>NC_092458.1:27271834-27582517 GCF_047495875.1 Pithys albifrons albifrons
TACTTCAAAAAGTTTGAAGATAATTAGTAACAGAAGAGATTTTTATAGCTGCAGGCAAGAGAAGGTAACAGTGCTCTGTACGAAGGGGGAGAGGACATGCTGCTTTGGTACCACAAACCCTGTGTTGTCCTGTGCCCTGCTCCTCCTGGCAGCCTTGGTGGGAAGTTGGTGCCCATGCCTGGCCCAGCAGCATGGCTTCTAACAGACTCCAATGCCTCCTTCCCTAGCTGATGCACCAAGGGTGATTCTGGTGGGTGAGGAAGTGGGTGGCCATCACCTGTGATACCCTGATGGTGGTAACACTTTCCTGTCATGACTATATTCAAAGTTTGCAGAAGTAGCTACTTTTCCTCTCTTACTCTTCCTCTGCATCAGCTTTGTAAATTAATGGAGCTTATGAGGAACAGAGTGGAGGCAGAGTTCAACTGTCTGAATTAGGTGTTTTACATCCAAGATGGCCAGCTTTCTTGGTCTCACTCCAAAGAAGACAGCCTCTTCAAATGAGCTACCCAACAGAAGTACAGTCCTTTTGCTGACCTTGAAGGTAGCTGCTGGTGCCAGTTCCAGGCACAGAGGTCCGTATGACAGACATCTTGAATTTAGGTGAAACAAAAGCCCTCTAAGAGCCATCCTCATGTTTTCCTTTTGTTGGTTAAAAGTCCTGGGTCAAGAAAAGTTTGGGAATATTAGACCAAGATGAGCAATATAATGTTTGTAGTCATGGTGTTGTTTTGAACTTTTGCAGGCAACAGCCACACCCCTCTGATGTTTTCTTCATAACACACCAACTGCTGAGAGATTGGCACAACAGTGTAATATTAGTAGAAGAAATCTGGTTTGAATTCCCCTAAAGTCAATGTTCTTGTAAATCTAATAAGTACTTGGATATTGATGTGCTAGTCTGCATCTGCAGAATTTAAATATCTGAAATTCATTTAAGTTTTATAATTAATAAACAAAAGTCCTCAGACTTGAAATGTGAAAGACATAATTAGTTACACTATATTTTTATGGTGTTATCCCTAAAAGGATAATAAAGTGCTTTGAAAGTGGCCAGGCTGCTTAGTATAATGTTGTAATAAGAATGTTTTTTATCACCTTTCTATCAGGGAAACTGAAGAAATTACCGATACAGGCCAAATCTTGAAATGCTTGGATGTTTGCTAAGGACCGACCATTGCCATGCTGATTGTAGGACACCAAAAGAGGAGATACAACACAGCAGTGGTGCAGAAAGAGCAACCGAATTCTGTGGGTCCATGCTAGGGACAAGTATGTATGGACCACGGTTGTAGCTGAAGTTTGAGCATGTTAAAAGCTGCTATAGGAATGGATTAGCAGGTGCTTTCAGAGCGTCATTTAGTAAAGCAGCTGTGAAATGTGTGCTTGCCTGAACTGGATGGTGGAAGAGGTAAGGCAGAGGCAGAGAGCTTCACTGGAGTCTCTTATGGAGTCAGTGAGGAGAGTGGACACATTTGCCTTCTTCCTGGCACAGGATTAATTAGGATATGCTAATTGGCAAATAAGGTATGCTAATAATCAGATGAATCAGATGCTAATAAGATTGGCAGGGGTACAGTTATCCTGACAGCTGAGTAGCAACAAATAATAAGAAGGTGAAGGTATGGGGAGATGCCCAGCTGACCTCTCAGAAGGCCTTTGTTCCCAAAAGCAAAATTTTAATTTAGAGGTACGTGTGTGTGAGGTGTTGTGCTGCTCTGTGGTAACCTGAATCCCTCTCATCTGGAGTCTGCCTGCAGAATAAATGTGTTGTCTCTGACAGGAATGAGCTGCCCTCATGTGCCCAGTGTGACTAGCTGGGAATAGTCAGACATGTGGTAGCCATAGGAATATTTGGTATTCCAATTAAACTATTCAGGAAACACAAGGAGTCATGTTTTATTCCAATCATTGGTGCTATCATACTGAACTCTCCCAACATAAAAAATGTTAATGATCACAAATGGATATTTTTTAAGATCTTTTCAAAATTCATTGACAAACTGGAGGCCCTTGTGGGTGGCCAAATATTTGAGATACAAATAGGTCAGGCAAGCAGGAGGTACTGGTGTACTGTAATTTGACTTTGATAATACCTGTTGATAATTTCTCCTTAAAATGCCCCACCCATCAAAAGAGTCTGTGAGCCCCAACAACTTGCCATTGGACAATCTAAAACAAAAAAAAAAAGAAACAAACAAACAACCCCCCAAACCCAGAACAATTTTCTGTTTGTATATTTTTCTATATGTTGTAGAATTAACTGCAAATTACAAGTTTACTGTAGGACCTTTGGCATGAGGCTATTTCTTAGGGTCATTGAGAATTTGGGAGGCTGCTGTTGGGGTTAATATTCTAAATCTCTCTTATCTCTTATGAAAGCATCTACATGTTATGCTTTGTTGACTTTCTGTTCACACCTTCTGATTTCACCTCCAGAAATTTCTAAGGTCTTAGTAAAGACTGCAATGTTTGGTTAGATCATTCAGGTCTAACATAAGAATTGTTCAAAAGTTCATTCAGATACTCCTACCTAATTCCAGAACCAGCCAAAACCTCTATGAACTTCCCCATCTGACTGCAGAAGTCCCCAGAGCACAGAATCATGGTTTTCTTGGTGTTCAGACCTGATCTGATCTCGTTAGGCTGACCAGTTACTACCATGCTTCTGCTTCACCCTAATCAGTTGTCAGAAATCAGTTCCCCATCTCAGTTCCCTTGAGCACTCGAGCTGTTTGATAGCTACCTTATAGCTCTCTTGAAGAGAGCTTTTAACACAGGCAGTGTTAGCTTCTGCTTTCTTTTAAAAAACCACTTGAAGAGGAAATGGTAGGGATCTGAATTTGGAAAAGTGCTTACCTGAGAACCAACAAAATTTTACAATCTTCTTTTGCCTACAGGAACATCTACTTAGGAAAAATTGCCCAATCACCAAATTAAGCAGTTTGAGAAATCAGTTTTCATTCCACCTCTTGAACAAAATTTTCATTTTAAAAGTGAGAGGGAATAGAGTTGCACTGAAGTGTTAAAGAAATTCTATTCCTTTAAAGACACTCCAGCTTATTTCAACACCCCTGTGTAGACTTTACAGCAGGCACCCTGTAGCAGCTGTAGATACGCTTGTGCATTCTGCATCCCATCATTTTAGTCAGTGCCCCAAAAATCCCACTATGATGCCAAAAAAGGCCATTACTGATTTTAACCTCAAATATTTTAGGAATGTAAGAGCTGTTCCAAGGTGTTGCCTCTACATTTTCCTTAGCTGTTTTTGAATCCCACCTTTTGGGGTGGAGTAGCATGTATATTTCTTGCACTCTTCCCTCTGGGGTTTATATCAGGTTTTAAAGTATCTCTGGTGAAGACCATGAATTGCTAAATGTTTGTGAAGTGCTTACTGTGTTAAATTTCTGCCAGAACTGCTTCTATCTAAATAAGATTATCCAAGGATGGGTGCTATCAGTTACTGAATCCTGAAGGAGGAGCTGATAACTTCCTTCCAGCTAAGGAGTTAGAGACTTTTGCAAGATATATAGGATTGCTAATGGTCCAGGGGATAGCGACAACTTTGGTAGGATAAGCAGGATTTAAATTGGTGAAGTAGCAGTGGGATTGCAGAACGTGTCTTTCCACTTATGTTTTTCAATGTGATTTTTCTTCACCTACTGTTTCTCCTTTAGTTTTTCCTGTATTTTACTTCTAGAAAATAAGCGGTTGGAAAATTGTTTTCTGTGTGCTTCCAGTGGATAACAAAAAGTGAGGCTGTAGGTGAAGTAAATTTACAAATACAGTGCCTTAGTTTTATGAAAATATTAACAATTAAATTATAGGTCCATATCACTAGGACCTTGCTTTTGAACAGTGTGGGTTTTTTGGGAGTTGTGTTATATTGGTTAGTTTAAAGGGTAGTGGGTGTTACCTGTGAATTGCAACAATGCATTTGGCTGGCACATGTTGGGTATGATGGGCTCACCGTCAGTGTGCGACAGGGCTGAACGGTGTGATGAGGTGGCTTTGGAGGGGAGGAGAGGGGCTAAGCAGTCCACAGTAATGGTCTCATCCTGGGACTGAGCCCAGGCTGCCCTTCCAGGGATGATGTCACTGTCTTTTGTGACAAAACTGGCACCAGAAACAGTATTGTAATCTGCAACTTTTTCTTCAGACACTGAGCCTCCTTGTTATCCTTTCGTGCAGTAGAGTTCACAGATATGGGCACAAAGGTGGACCAAAGCAGGCTAAACAATTTTCAGGGTGTCAGTGGCAATGTAAAAAAGAATAAAATTTACACAGGCTTCTTTACATTATATTGGGAGTCTTTATTCCCATCCCCATTATATCTAGGTATTAAACACTGTTCTCTGCTGCATTCAGCTATGATTTTTTCTTGTAAAGAAATGAACTATGTGAACGAGCTTGAAGACAAATTTCAAAATATTAAAAGCTGTCCTTCTTCTCAAATCTAGCTCTCACATTACTTGTTTACATACATAATTTAATAACTTGCATATATTTTTATATATTATTCTGACAGTAGTAAATGAAACCAGATTCAGGAAAAATATTCTGGTATATGGAATTGCAAAATACACATTTGCATTGGTAAGGTACTAGTGTATATTTTCTAGGGCTTCTATTGCTACTCATTGTGGTTAGTGGTTAGTATGACTATCATGTTTTTGGAGTATTACGTGTCCGAGAAAATGTAGGTTTTTTCTATTCCTTTAAAAATCAAATTACAATGTGACATTCAATAAAATATCTTTTGTGCAGCTAATAAAAATGAGATCCCATCTCACTGGTTTGACAAATAAACCACACAAGTCAAAATACTGCCTCTGATACAGTTTATAGCTTAAGCTTTCATGTCAGCCTTTCCTATAAAAAAGCTCCATTATTTATTAATAGGCTTCTATGTCTTAAAAGTTTCTTTTTCTTGTGTGGAGAAAAAATCATTTGCCTTTTAATGGGGTGTCAGATTTGTTTTCCAAACCTTCTAAAAGGTTATCGTTGTTACATATGGACAAGTGCTTTTTTCAGAATCAATGTAAACTCTGTTACCAGGGTAATTTACTGCAGTCCCCTGGTAGCTGTACGGAAAACTTAATTTCACCATTTTGCAAAGTGGAGGGGTGGGACTCTTTCCTTGTGGTTAACTGTTTTCACATGGAGTGAAAAGAAAATGCATGCTTCTAGCACATACTAAATAACTGATAGGCTCTTACCCTCTGTCGGAGTTTAGGGCACACTAGAAGTCTGGTAGGGTTCATGGCATAGAAAGATGACTGACTCAATTAGATATACCATAAAACCTTTTAGCAATTAACTCCTAACCAACCAAAAGATTCAGGCTAATACTAACAGTGGATAATAAAAGCTTGTTATATTTCCGTCCATTACCCACACACATACACACACGAATATCTGAGCTACATTGTTGATGACAGAGAAGCCTGTATGGAGGGAAGAATATTCTGTGAAAGATCCAGAGGTGTCACGTTTGAGTCTGTCTCACAGTTTGAGTTGAGAAATGACATGAGACACAAGCAAATATCAAATTCAGGCTTGTGCATTTAATTAGAGCTTGCATTAGCAGCTGCAGTACTTTATTTTGAAAAAGGCAATAGTAGCAGTATTTCTTCTCTAATAAACACTGAAAAAAATCCAAACCCAGAAACCACTAGGAATCACTTATGACCTAAACAACATTTTTAGGTTAAATTAATTTCTTTTTACTGGTAATTTCTATTAACTGGTTTAATTGCCTAGTGTATTTGGGGATGCTGCCTACATCTGCACAGAGGATAGTGGGTTTCACAACAGGCATCAGCTCTTTAAGTGTGACATTTCATAATTTTTCCATCCACATTCATTGCTGTTCAACATACTGAAGACAGTTCACCACATCTGTGTTGTGTTTAAGAGGAAGCAAGCTGATGATCTTTGCTACTGGACTGAGACACAGATGGCTCTAGACTTACTGAATTTAGAAGCTTGCACTTGTTCTGCATAGGGGAGAGACATGCAGTGCAAAGCTCCTTCTAGATCTCAGCAAGAAAGGCCTGACAACTGGCATAATGAAAGAACTCTTTCCATAAGATAGAATAAAAAGGGGAATACAGATAATGGATAAATCTTACGTCACTTCAGATGCTGGGACCCCCATGTTGGTTCAGTGTTGACAGACCCCAGATGGATTTTCCCACGGCATGTTGCACAGATGCTGTCCATGGACTAGCATGGCAAGACAAAGACTTCTATCCATCAAAGAAAGTTAGAACAACCTTCTAATAGGTTAAGTAGGGAAAAAAATCCAAAACCAAGCAACTTGAACTATGAACTTTAATTAATACTTTAATGGACCTTGGTAAATTTGTAGATGAGATTATGTAGCATCCATTGTTTGGGACAAGAAGGGCCCGAATTCAGTGACCCATTGTGTCCTACAGCAGGTATTTTATGAAGAGTTTTCCCTTAGGAAGTTTTCAGTAAAGTGTCATTTTCATACTAAAGAACGGTTTTGTCAGACTGTCGTGTATAATTGTCAAATACTGAGACTGGGATCTAACATTGTCAATACTTGTTTACCTGTGCTTTCAGGAGAAATACCACCCACTTAGATGTTGAGAGCTTCTGAAAAGCCTGCTGACGTTCACTTCTCATCAGGCTCAGTCTGCATCTCTTCTTCCTCAGAAAATCCCAAATGCAAGGCAAATTTATCTGTATAATGGCTTTGAAGCTTTGATTTCCAAGATCTGGAACATATTTCTGGCATAATTTTTGTGCCACCATTTTCATACACACACATTTAGAGACACTATTATGGAATATTTATGAATGTCATTGATGGGAGAAGGAGAGGACGTGCTGCATGTTGTTCATCCAGCTCATCTCTGGAAGCTTGAATTCTGGTCACTGTTTCTTTTGTGATAAATGAGTCTACATGTGGAAGTGTAGATACTCTTTCCAGAATATTTATAACAAGGAGGTTGTTTTGCTTAAGAACACTTTCCTGCCTAAGAAGAAGCATCTTTCTCAAAGATAATTTGCATCTTTCTCAAAGATAATTTGCATCTTTCTCAAAGATAATTTGAGGGGTTTTTTTCTCCTGCATTTCAGAGGAAGCTTTCAGGCTTTCTCTCTGGTATGAGAAGAGATAAACCCTCACAGACATTATGGGCCTCCGCAGTTGGTTGTAGGCCAGGGTGAGCCAGCAATGATAAAAGCCAATGAAGAACGGAGGGGCATGCCTTCCTCAGCCCTGGTGCTCAAGCACTGTTAGGAATTTTCCCTTGTTAGTCTAATGTTCTCAACTTTGGAATAAATTTTCCTGAAATCCCTCCACTGACTGGCATTTCTGGGGTATCTACATGTTATCTTACTTCACAACGTGGCATACTGCGCAACAGAGGTATTCAGTGCAGTAAAACTAATCTCAGTAGTCTAGGTGAATCAGTGTAGACATGGTAGAGCAAAACCTGAGCTATGTACATTCATAGATAACCTTCTACTTCACCTAGCTATGGAGGCCACTTCGATGTTTGTACTTTGCATTATAACTTGAATTTGCTGTCAGAGAAACGTGTGACTGTGCTGATGAAGCACTAAGCCTCAGAGTATGAAGCTGTATTTTAGTCAAGATGCAGAATTTTGTCCTATAGAGTCTGTCTGACTCTCCTTTGCTAAGTGCCATTGATGTAGAAAGGTCACAATGCAGCAGTGTGGCATTCAGTCCTTGGACAAAACCCTTGGAACCAGTATAGACTTTGGGTCTTTATCTTGTGGTAGATATTCAAAGTGTGTAAGACATTGGCATAAAATAAAAACAGAACAAATCTGTTTTCACATGTTATCATTGCACCCATCAGCAACAACATGGGCGTGATCATAGTTTCATTTTTCAGAATAATTTTATAAGCTGTTTGTTGTTGGAGTTTGTACTTGTTCTTCCTCACCTTAATATGAGCTAATATGTTATTGTAGTAAGACCAGAGAAAAAAGTGTTTGAGCATTCACCAGTTTCTTGTTCTCATGGTTGAGATACTGCTGCAGAACTAAAGGCCACCACTGGACTGAGGCACTGAAGAGTAAGTTTTTCTCTGGACCAGAGCTATCACACATGCATTCCTGTCCTGCACAGGAGCTGTGAAGGGGTGAAGTATGCTCAATTCCCACACAGTCACTGTATGTCTCCTCAGCCTGTTCAGACTGATGAGACAGTAGGATATTCTGTATGCTGATGGAAATTTGCAGACATCTTAGCCCCTGAATTGAAATTATTTTCCAGTGAATATTAGCAAACAGATTTTTTACAAAACTGAATAATCTGTTCAAAAATGAAAATTTTCAGGTGGTGGCAGAAGATTCCCAGATGAGATGGCACTTTCTGACAAATATATTACTCTACCAAAGCAGAGGGCTTGTCTGTGATACTGTTATAATTATTTTAACAAAGTGAACCCCATTTTTTTTCTGTAGAAACTCTTCATCTTTAGAAATTATCCTTAAAATTTTGAATATTACTACTACTGATTTTGTCACACTGTGGCAGTCACACAACATGAAACATTTTTGCTGAGATTATTAGAATTTGGCAAAGTCACAACAGCTGAGAGATCTTATAATGGGAAGTATTAAATAACTACAACTCACTAAGCAGCTCTATCTACATAAACTCAAAAATACAGCTGTAAAAGCAGGAAAGGTCTCCTCAAATACAACACTGTGTTTCAATGTGATTGCACTTTTTCTCTGAGCTTCCACTGGGACAATGAAGTCATTGGAAGGTCAAGTGACCCACCCAAGGTCACTGATTGGCAGTCAGTGACCGAGTCACAGCCTGTGAAAGTTCCTGGCTCAGAGTGAAGTACAAGGTAAGTGACACTAAGGTACATCTTCTCTCAGGTTCCATTATGTTTCTAATCTCTCTTCACTACAGTAATGAATGATAATGAGTTGCAATCTTTTCTCTGGCTTGTTCTTGCTGCTGCATCGATGACACTTATTGTTACAATAAAGATATAAGTGGAGAAAAAAATTGTGCTAAATGATATTATGAATAAATAAACCTACATAACTTCCAAGAAGAACAGCAGTTGCAATCATTTGTTATAAAGGACAGTCTTACTCAATGTGTCCATGTCAAGCAGGTCACCCTCTCCTTCATCTGGAATTGAAAATACTGTGAAAAAAATGGACATGATTCAGTAACTTCTACTTTATGTAAACAAGCCTTACTAATGCGAGGATGGGCAAGGACAGGCACATAATCAACCTGATGATATTTACTATGCAAAATCAGAAACTCAGTTAACCTGGCACTAATTATCAAGCTCCTGTTTAGCAGTTACACTTAGGATCTGGTGAATATTAAGCATTTCAGACTCATGGGAAAACAATTTCAAAGTTGCTCAGTGGTCATAACTCAGGTCAGTTTTTTTGAAAGAGCTCAGCACTCAGCAAAACTTCTTCAAAAGGCAATAGACTTCCAAACCTCCTATGCACTCAGTGGCTCCCACTGGGCAGACCGTGCTCTGGGAGGCTGTTGGGTGCTGCATCCTTTATTGAAGTCTGATTGTGCACATTGTGCTCTTTGCCAGAGAAGAAAGAGAGTGAGGAGGAAGCAGAAGAGAGCCTCCAGCCTCTGACTTGTCCTTTTTATTTCCTCTCCATCCTTCTCTTAGCTTCCTTCTGTTTTTCCACTAATACAGTTCTTGCATCTCCAGCACAGTTCCAACCAGAAAGAAATAGCAGCTCTGAGCTAGAGCTGGAAAATACTATGGCAGAAGAGTGTGGGTTAGGGACAGTTTTGGGGAGGCAGAGATAAAGACTGCGGTCAGCAGTGTTTATCCTCCTTGGAGTCTGGAAACCTGTCCCATCCATGTGTTCTCATAACAGTGTCAGCCAAGTTGGCAGCTGGTGGAAAATTCAATAGCAATAGAATCCTTTGTGTATTTTAGCATGAGAATATTCCATATGTTTGATGCTATGTCTTTAATAATCTTATGCAATGTTCATGAACTTGTTTTGCCTTGGTCTCCTGAAACACTGTGTCTTGGTATTTTTCAGTTAGTTCTAAACATGTGTGTGTGTGTGCCTGTCTGTGCAAGCAGTTCACTATAATTAGTTTATATTACATTTGATTAATTTTTTTCTCCCATTCCCAAGTTAGGATTTCCATTGTCATCATTCTTCTAATATCTCATTTTGGTAATTCATCTACTGATTTCCTTTCTATGTGAAATTAGCATTTGATTCCTACAAGGACATAAATACAAAACCACTCATAAGCATAACAAGTTCTGTAAGGAATCACGAGTGTAACTGATTGCATAGAAGTCCTGGGTGTAAAGGAAAAAAGTACTCAAAACCTCATATCGTAGGGTAACCTGCACTGTCTGTGAACCTTGGGACTCCCACAGTATATGATGTGTGATGGGATAAGGTACAATGTGAGTTGCTTATATTTATGCAACTCCTCACATCTATGCTGTCACTAAATCCACCTTCTTCCTAAAAAACAGTTGTGGCTTTAGCAAACATTTTTCATGACTCTGTTTCAGCTATTGTGCTGGTTCCTTGTGTGAATTGCTTTTTCTGCTGGAGAAGGGAGGGAAAGGTATTATACTAAAATAATTTTTTTTATATTTAGCTACTCATTTCCCAAGTCTCATTTGAGAGTATCAGTCAAAAAGCCTATTACCTGTTTAAAAGAATCATTTATTACAATCACTATTTTTCTTCTACCCTTTGTGTCAATATAAAAAATTTCAAATATATCTAAGATTTTAAACCTTTAGTTTGATAAAGTCTGGGCTATGAAGTAGGATTTTTCAGTGGCTCATTAAAGTAATTAAAGTTAGCACTTTTAGTTTAAAGCATGCTAAAATCTTTGAAATGCCCATCCTCTCCCACTCCATTCATATTTAACTCTTATGAAATATCTTAAAAAATCTGTTGATAGTTTTGGTGGTGCCTGTCATATCAGGGAGAGTTCCACCAAAGTGGCCAAGGTGATGAATCATGACCCTTAAAAGAGAGCCATAGTGAGAGTAGAATTGCTATTTTCCACACCTGAAATGTTTATTGCATCTGTCCTGCAGCAGTATACCAAGTGTTTCAAACCTAAGAGAATGTGATCATGAATGTTTCTTCTTTCTCAAAGGACAGCTTCTGCTCTCACCATATTAAGCAGCAAGCAGAACTGTCTTAATAATCCATTAGATGAATTTTTATTTCTTTGAATAATCTGCATAGTAACTTTTGGTTTTCTTGAAGATGCTTGTTAATTTAAGTAGTTTAATGCTACCCAGAAATATTTCTGGTCCTACGGATTTGTTTTGAGTATTTGATGCATACAACTGGACTTTTTCTGGTTAATTTATCAGCTACATTCCAAAATATTGTCCCTGTTTCTGTATGGAATGAGCATAATTCTTCAAATTGTGTATCTGCTGGGAATACAATGTTTCTGAATTCACAATTTGTATTCTATGAGTATACTTTACTATTCATTTAACATTAATTTGCCATGAATATTTCATGTACCTTGTACCGGTTAATAACATGAAGAGACTTTATGTATCCAAAACTCTTCTTGTGATGTATTGGGGGAATTCATAAAGCTGTTTTGACTACACTTCAATAGTAGTTTACAAACAGAATTTTTCAAGTCACTTCCAAACTCTTTTCTCTTGAAACCTGTTCTACCTCCACAGGCCACCATAATGTTGCTCTCAAAAATCATATTTCAACTGTAATGTCTTCTGATAATTAATGCAAAAAAAGAGCATAAAACTCACATTCTTCTCTACTTTGGGAGGCATTGGCCAGAAAGAGTCAAAAATTAGGAAATTATTTGCTTACTCTAAAAAAAAAATTATAAGAAAAACTACACCATAAGCTTTTATGCGAATCCTGCTTCTGGCCGTTTCCAGGGATGACTTCTACTGCTTTTCTTCCAACATACTGGGTATGCTCATTTAGCTTCCACATACAAATATTGGGAGCTATGAAACAAATTAATTCTTCTGTCTATGTGTCTGCATTTAGGATTAATTCCCTTATTTTTCCCTCTCTTCCCTGACTCCTCCTGCAGGACTTTTCTCTTTCCTGTGATCATACTGGTACAAATGGCTTGAGGAGGACAGCGTTCCTCTCCGATTAAATTTAAACAGCAACAACTGCTGGCT
This sequence comes from Pithys albifrons albifrons, assembly GCF_047495875.1. Classification (NCBI taxonomy): domain Eukaryota; kingdom Metazoa; phylum Chordata; class Aves; order Passeriformes; family Thamnophilidae; genus Pithys; species Pithys albifrons. The sequence continues at coordinate 27,284,020 of NC_092458.1, forward strand.
GTTGAGCTGGCAATGCTGGAAGTGGCTGTCCATTACTCTCTCTCTTCATAAGCCCTTGGTACCTGGCCAGTGCCCTGAGATACTATACACCTGTGGAGAAGGGGCAGGTTGAACCACGACCCTTATATGCAACTCCAGGACCCCCAGTGGTAGTTTTCAACTATATTCTGAAGGATAGGGACCTTTCAGGACTATGACTTTCCAGAAATGTGTCTTTGATGGGGCTGTCATCAGTCATCTGAGACAGGCCATCTGGGAATGCCATCAGAGCGTGGGAGATAGGCAGATGTACAGTCACTGAAGTACCAGTGGAAGTGTAGTATGGGGAGCTGGATATTCACAAGACTCACAACACTTCTACATTTTAATAATGCTTGTAAAGATAATTTCAATAGGGCTGCACATTATTCATTATTCATTTTTAGGGAAGTCTGGAGGCTGCAAAAATCCTAAATCACAGCATTGGCTTCCTGCTTGATGCCAATTTGGGCCAGTTCTAGCCAACAGAGTTCCTTTTCCATTGTGTCATTTAATTACATATTTACCCACATTTCTCAGCTAGTAAGAGCCTTAATATATGGCCTTTTAATCTAATACTGATCTATTAAAAACTACACTCAGGATTTTAAAGTGTTAGACAACAGATGGAATTGACAGTTTTAATAGGTAGCAACTAACATCATCTCCCAGTCTACACCTCTGTATTGGATTTCAAGCAAGTGATATCACTGTGGACATGTGCAGATATGGAGCTTGCATTTAAAGGCAGAAATTCAATCAATAGCCTGTCTCTCAACAGAGCTTACTAGATTATATCAGTTAGAAGTGACCATCTGGCCTAATCTTGGGTGTTCTGAGATATCATGTAGATCTTTTCCACTAATGTCATTTTTATTTGGTTAACATTAATAAACCGTAGCAAACATTGCAAATCTTGCAATCTGAAGCTGTAACTCAATTTTTGCCTTTAACATGAGACAAGTCAAACATCTGCTTCTCTAGGGGGAACGTGTGTGAGAGACAGCAAAAGAAAGATGCAATCGCTCTGAAGATTTTACTGTCTTTCTAGGTGTTCTGAAATGATGGAAAGTGGCAGTACTTTTTATTTACTAAAAGAAAATTATGTTAATAAAAGGTAACCAACATATAATGTGATTATTTCTGTGAATACAAAATATGGAGGGAAATATGTAGATAGCATTCTGGGGGTTAAAGTTTCAGAGTATTCTATGACTGCGATAAAAGAAGAATGTACATTACATATTCATCTACCAGATTTATGCTACAAATAAAATCTAACTTTTAATCTGGTGCAGTCAATATATATCACATATCTGTGATCAGTTGTTTAACGTTGTCACAGCCAGAATGCATAAACTCCAAAAAGCCTTTTTTAATACCAGAGTCAAGAACATTCTCCTTCCTTTCTTCGCTCCTTTAAATTTAATTTCATATTCTCTTTTGTTTGGCTGATCACCAGCACTATTAGAAGTTCAGAAATGCTCTGTTCACAAAAAAAGTGAAAATAAACATCAATGTTGCAGGTCTAATTACAACTTCTTACTTGTAATGGCACAATAGTGATTCAATTATACAAATTATTGTCATTGCATTTTGATCTTGCAAAATAAAAATCAGGAGTGATTTCTGAATGGATTTGATGTAATCAAAACCCTTGAAATTCTGGAGATTCTTCTTTTCGGCTTTGTTCCATTGTTAATAAACTGAATTTTAAAAATTTCAAATATTGAAGGAGTGCACCATGCATGCCCCTAGGTGGAGAGGTGGGGAAGCAAGACAGGCAACACCGTGAAAAAGAATAAATGGAAAAAAAAAAGAATATTTGGGAACTTCATTAAAGTAATACCTCTTATTAGTACCTCTTATGGGGTCCTGTTGCAGGGTGCTGGGAACCCAGACATAAAAGACATATGTCCTTCTCTTGACATTGGTACTCAGAACTGTGAAAACCTGGGCAAGCCATTTCAGCCCAGTGTGCCCTCATTTCTCCACTGAAAAATTATGAGAATGATTGTTACCTTTCTTTGTTTTTGGAAACTAAATTTTATCATTTAATGCCTTCTAAAGATACAGGCTGTGTTGCTGTTACAGTGTTTCACTTACAAAATAAAACTAGCTGACTTTTAGAACTAAAAACCCAACTCTGCCTTCCCCATACCAAAATCTGGCACATAGGCAAACTCCTGAAATCTTTAAATTAATAAGAAAGGGTAGAATTTCAGTGGTGTTATTGCAAAAAAAGATTTCAAAGCAAGAGTGAAAATAGATTCTGAATAAACTAAAATCAGGGAGTAGTTTCCCTGAAAAGTTAAATAATTTTTTTTGAAGAACCAAATTTTGGTAAAGATTGCCCTTGAAATATCTTAATGTGATTTTTTTTTAAATAATATTATATTTTAGTGGTTTACTTTCTTGTTTTTTGGTGAAAGCTGAAAATCTGAAGTAGATTTCAGTTCCTGATTTATTTCTTTGGTCAGCCTTCTTATTCAAAGTCTGTAATAAATATTGTTTCTTTCAAAATACATCACAGGCAATGCTAACATTTTCAGCCAGATCTAACAAGGGAATGGAATTTTGCATTGCAAAGAGAGTCCCAAGATGTCGTCTTCTTTTTCTTATATTGCTACCTGTGAATGCAGCAGAATCCTGAAACTGACACTGGTCAGCTGTGCTTTTAAGTGAAGGTGAAAATTTTGCAGTGGTTGTTTACAAGAAAAACAACTCAATATATTTGCAGGAAGAAATCCCTACACTTGTCCATTGCTAGTAGTTTATTGACTAGTAGCAGAAGACAGCTTCTTTCATGCTAGTGGGTTATGCACATACAGTACTTTTTTAAGCTCTCTGTTTCTCACTGTAGTTAATAAATAAGGATGCAGATGAGAGATTCATAGTTAATTTTCAGTAGCTAGCATAGCATGTCTCAGCCTATAAAATCCTGGAAGTCTCAGGCTGTGAATTCCTTGATACTGACAAGCCAAACAGCTTAGAAATTATAATTGTAAGTTACAAGTGTCTTAAGGGTTGTTCTTCTGACATAAAACTAATTTCATGTTTTTATTCATAATGTGAAATAGACGAGAGGATGGGACCTTATTTAGATTGAGCTCTCAGAGATATCACAGACTCTGTCCTGACTATAATGGGAAAAGATCACTTACTTCATTCCTTGTAGCTGGTTGATTCTTTCTGTGTGCTTCTTTTTTTTTGACAATCAGGCTAATAAAAATGTAGGATTTCTTCCACTTTTCATCCCGGTTTTGCACATAGGCAGTATCTACTGGTGATCGTCATTTTTTTTTCTTTAATGGTAGTCAAACCAGAGTGTATCAGGTTCTCTCCTTGTGAACTGGTTCCAGCTTGGCACCTCATTTTGCATGAGTAATACACAACAATAGGTGCTCTCACCTGTAGTATTTTCTTTGGCCAATTAACTCTGTGAATAGAGAAGTGAGAAGACCTGAAAGGAGCCAAGGATAAAGCAGCTTCACAGAGTGAGGACAGTCCCTGTCACCCCTCCCTGAAAGAAAGTGTGATATTCTGGAGACAACTCACCACCGAAAGCTGCTCCTGGGCTTCAAAGGCTGGGGTGTCTCAGGGGCATCTTATGGGTGTTTTGGCAGCCCCCAAGCTCATTAGAGCTGTGTCACCAAAGTCAATACCAGTTCCATTTTGGCACACGTGATGGGATTAGCAGCTGCTAGGAGACCCAAAGCACAAACATGGGGCCAAAGTTGATTCCTTCCACAAACCTCTATATACACATGAACATGTCAAGGCAGATGGAGGAAGGCAGGCCAAGGACTCAAGGATGAGAGAGAAATGGGTTTCCATTTGCTGACTGAGGTCTGTCAAAGTCTTCCCTCCCTGATTCAGGAAACAGATTTGGCTCATGTTCACTGCTGGCGATCAGGAGTTACTCTGCTGCAGTTGTAGAGCTGTGTTGGCCTTCAAGTGCTTAAATGAGCTGCAATCTTAATTTTGCATATGTAATTGAGAATTTGCATTACTTAAGAGGCCAGTAATTCCCACATGGACATGCAATGTCAGCGTGAACAAATTCAGTTATTGAACAGCTAATATAATTTTAGCTTGGATAGGAGAAGTTCCTTACATCCCTCTCAGAAAATTACATACTTTTTATATCTACTGGACTCGGTGAGATCCTTCTTCAGAGAGATTTGATGTTGTGAGATTATACAAGGAGAAAATTAGAAGGGCCAAAACCCAACTAAAAACTTAATCTGATTACTGCCAGACCAAAAAAAAGTATTTTTACAAGTACATCAGTTACAAAAGGAAACTCTCCATCTTTTATTGGATCCAGGGGGAAATATAGCAACAAAGGATGAGGAAAAGGCTGAGATATCTAATGCCTTCACTGCCCCAGTCTTTTATAGTTGTCCAGGTTGTTCTCCACATGTACATCAAACTGAGCTGGAAGACAGGGACAGAGAGCAGAATTAAGCCCCCATATTCCAAAGGGAGATACTCAGCAACCTGCTATGCCGCTTAGACACACACAAATCTGGGGGGCTGGATGAGACCCACTTGAGGGTACTGAGAGAGCTGATGGAAATGCACACTGAGATGCTTTCCATAGGTTACCCACAGTCCCATCTTACTGAGAAAGTCCCATTTAACTGGAAGTCAGCAAATACCCATCTACAGGAAGGGCTGTAAAAAGGATTTGAGGAACTACAAGTCTGTCAGTCTGACCTCAGTGATAGGAAAGGTCATGGAGCAGATCATCTTGGCTACCATCACATGGCACATGCAGAACAGCAAAAGATCAGGTTCAGCCAGCACAGGTTTGTGAGAGTCAGGTCCTGCTTGACCAACCTGATCACATTCTATGACAGGTGGACCCTCTTAGTGGAAGAAGGAAAGGCTCGGGATGTGTTTTGCCTGGACTTTAATAAAACCTTTGACACCATTTTCCACAGCATTCTCCTGAGGAAACTGGCTGCTCATGGCTTGGATGGATGCACTCTTCACTGGGTAAAAAACTGACTGGACGGCCAGGCCAGGAGTGTGGTGGTGGACAGTCACAAGTGGTGTTTACCAGGGCTCAATAATCGAGCCAGACCTGTTTAATACCTTTATAGGTGATCTGGACCAGTTGATCAAATTCAGCCTCGAGCAATTTGCATATGGTCCCACGCTGAATGTTGATCTGCTGGAGAATAGAAAGTCTCTGCAGAGTGATCTGGACAGACTGGATTGATGGGCGGCAGCCAGTGACATGAGGTTCATTAAAGTGAAGTGCCAAGTACTGCACTTCAGTCACAACAAACACATGCACTCTGCAAAAGTCTGCAGTGTCTCCAGGTGGCCAAGAAGACCAATGGCATCCTGGTCTGTATCAAAAATAGAGTAGTCCACAGGATCAGGGAAGTGATTTTTCTTCTGTGCTCAGCACTCATGAGGCCCATGTTTGGTTTTGGGCTTCTCACTTCCAGAAAGATATCAGGGTGCTGGACCATGTCCAGAGAAGGGCGAAGAGCTGGTTAAGGGTTGGGAGCACAAGTCTAATGAGGAGTGGCTGAGGGAGTCAAAGTATTCTTGTGTCATCAAAAGGCTAAGAACTGAAAGATCATGGAGAAAGTATTTTCTTTTCCTCCACTCCTCAAATGTAGTTTCATAAGGTCAGGATTGTAACATTTGACCAGCAAAGAAGGGACTCAATATACCTATTGACTTTCTCACGCTGTGAGAGGTTAATGGGAAACTTATTTTTTCATAGTCAATTTTCACATTTCTATAGCCTTAATTTGCTTGAAAAATAGGAATCCTTTCTCTTTTTGTCTTACAGCATGGAATAAGGAGTATAAAGAATCTCGTCATGGTTTGTGCATTCATCCAAGATTAATTTAAAGAGGAACTCTGCACAGGGATTTTTCTGGCGTAAGATCTCCACTACAGAAAGATACAGGATTGTACAGAAAGATATTTGAAATATTTACTTGCATGTGGTACTGAACTAAGTCTTGGCTGAACTGGATGCTACTTTCTATCTCTGTTACTGACCTCCTGTGCAGGCTTGAGCAATTTACTTCAGCTCTTTGGCTACAGCTGTGGAGTAGACCACAGGACTACATCCCAAACTCAGCTTACACCTCCTCTGTGAATGCAGACCCTGTTTCGGAGATTGTGTTGGCCACTAGACAGCCAGAGCTTTGTTAAGCCACCTTCTGCAAGTGTCCTTTGTTTAGCAACAGATATGCACAGACCCAGGCCATGGTTTCAATTTCTTCTGAGTCCATGCAGTGCCAATGTGAAGTTTCATTTCCTGATACCTTGTCTACATTTATCTCTTCAGACAAGAAATATTTGGGAAGCAGGTGCATCTCTCAACATTCCTTTATATTATCTATGGTTATTATTATTATTATTATTATTATTATTATTATTATTACTACTACTACTACTACTACTACTGCAAGTATTATTACATCATGATAAATTATTAGCAGTAAAAAAAATTTGCTTTACTGCACCATTAAAAGTTGTTCGTTATCTTCGGTTGTCTTTTTACTGTGTTACTTTTCACTTTCTTTTTCATTTTGGTCAGGTTTCTATTGTCCTTGTGAGACTTGCTTGGATTAGACTGTGATGCATGTCTTGCTGGGCTGAGGCAGATTGTGGATGATAAATATCAAAGAAAAACGACCTGCAGCTGCTGGAAAATGCACTACAACCTCTGTGCTTGCAAAGACAAAATCTTAGAAGGTCAACAGATAGAAAAGTTTTCAAGATATTCAGAAGATAGATTTCTGTAAGGGAAATGTAAAACAATGGTAGGATGTGTTTAAAAGGTGATATTTGGTTAGTTCACAGAATCATAAAATCACAGAATATGCTGACTTGAAAAGGACCTATAAGGCTCATTAAGTCCAACTCCCAGCCCTGCACTGGACACCCCAAGAATCACACCATGTGCCTCAGAAGGTTGTCTAAACACTTCTTGAACTCAGACAGGCTTGGCACTATGACCACTTCTGGGAGGAACTCTGTTCCAGTACCCAGTCACCACTTGGGTGAATAATCTTTTCCTGATATCTAACCTAAACCTTCCCTGACACATGTTCATGCTGCTGCCTCAAATCTTGTCACTGGTCATGAGAATGAAGAAGTGGGTACCTGCCCCTCCACTTCTTCTTGTAAAGATGTTGAAGACCACAATGAGGTCTCTTCTCAGTCTGACGAGGAGAACAAAGCCAATGTCCTCAGCGACTTCTCATAAGGCTTCCTCTCCAGACCCTTCATAATTCTTATGGCCCTCATTTGGATGGTCTCTCATGGCTTAATGTCTTTCTTATACTGTGGTGCCCAAACTGTACACAGTATTCAAGGTGAGGCCATATCAGTGTGGAGTAGAGTAGGACAATCACAAAATCACAGAATCACTGAATGTGCTGAGTTGGAAGAGACCCACAAGGATCATCTACTCCAAACTTTAGCCCTGTACAGGACCATCCCCAAGAGTCACACCATGTGCTGGAGAGTATAATCCAAATGTTTCTTGAACTCTGTCACCTCCCTTGAACTGGCTGGAGATGCTTTGCCTGATACACCCCAGGACATGGTTGGGTCTCCTGGCTGCCAGAGCACACTGCTGACAACTTGACATCAACCAGGACCCACAGGTCATTTTCAACAGAACTCTTCAGCCTCTTCTTCCCGGTCTATACAGTCAGCCAGGGTTGCCCCATCCCAGGTGCAGAATTCAGCACTTGCCCTTGTGAAACTTCATATGGTTGGTGATTGCCTACCTCTCTAATTTGCCAAGGTCTCCCTACAGGGCCTTTCTACCCTCAAGGGAGTTGACAGCTCCTCCCAATTTAGTGTTGTCAACAAACTTACTTAGTATTCCTTTGAGTTCTGCATCCAAGTAATTTATGAAGATGATGAAGAGAACTGGGCCAAGGATGGAGCCCTGTGGAATCCCACTAGTGACAGGTTGCCAGCCAGATGTTACTCATTCACTATAACTCCTTGTGCCTGGCCTGTGGGCAAGTTGCTCACCCATCATATAACACGGTTATCCAGCTGTGTGCTTGCCATTTTGTCCAAAAGGATACTGTGAGAGACAGTATCAAAAGCATTGCTGAAATCCAAAAAGTTGCATCAGCTGGCATCCCTTGATCAAATACGTGGGTTATCATGTTTTAGAAAGAAGTCAGGTTTGACAAGGAGGACTTTCCTCTCATGAAGCCATGTTGACTGCAACTGATGACTGCATTGGAAAATGAACTTGAAAATGGAAAAAGGGAAAGGGAAAAGGGGGAAAAAAAGAAAAAGAAAATGGAAAAAGGATAAAGTGAAAATACCTCAAAAGTGGAAGAAATGCAATGATAGTTCCTGGGTTTAGATCCTTGTTATGGGTTTACACAATCCTTTAGTCTGAAGTAGTGAGGCTAGAAAAAAATGGCTGTGAACTGGGAACATGTTTTATGGAGGGGGAAATTAGGAAGGAAAAATGTTACACAGAGGGAAATGTAAGTAGAAAAACAGAAGGTGACCAGAGGTAAAGATGAGGTAGAGAGGGAAGCAAAGGATAAGAAAATTGCTTGATGAGATACTGTGCTTCTGAAAACTTTATACTAAGAAACTTGCCAATGAGTTCAGGGACCACATGGAAGGCTGATCTTCACCTTTGTTCAGGTGATTCAGCCACATCTCTAGCATGTTCCATAATAGATCCAGAGTGTGCTTAAGGCTTTAGGTTACATTCAGCTCAATTTGATCATAACTAAAGTGGAATTTAATGTTTCCCATAATAACATGCCTAACAGTCCAACTTGATAGATATGAATAAACCAAGATCAGTCTCCACTACTAATACTAATAAATGTTCAAAGTGTAGGATTTTGGTGGAGGTTAAGGAGAAATATACACTGTATAGCATTAATTGCATGTCTCTCAAGCATGAAATCTTGATATATTATGACTTTTTAAAGATATATGACAATAATATATTGCATACATTTCAGAGGAAAATTATGTCTTTACCTTGAAAATCTACTTTCTCTGACAAGTTGATGTAATCATTTTAGTGAAGGAGGAGGGCTGCAGAGAGGAAACCTGCAAAGATTCGAAGGCTAGAGATGATGAACAAAAAGCTGAGGGTTTACTTTGCATGCAAATAAGTAATTCATCACAAATCCATAAACCAATTAGTAATGAACTAATGATATTGCTTAACAACTGTATTTTTGATTAACATATAAATAATTTAGGTGAGTATTTCTTTAGTCATGCCAGTTTCTGCTATTATTTACAAGCCTTGTCATGACTGCTCTTAGATCACATGCCCCTTATAAAACATTTCCCAATCTATTGCAAGGACTAGTTTGTTTTAATGTGCTCAGTTAACACCACTAGAGCTATTAACAAGCTTATTAGCATAATCCATTGTGATATATCATTGTATAAACGTTCAGCTCCACAACTGAATGGGACTGGGAAATGGCTTTGAAGATTTTATGATACAATAACTATCCATTTGATAAGCAATTAAAAATATACTCTGAGACACTAAGAGTGAAGACAATGGCAACATGAGGAAAAGAGGAGGGTTTTGAGAACAGAATTTGTTGCTGGATGTAGGAACCATGTGAGTTGTGCTGCTCCTGCTCCTTAGCCACAAATTGCATGCTGCTGCTGGGCTCCAAAGCTCCAGTAACAAGTTGGGCCTGACTTTGACTTTTTAACCTAGGAAAAAAAGCACAAAGTAGTTTAAGGCTCAGTGTCTTCTGCTGGCTCACTCATGATCAATTTCTCAAATTCTCAACAGAACATTTTAATACACAGCTGGAACTGATCTTATGTTGGCTTTTGCTTCTCTTAAATTTGAAGTTCCTTTTCTTAGCTGCTTTCATTATCTTTAGTGAACTTCTGCAGAAAGAAACAGAATAAAGGTTACTGAAGACATTACTACACATTATTGTTCAAAACCCACTCTGTATAATGTGGATGTATTGTGCTTTTACAATGAGCATGAAATGAAAATAGTAGCATCTCTAGCTTTTCAAGAAAGTGTTGCTTTCTCTGATATGCAATAGCTCTGATATGCTAATACTTTTTTCAGCTCAGTCCTGATTCTCCAGGGATTATTTGACCAAAATGTCCATTGTCTATATAATAAGAAATATTCATGATATTGTACACTCACACAGAATTTTTTTACCAGATTACTTCGATATCTCACATAAATTAATTAATTCTTCCTCCTGATAAGGAATGGAATGCAAAGCTGATTTCTGAAGGCAGTATGATCTAGTGGTTTTCACAGAAAATGGAAATTTGGTTTCCAATCTTACTGACATTGCCAGTTTCCTAAGCCAATTTTCTAAGACTTGGTTTGCCTATTTTAAAAACTAGTATAAAAATATACAGCTTTTCAGAGTCCTTTGGCATTTGTGCATGAAAAGAATTTACATCCTAAATAAGAGGTGTTACATGGAATGTGACAGCTAAGGCAATATGTTTTAAATAATTTATCCTAAGTCCTAAATCAAGTTGCATTAAGAGAGTGACATTTTATTTTTAACTGTTTCATATTTATATCTTTTTGAACACTCTTAAGAGTTGTAAGATAACTGAAAGTGTACCCAGACTGAACCATTTCCTCATACGTAATTCTCCCTGCAAACAGATTTTTCTGATGGTAGACACATGAGAATAATTCCAGTATTTTTGTGAAATTCAGTCAGAGGGATTCTCCTGCCCACTGTAAAGGCATGTGCATGTGCCACTCTTGTGACCAACCACATTTATGAGCTACCTCAGAACAGGAAGGATTAGATTTTTTTTTGACATTTCCTTTGCACTTATCTTACCAGGACACTGGTAATAAAACTATTTTTATGGTTGAAAATCTAATTTTTTTGGAATGAAATGTTAGACCAGAAATTGCAGGTTTTTAGTAAAATGTGGCTATATTTTTGATGTGTAAAGAACCAGCACTGTAAGAAAGTGTTCTTGCTGTCCAGCTGTGATAATCAGGCACATGCCCTCATAAAGGGCAAAACTAACTCTAGTAGATGCAATAGTGTTTTACATTTACTGAGTACAGAGAACACACAAGGAAAAAAAGTCTAACGAGTAAGGTAACATAATCTAATAAGCTGAAGAATTAGTCCTGAAAATTTATTGCTTTGGAGCACTAAGCTATGTAAAAATTTAATATCACTGTAGAAACCATGCTGTACTAACCAGAGATGTGAACTAGCACATTTTAAACAATTTTTTGTCTGAGAAGAAGTTGTGTACCAAGGTCAGCACAGTCACTCTTATCTGTGGATATTTGCACCTGAAAGTTCTCCAGGCATCAGGAGGAATTTGGGGTATCTTTGACCAGGCAGGGAGGCTCTACAACAGGTAATCAGAGCTGCTGAGGTAAATGAGAATTAGATGAATCTTCTCGAGTTTCTGGTTATCTCCATTATTCTGGTTATTAGAGTTGCTCAGAGGGTGTTGAGGAAGAGCTGGACTGAGAATGCCCCACTTGCATTATGTCCTGCACACTTCCACACAACCTGAGAATTAGGAAGTCTTAACAGTGGAGTAAAGCCACCTTTGTCCCCCAGTCTGAAGTCTGGCATCTGTTGAGTCTTCCTAAAACCCGAGGACTCAGACTTTATATATCTATTTGTTTGCCAAGAGATCGGATGATTTATAGGGTGTCATTATTTTAAGCTGGTTCAGACTCAAAACTGTGGGTTTCATTTGAGTGTGATATGAAGTATCATATACCTCTGGCCAAGGAACTGCAGCTCATTTAATAGATAAATTGAGATGAGAAAAATGGCACAATTTAAATATCAGCGATCAACAGGAACAGGGGAAGGGAAGAGAGAGAGGGAGAGAAGGAGCCCATCTTCTTTTATTACAGCCATCTTAGTGCTTCGACAACAGGTAGCAGTATTACATATTCCCTTTCCACTTTAAAGCTCTGGTAATTTCCTTCCTCGTGTCGGGGCGATTTTATTCATTGTTTCCTTGCAGCAGTGATTGATGTTCTGAGCTGCTAATCTCTCTGAGTGATAACTATTTTCATGTAAGTCCATGAGTCTATGACACAGGCTGCTCGGCCAGGGCTACTGCTGACTACTTATTTTGTGCCTCATTTACATTTCAATCTTGGCCTCATGAATGTAAAACCTAGGCTGCAAATTAATAACAGGAAGAATATTAGACCGCTCCAGAGTGGGGGAACAATGCAAATCCACCAGGCACAAGGCTTTACCATTGTGTTCCAGGAGGGACTCATTTATTGGCCGGCAGTGAATGACATTACAGAGAATGGCATATCCAGAGTGACACAAATTTATTTCTGTCCCCAGCGCTCCAGTATATTTTCATAGAATCAGGGGGCTATTTGTCTAGGGACAATTTAGTTTCCATGAAAAATTTAAATGGTTTCTGTGGAGATAGTGGAGTGAAATTTAATTTGTTTCTCATTTACTACAGCAGGTATGAAAAGGAGAAAAATTGGATGTCTGATGGGCTGAAATTGGTGCTGTCCCTCCCTACTATCCCCAAAAGGCCTGTGGGCCTATATCATAGAGATTGAGCAAGACTACCTCATCCCTCCCCTTAGAGAATGGTAACCTTAAACCAACTTACAGAAAACCTTTGGGGAGGCTGCCAATCACCCTGAAAACAACATTTCCATCGATCCCCTGTCTGTGTGATTTATGGCTTCATTTTACGGTAATTGAGAATTAGTGAGAAGATTAGCAAGGCTCAACACTTCACCTTGATATGCACACTAAGCACTGTAATTTGTCACTAAGGGATGTCGGACACTTTTTTAGTTACATGGGGTTCCCATCTAATTGAATTTGGAGATAACATGGAAATTAATTTGACACAGGAAAATTTTGAATACAGCCATTTCCTCTATTGTAATGCACAATACTGGGCTGCATTCAGGGGCAGCTATATTGATCCTGATCACTTTCAATTGTGGCCAGCTGAAGGATGGAATACACTAAATCTTATTTAAGCTCATATGAAAGCAGTTCATCTGCAGCAATCTGTGGCAGATAAAGAATATTACCTTTCATTTTGTCTGACTGCATCAAGATGAAGTTTTGAAAATTTACTTCTTGCAGCAAATATACCAAATGTCTAAAGTCAACAGTTACAATTCAATTACAGACCAGCTCTTGTGGGCTGTTTACAGGGTAATTTGCTACTTAGGCAGCAAATGAAAATACTAACTATACTCTCCATGCATAGAGAAGTTACAGCACATGGAGAAGCCCCAAGGAAAGACAAAGAAAAAAGATTCCAAACTTCTCGGCAATTTAAAGCACCGCACATTGGATTAGTCGCATTATAGCTTGAGTGGTTTCATACACAATCATTTTTTGTTTGTTTCTGAGCCAATTTGCAGCAAGTTTATTTTATCTTGGAGGCTTAGCATCAGAGTCATAAAGAGGTGACATGGTACCGACTCTTCATATCTGAGAGGCACTACCACAAGACTTACATGCCTTTACATTTCTATTTTATTCCAACATTATTTCTTATACTGCCCCCCTCCCCTCCTCTTTATGCTGTACTTTATCCTTCAAATAAGGACTTTTTGGTCTCAACAAATTGCTTAGGGAGATTATTTCCTGAGAAAGATTCTCCCCACTGCGAATAGTGGAAGCAGATCTTGGCACTGTATGCCAGAGGGTGCGTGGCTGGGATATTTATAGACATTCTTTAACAGACCATCTGGATTGCTTTGTTCATATCTGTTTTAGTGATAATTGGCCTGAGATGAGCTGTTATCAAGATATATTATTCATTACCTATTATTATTACATGATGGATGTTAATCCGATCATCATTACATTGCTGTTTGGAAAGACTTTTGAAAGGTTTAATCACAATGGTTTAAAGCTGTTATTTATGCAGCCCTGTGTACATACCTGCTTCTCGGAAGACATTCTCCAGTGCAGAAGCATCAAGAGATGGTACTTAATGGTTAGAGATGTGTAGATGTGGTCAATAGGTCTAACCTGGACCTCTCAAGATGTGGTCATACAGCTTGGAAGAAATGCTATGCTGAAAGCTGTCCTCATCCAAATGCCAAAGTCCCTGGAATTACTGATGGCAAATGACAATTGTTGTCAGCACTTCTATGTTGTATCAGTACTTCAGCCTCCTGTAGGCATATTACTGGTTCTCTGGAGTTTACCTGCAGGTCGTCTTCTGCAGGAGATGATGAGTGGCAATCCTGCTAGGGCTCCAACCATTAGAAATGACCTTGTGATTTTTACTCATTTTATAGTGGGAAAAGTTGTTTCTGAAACTAGTAATTTGATGAATGTTATATCATTATTATAATAAATTTAAGGGAATTTGGACCATTGTAGCCAGGATTTTCTGTCATATTTGGATGTCTTCTGGACTATACTAGCAACACAAATTTCTCTGATACAATGAGAAACATCATAACATAATAAAAAGCTTACTAATGCAATAAAATATCAATAGTCAAATTATATGTCCTGTTATAGCATCTAGAAAAAAAACCAAAAACCTTTTCTCCCTTTCTGAATGGCAAAAAGCAAGGTATGATGTCATAGTTGTCCATGTTATTTATGTCTTCATAAAATATTTTTGTATTATTCTGGAGTTTCTTTTCACTGCCTGCAAGTGTATTCACTTAAAGATATGAACATTCCAAGGCAAATTAGAGAATTTGGATTATAAGGTCATAGTCCCACAGATGTTTGTATCTTTTCTGTGCTGGGTTGAAGAGCTGTAGTCCTTATCTTTTCTCTATGAAAGAGAGGAGAGGAGAGGAGAGGAGAGGAGAGGAGAGGAGAGGAGAGGAGAGGAGAGGAGAGGAGAGGAGAGGAGAGGAGAGGAGAGGAGAGGGAGAGGGAGAGGGATAAAAGGAAAAGAAGGAAAGGCAGAAAGAGAAAGATATAGATAAGAGAGAAAGAAAGAGCTAAAATGTGCAAGTTTGAGGGTGAATGGAAAAAAGAAATTAAAGAAGAAAAAGAAAGAAAGAAAGAAAGAAAGAAAGAAAGAAAGAAAGAAAGAAAGAAAGAAAGAAAGAAAGAAAGAAAGAAAGAAAGAAAGAAAGAAAGAAAGAAAGAAAGAAAGAAAGAAAGAAAGAAAGAAAGAAAGAAAGAAAGAAAGAAAGAAAGAAGATGCAAAGCCACAGGGATGACCCTAGTTTTGCACTGAGTAAAAAATGTACTCGTGTCTGAAGACATATCACATTAGGCTTTGATCTTATTAGTTTTCAGAAACTGAGGGTTATATACAAAGGGATTTGAAGTATAGCATGATCTATTCTATGTTGATCTCTTCTTCCCTATCTTTGGGGGATATATTCAAAGACTAATATGTGTATGCACACAAGTGTTTCTGTTTATATTAGTAAAAATGACACCTTAAAAACATGCCTTGCCCTTGGGGTGGAAGGTGATAAGCTATGCCATGGTGATTAGTTCCCATAAGATAGTATCCCTCAGACTTGGGACGGCTGCTAAGAATGTGCCAACAAGTGGTAGTGAGTCATGTGGAAAGCTTCCTTATCTGACAACTTAAATCTCTATTTTAATCTTGTTACCCAGTGCCACCAAGAGACAGCAGGGCCAGGAGCTGGATTCAATGACCCTTATGGGTCCCTTCCAGCTTGGTGTATTCTGTGATTCTGTGAGACAAAGAAAAATTCTTTGAAGATGATAATATAATTGAGCCTCTTGGAGAAAGCAGAGCACAGGGACAGAGCAGTTATTTCTATCACACTTGCTGATAAGATGTGGACAGGAGGAAAGGTTTTAAACTAAAAGAGGAGAGATTTAGATTAGATATTAGGAAAAAATTCTTTACTCAAAGGGAAGTGAGGCACAGGAATAGGTTGCCCAGAGAAGCTGTGGATGTCCCATGCCCAGAGGTTTTCAAGGCCAGGCTGGATGAGACCCTGTGCAATGTGATCTAGTAAGTGACAACCCTGCCCATGGTAGGCATGTTGAAACTACAGTATATTTAAGGTCCCTTCCAATCCAAGACTTTCTACAGTTCTATGATTTTTATGATGGTTTTATTTTTCCAGTGTTCTCTCTCAGACAGTGGTTCCTAACTACCGTGTGTTAAGTTAAAGCATTTTGCTGTATTCTGGTTGAAGACTACCGTGACTCTCATGTTGTCAGTTTTCAATATGAGGTGGAGTTCAGACAAATATATATATAAGTGCTCTGATTTGAAAGCCTGCTGTTAAGAAAGAGTCTCAATGTGATCTTACGCTAGTGGACTTATTAAAACAAAAAAATTTCCACCAGAGGAGATCAAACCATGCTGGAAACTTTTTATTTTCTTATACCTTTTCTTTCCTTTAATTTCTCAGTATCACCTGATGGCTTCTAGAGTATAAGCTGCGATGAACTCTTGTTCAGGCACTGGACCATTCACAAAACTGTTTTGTGATTATTTGTCATGAAGGAAAGGTAGATCTGGATACTCCAGATGATGATTTGTAATGCTGTAAGATGTCTTAAGGCTTATCTGAAACTTTGAGTGCAACATTAGTACAGATTTTGTACTGTTTTGGGGCTCAGTTCAATCCACATGTAGCTAGGCAAAATTCTTTTTATGTCTATCAATATATAGTTGCTGAAGGGCCCACAATTTTTTCAGTAATCTTTTCTGCTTTTCAGTGTTTCACCTCTGCCATGGATGAACAGTAACAAGGAATTAAAATGAACTAAGGAACCACAACCTTGTCCGACACTATTCCAGTTCTAGAAAGAAGTGGCCCGAGTTTCTTGGCTGTTCTTACTTTCTTTGGGATTTTAATTGCTCAACTTAAAATGGAAAGGGTCAGATATGTATCATGATGAAAAATGCTGAAGATGCTGGTGGAACTGGAAATCTAAAAGCCATATTGATCTTCCAATGACAAGTTCAACTGAAAGCAATAAAGCAGCTATCTCCATTCCCTATATTCCCTCATGGTCTTTTGTAAGATGTATGTTCTGAGAACTTAAGGTTTGCAAATGTTCTCTTTTGCACTAACTATCATGAGTGTCTCCTGTTTGGGCACTGCATTTCAAAATCCCAGAATATCCCTGTTTGTTGGGTGACATTTACTGTAATCCAAGAGAACACAGGAGAGCAGAAACACCTTGGTTATCAATGTAAATTGTTGAGAATGCAGGGACTGCAAAAGAGTTGCACTCTCCCTTTGCTTGTGAAGAAATCACGTGTTATTAAAAATTACTCTGCAACACTAAACCAAAGGGATGACAATCTGTGGGTCAGAATGAAATTAAAAAAGGTACAAAAGCAGTAGGAATAGGAAGAACAACTTAGGAAGCCTCAGAGCTACAGTGGAGTTAATGCACAAAGGAAATAAACAAATTGAATGATTTAAACAGAATAAATTTGCATAAGATGTTTCTTAAATGTAATTATGGAATAGGATATAGTGTATCATTGTGACTAGAGGCTTCACCTATCTGTGCTAAAATGTGTGGAAGGGTTGTACTTCTGTAATTACTACTGCACCTTCCTAGGAGCAAGGACTCCTAGGAGGGATATTGGTCTGAAAGTAGGAACAATCTATTATACTTGAGAGGATTTGATCTCCATCTGTTCACACCATTTCACTGAACTGGACTTCCATGCCTGTCCCAACATCCAGCATTGCAAAGGCAAAAGTCAGACCTGATTTCCCACACACACCTGTTTCCCATGAGGCATGAAGAAAAGAGTCTCAGCTGCATGGGCATAAGGAAATCTGTGATTCTTCAAGCAACCTGCTCTAAAATGGCTGCTGTCCTTCCCTCCCATGGCTATGGTGCCACTTGCCAGAGAAGCTGGAGATTGCTTTGATCAGAAGGGAAGGGAGAAGTAAGAAGGGAACATTCTGGGTAGTCTTTATCTGCTTTTTCCTGCTGTCCCACTTTCTGTTGTGGAGGTTCAGGTTCATCTCTGCTTGAGAGCAAAAGCTAAAAAGAGGACTTGTCCCCATTCAGAATATTTCTCAGATGAGTGAGATGCTTCAAGCAAGAGCTCAAATAATTGTGTTTCCAACACTTTGGATGAAGACAGGAATTATCTTGAAGACCTACTTTTAACAAATATTTGTATAGGTGTCCAAATAATGCAAACTTGCACAGTGACTCAAGTCTGTAAACCACCAAACTTTTATCCCTCAGGAGATGACTTCCAATACTCAGGTTCACAGCAGATGGTTTCCTTGTGCTTTGCTCCTGGAGTTTCTCAGGGACTATGAAGGAACCCTGCACTTGATGAGAGCAGTCAGAGGGGGATGGGGCTGAGCAGCAGGAGAAAACGTAACTGAGAGACTGATAGAGACATCCTGACAGCTGGAATGGGTCATCGATAGATCCATCATGCCAGTAATTTGCAACAAATTTAACATACATCACTTTAGTCAGGCCATGCTGTATCTATCTTGTCACAGCATCGGAGTGAGTAACACTTAAATCGGGTGTCACCGTTGACCTCTCTGACCCTTGAATTGACACTGCTGTTTGAGCTTGGCCTAGCTGGCAGCAGATGTAGGAAAGATTAGTACAAAAGGTGGGGGTGTACTGAAGGAGGATAGAGCATAACAATATAGCTTAACCAAGCAAACAAATGGTATCTCTGGATTTTCTACCAGTCCTGCTTTGCTTGATGAAGTGTTGACATTTGTTTGGACCTACTTCCAGCATTCTTTAGTCACATTAACTGTGTATATATTTTTCATTCTGATTGATTTTATATGTATTCATGAATACGCATATGCAATAAAATTTTTAGACTTCAAGGTGACCACCATGGAGACTAAAGTACTACAGAAGATGTAGAACAGAAAGAATAGTAAAACTAAATTGTCATCTTCTATGTTTGAAACATGAGACCCAGTCTGAGACATGAATGGATGCTTTGCCTCTGTTGACACTTTCAACATGTCAGTATAGACCCAGACCTGTAGGAAATGACCACACTTCACAAAAAAATTGTGCTCAGGAAGAGAGCAGGAGAGACCAAGACTCTCACAAAATCCCCAAATCCTGTGCTGACGTGGGACATGTTAAAAAAACACCCTAGATTATCCCATGGAGAATGAAGAACCTTCCAACAAGTGCAGCCAGTTTGGAGCTTGGGGGAATATTCTCTTGACATCAAACCTGAAGACTGATTTAGCTCTTAGCTTCTGAGCAAGGCTCACCAACCAGTTAACGACATATTTTCATTCATCCAAGAGAAGCTGTTTCCCCCATTTTCAATCTTAATGAATACCTTCTATAGACTTCTATAGTTGTTTCTACAGACTAGCATGGAAATGACTACAAACCTGTTAATTCTCTCTGGTGCTAGAAACGAGACACCCTCCAGAGCCAGACAGAGCCCACTGAGTCTGCTCAGCATTTACTTTTGAATCAGCACATGATAGAATTACATGATTTGTTTGTTCACCCGAAAGGCACTTTAGAGCCATTCACGGTATGCGTGCAACTGGATACTGGGTGGGCTTTTCCCCTTCAGTCATTCATCCTCTAAACAAGTATGTGGCTATGGGCAGAAATTGGATTTTTTTCTTCAGGCATTGTTCTTAAATGGGTGACTTTTAATTAATGGACTTTGAATGGTAATAAAGGAAGAAGCTGTCTGAACAGGTAATTGGAAGTTACAAAAATAAAAGGTATATGACTTGTGTAATAACTTGTCCTTTTTTACTGACAGTCTGCTTGATGTTTGATATCTTGGTTAAAATGATTTATCACATCACTATATATCCCTCAACAGGAAAAACAGGAAGCTCTTTGGTTATTCTGTATGTCCTGTAATGTTCATATATAATGAATATTTGAAGGTGGAAACATATCAAAAGTGACAGAAATAATAAGAAAAATGTAAAAGCTTAGAGAAATTAATCCTTTATGCACAGAAATACTTTTTTTTTTGCATTATTATTGCTTTTAGGAAAGACTGGTAGTAAAGTGGAAGGCTTTTTTTAGTTAGTTGTCGGAATGTTAATCAGATTACACTTTATTGCTTTCTGAGTAGGAAGCTGACATTCCAGACACCCACTGACACCACCATGAGCATTTCCCTTGTCCTTCTCAGGAGCAGCCTGAGCTTCAAAGGGTCTGACTTAGGCAGTCTTACAGCAAGGGCTGCTGAGGGCAGATTATAATATGTTAGGATCCTTAGAAGGAATTGTGTCAAAATTACTCATGTTTGTAGTCTTTTTATAATTAAAAACTGAATTGATGTACACTCTATTTGAATTTCTATGTTGCTTGGGCAGAGAGAGGCAAAACATGGAGACAAATCATTTCCTGGCAAGCCATGTTTCACTCAGGATTTTTGGGATATGAGAGCTGAATGGAAGTGAAATTTCACCAGGAAGGTGAAGACCTCTGCCCTGGTGCTCAGTTGTTCTATGGTGCCCTCTAAGAATGGATATCAGAGAAGCTGGGGATCATACAAATGTGGACATGGGGTGCATGTGAGCTCATATAGAGCTCCTAACTACATATGAACTGTGGTTAGCTATGATGGGGATTCCTGGTTCTCCCTTTGTTATACTTGACCTTTAAATTTTTTTTATAGTGATCTGTTTGCATTCTACTTAAACCTGCTTCTTCCCTCATTAATTTTAATGTGAAAGGAGGAAGGAAAAGAATGTGTCTGACAAAGGACCTTTCATGTGTATGTGTAGTGGATTTGAGATCCAGCCAGGAGTTATAGCATGGAAATGAAGGCAAGTTTGAGACTTTCTCTGGACTTCTGCTATAGACAGCCCTTGGGAGTATATAACAGCTGTTCGGGATAGGAGGAAAGAGACAGATAAAAATGGTGCTAACTGCATGGTTCCTCTGGTGCAATCAACTGTAGTAACTGGCCTAACTTACCTTTGTGAACTTGGTGGCTCTTTGTTGAACATTTTCTGGCAATAACTGTATTTTTGTTATTGGGAGAAGGTATTGAACTAGCTGTGAATACTCCTACATTTGGAATATATGAGCACATAGACTTCTTTTTCCTCCAAGGAATACCAATCTTAGGTCTAAACATTTAAAATTCCAGTGTTAGAATATAGCCAAAGTACCCCATGAATAATGAGATTTGTTTGCTTTATGGCCCCATTTTTCCCTTTTGTCCAGTCTCTTTCACTGGATAAAATTTCCTGTAACGGATTATGAGTTTGCCTCAAATATTAATCACTTCACTACCAGGCTTTCTCGCTATTATGAACAGAGGCACACAATCAGCCAGCGTGTCTCCTCCAGATGAAAGTGATGGCATGAAGCATTTGCATTCTAACCCCTGTAATGTATTCATATGACACTAGGTGAAGGAAGCTATTCAGTTTTGGAGGAGGATGTGTGGGGTAATTTTTTTTTTCCAAATGTGTTATT
The DNA here is from genome assembly GCF_047495875.1 of Pithys albifrons albifrons. Taxonomy (NCBI): domain Eukaryota; kingdom Metazoa; phylum Chordata; class Aves; order Passeriformes; family Thamnophilidae; genus Pithys; species Pithys albifrons. Next base: position 27,305,442 of record NC_092458.1, read on the forward strand.
AAATAGAGTGTTGTTAAATAAGTGATCCAATTCTTGTGGTTGCTCTGCTCTTCTGGCCTAATGTGGTTAGAGGAGAGTGCTGAGGGCTTATTAGAATCATACCTTCCACTTGAACACGCTGCTCAAAGCCCCATCCAGTCTGGCCTTGAACACTTCCAGGAATGTGACATCCAATACTACTCTGGGCAACCTGTTCCAGTGTCTCAACACTCTCAAAGTAAAGAATTTTTTCCTTATATCTAATCTAAACCTATGCTCTTTGAGTTTGAAACCCTTCCCTCTTGTATTACTAAATGCCCTTGTGAAAATCCCTCTGCATCTTTCATGTAGGCCCCCTTTAGGTATTGGAAGGCTGCTATAAGGTGTCTCCAGAGACTTCTCTCCTCCAGGCTGAACAACCCCAACTCTCTCAGTCTGTCTTGGTAGGAGAGGTGCTCCAGCCCTCTGATCATTTTTGCAGCACACCTCTGGACCCTCTCCAACAGGCCTGCCACCGTGTTCGTTCTGGTAGGTGTTAATACCCACATTCTTTACTGTTTTCACAGGAAATTAAGCTGAAAAGTTACAAAGGGGAGTGATACTGAAACTTCGCGTGGAGAACCACACAACTATGGCTGCACCTCATTCCACTCTAAATAGATTACAGATCATATTTTGGCTCTGAATTCACTCCATGAGATAATTGCATTCTTTATTTTCACACTTTAAAAATAAAAGTCTGGGACTCTATCCCAGTCTCTTCCTCTCTTCCTTCTCCTATAACCAAAACAGAGCCTTTACAGCCACATCCTTTTTCTGCTTAGAAACCTGAGACGTTTAGAAGCAGTACTTGACAGAAAAGTGAGTCAGCTTCACTTTCTCCAATGCAGTTTGTGGTAATGCTTTTGGTAATGCTGTGTGCATACCTGTAAGTAAGACAGCTCACAGGAAGAAGGACATTTCATTTGAAACCCAGCACCCCGCTATCTCTCCTCTCCTCCAGGGAGAAATAAAGGAAGCCTGTGGGTTGGTCTTGGTGGCAGCCCCCTTGCACCCTTAAGCCCCTTGTTGTTGCTGGTGTGAGAGGCACTCATGCCATCCACCCATGTCCCCACTAGCCTGAGAGGCTGTGAAGAATGGCTGGAGGGAGCACAGCACAGCAATGAAGGTCTCCTGTGCAGCTGAGCAGGACTGTTGTCATACTCATGGTGGAATGATGGTCCTGCCAAGGAAGGGCAGACAGTGCAGTTTTATCCTGTTCCTGGGGGAATGTTAATCCTACTCTTTGTGAGGGCTGCCAGCAGGAACAATGTGGGCACTGATGTTTGGACACCATTGACAGTTCCACTTGCAGCCAGGAAAGGCATTGGCATATCCTACTTAATCCTTGGGATGGAAAGACCACTGTAAAATCTCATGCATTTCTTAAAGCCTCACATTGAATGCCTCAAGCTAGGCTGTTCCCACTGGCTTGACCTTCTTAAATAAATATGTCTCTTTTCTTGTTTTCTGATTAATTGCTTAATGATTCATCTGCTGCTTTTCAATTTTTTTATTTCAAATATTTTGTTATGTATTGTTTAAAATCAGAGGCATGGAAAGAACTGCTAAATATAAGTATCTCAGTAATATGTTCTCTGCAGCCCTTCTTTGTTCTTTTCTGCCATGGAGATAAATAAGGTGACAGTCAAATAATAATTTGGTACAGTTTTATATGCCTGTTTAAGCCGAAAATTAAAAGTTCATAAATAACTTTCGCTGTCAAAGTCATACTTTATGCTTCAGTTTTCAAGAGTTTTGGATTTGAATTTAACCTTGTTTAGTCCCTGATTTATACTGAAGTGATTAAACCCCTGATTTATATTGAATACTTCCATATTAAAAAATAATAAAGGTGTACTAAACCCCATTCCCAATAATAAATTTTATTAGATACATCAGGTGTTACTGTAGCATAGACATACAGTAGTTTAGGTACATTGCAAACAGCATCTTATAGTATCAGACAAAGAGAACCTTTTACAAACCCCATGTCTCTAATTTCATTTTAGAAAATTAGATACTCAGAATTTTGCATAAGATAACTGTATTACTGGGATGCAATTTGGCCCAGGTTTCTAGCTTTAGTGCATGTGGCTCCTTAATAAAAAGTGTCAGTTAAAATGAAAATACAGCTTGGGTAATTAAATTTAATTGGATCTTGTCACTTTAAATCCTCTTCGTTTTTGAGTGTTTCTACAGAATTGCAGCTTCTGGTTTGCTAATTTCTTTATTGCAAGCTGTGCTCTGAACCTGACTGTCCTATAATAAAGTGGGACCTTGTTTTTGTAGAGGGCTTTGAACCATGACTGTAATAATGAACAAAAGCAGGGTGGGTGCTAATTTATTGCCAAAAGAAAACCTTTCCTTTATTTCCTACATGTTCATTTAATGAAAAATAAAGGGTCTTAATTTATTAACTCTTTCATTTTCTTGCCATTTGAGCACTATTTTCCACAAGCTCTCATGAATACTATGGTATGATTCTATGTCTGTGACAGGTAGCAGCAGCAATTATCATACTTTTTTATATTGGAGTTGTTTGGGCAAGCAATAGGGATTAGGTGAATTGCAGTATTCATATGTAGGTCAAGCAGGGTGCAGGCAGCCACAATGCAAATGATGTGTACTGCCTGCCAATAGCCACCGTGTTGTTTCACAGGGATCACCTTCTCCAGGGGTGAGAAGTAATTCTGTTTCTTTATTACACATTGCACATGCACAGCATCCAAAGACAAGGAAGATTTAAGTGCAAGTGATGAAGAGATAAAGTATTTGCCATGCCAATAGACACATCATCAAAATGATCAGTCTGTCACAAATTGTACAACTGCTAATGCCCATATTTCAAATTAAAGACAGTTGAATGAATTTATACACTCAGGTTTTATGTGTGAAATGCACTATCATTACATCCTTGATTAGAAGACAGGTCGATTAGCGCTGATATCTCAGAATGACTAAGATGCAAGACTGTCCTTCACAGCACAGTAGTGGTCCCCTGATTCTCTGCTAAAGCAGATGGATATGATGTAATTACATTTTGCAAAGTGCTGGCAATACAAGTATCTCAAACAGGAGCACTATGCCAGTGTAGTCACTACTGTTCATAACCTTCTCTGTTCCAGAGGTGTGCCTCACACCTTGCTGATAGTATCTGCAACCAGACACAGAAGACTCTGTTTGGTTGCCTGCATAAGGGTGTCCAGGCCTATTTGAGGTGCCTAAGGGTACATGAGATATCTGCACAGATCCCTTAGATCAAGATTCAGAGCACAAATGAAGACATGTTTTCATACATTGCTGTCTACATGGGAAATATGTTCCTAAGTGTGTATTTTAATGGAGCACTAGAGTTTGGTTCAGATGCCCACAAACAAGCATGTAGTGTCAGCTGGGATGTTCTAGCTTACCACACTTGACCTCTATCTGCCAGTCCAGAAGTGCATAACTCTCACATGTTCCTGTTTTATATCTGTTCCATCTATCTTGATAGTCCAGTAGACTTCAGCCATCACTAATTACCTACCAATGTTTAGGAAACTAAATCGAGGCCTAGAGATCCCTTTGTTCCATAAAAGGAGCTCACATACAGTGACCTGTGGGTGGACACCTAAATTTAAGAATCTGTAGCCTGAAGTTGAACGATGACTACTTTTGCAGACCACCTCATCATTCAGGTAAAGCTCACCCCAGGAGCACCCTGGGAACACCTGGAGCATGGACATGTGACTATTCACATGCTCAGTCTCCATCTCTGCTGTGTGGTGACAAGCTTGTTCCCCTGAGCAGCACCTGGTTGGGGCTGGTGCTCCATCCTCTCCTTGTCACTCATCTGCTGCATTTTCCCATGGCTAGTGCAACATGACTTCTCAAGGAGGTAACACTCTCCTAACCTGCATGCATGGCTGCATGGGGAGAGTTGAAGGAGGCACCTGGAGGCAGGAACAACCTATCCTTCTGAAATAGGTGGCAATCACCATTTTTGGAAGATTTGTTTTTTCCATTCATTATAGCTGGAACCTGGATGAATAGTTTGTAGTATTCATCTAAATTGTAGATTTCTAAATTGATGGATCTAAGATGAGATGAATCTTATATCATCTCTGTTTCTCTATCTTACCAATGTAGCTGCGGAATTTCAATCTGCTTGAAATAGTAGTCAGATCAAGGCAGTAATAAAACATGCCAGTAATTAATTACAGAATTCAGACTCACTGTAAGAATATTTCCTGGCTTGCTGTCACTCAAGATAGTGGTCAAACTTAACATCACTTTAAAAGAAGCCAGAAAAATTATTTCACACTGAATTCTGAATTTTTAGAGTTTTATAATTTTGTTGGGGGAGCACATAAGTAAAGACATGCTTATCTTTTTTTTTTTTTCAACACCTGTTTTAGAACCTCTGGAAAGCAATAAAGATCTATTTAAAGAGATTCCTTGCTTTATTTATACATGGAACAGATGAATTGATGGATAAAAGTAATATATTATTTCTTACAATGACCACACTTCTCCGGGGACACCCCCTTGTCACGGGGGAGAAGCTTGCGTGCCCTCATGAGGTTGAGAGCTATGCTGGAGGTGGTTTGTGCTGCCGGTAGGGTCTCCCATGCCAGACAGGTCTCAGCTGAAGGGTCAGACAAAGTGTGTCCACGGGGAGGATGGGCTCGCTAGCCGTCTGGCAACCATCCTAGGAGAAGGACAACTCCAACCCCAAACCCGGGCAGATGGAGCTCGCTTAGCCCTGTAAGGCCATCCATCTAAGAGAAGGATACTCTAACCAAACCTACGTCCTGAGGTATTCACTGTCACCGTCCAAGCTCGCTAGGCCGTGGCAGATGAACCTTAGGAGTAAAGGGTGGGGCCAGTTCTGCACTTGCTGTGCCTCACCTAAAAAATCCATTGCGCAGGCTTGAAGGGTTCACCCACATTGCAAAGCCCTGTAGCGACAGGTGAGGGTCAAAAACGGCAGGTGATAGGAAGCAGCTGGAAGCCGCAGACCCAACCCTGCATGCAGGCAGTTCAGGATATGGGTCATTAGAGACTTGACCCCGGAGATGACAGTCTCTTGCGGCAGCATCCTGAATGACCAAGCAGCCTTTTCTAGGGACAGCACTGCTTGCTCCACATGGAGAGGGGCCTAGCAAAGGTGGCCTAAACAAAGCTCATCTCCACACCCGGTTGGATAACTGCGGCCAACCGGCATCTTCCATGCAGTCAAACAAAAACAAAGAGATTTCAAAGGCATACACCTGCCTGCAAAGGTGTGCTCAAACTAACACTCGCATGTTGGAACATCAGAACCATGTTGATACTGGGGATAGTGGACGTCCTGAGCATCGTTCTGCTCTAATTGCCCACAAACTGTCACGGCTCAACATTGACATTGCTGCTCTCAGTGAAGTTCGTCTTCATGAGGAAGGCAGCCTTAAAGAACATGGTGCTGGCTACACACTCTACTGGTCAGGCAAACCCAAAACTAAAAGACACCTTTCAGGAGTTGGCTTCATGATTAAAAACTCCATTGCCTCCAAACTTGAAAATCTGCTGACAGGTCATTCCAATCGCATTATGTCCTTACGCCTCCCTCTACACAACAAGCAACATGTTGTTCTTTTTAGCATATATGCCCCAACTCTCCAAGCTGACCCAGCGAAAAAAGACAAATTCTACACAGACCTGCGCCGCCTCACCCAAAATGTTCCTGCAGATTATAAGATCATAATCCATGATGACTTCAACACCAGAGTAGGTAAGAATTCTGAAGCCCGGAAAGGAGTCCTGGGCAAGCATGGCGTTGGAAACTGCAACGACAATGGACGCCTGCTGCTAGAGTTTTGCGCAGAGTGGCAGCTCACCATCACCAACACTATCTTTCAACAGAAAGACAGCCTGAAGACTACCTGGATGCATCCTCGATCCAAGGACTGGCACCTCATTGACTATATCTTAGTACAACAGAGAAATGTCAGTGATGTCCGTCATACTCGAGTGATGCCGAGTGCAGAATGTCAAACAGACCACCGCCTTGTGCGCTGCAAACTTAACCTCCACTTCAAGCCCAAACCTAAGAGAAGCAGCATTCCAAGGAGGAGGCTCCAAGTCAGCAATCTTCAAACAGCCACAGTGAGAGACAGCTTTCAGGGAAATCTTCAAACTAGACTTAAAGATAATCCCATAGATCCCTCTCCTGAAGCGCTTTGGCAACATATTAAAAGTTGCATCCTGCAGTCCTCTGAAGAGTCCCTAGGGTTCTCCTCCAAGAAAAACAAAGACTGGTTTGATGAGAACAATCAAGAGATCCAGGAATTGCTGAAGAAGAAGAGAACTGCTCATCAAGCACACCTTGCTCAGCCATCTTGCCATATAAAAAAAGCCACCTTTCGTCTTGCATGCAGCAAGCTCCAACAGAAACTTCGAGACATCCAGAACAAATGGTGGCTCGACCTAGCAGAAAAGACACAACTATGCGCAGATTTGGGTGACCAAAGAGGATTCTATGAGGCCCTGAAAGCAGTGTACGGACCCACACACCAGGTTCAAAGCCCCCTACTCAGTGCAGATGGTCAACTGCTTCTAACAGATAAAACCTCCATCCTGAACCGATGGTCTGAGCACTTTCAGACTCTCTTCAGTGCCAACCGTGTAGTCCAAGGCTCAGCAATTCAGCACATTACACAACAACCGGTGAAACATGAATTGGATGCAGCCCCTACTATTGGAGAGACACTTAAGGCCATACAACAGGTGAAAACTGGCAAGGCAGCTGGGGTTGATGGAATTCCACCTGAAATCTGGAAGCATGGAGGTCAAGCACTCCATGCCAAATTCCACGAGCTTGTTGTGCGTTGCTGGGAACAAGGGGAACTACCACCAGATCTCCATGATGCAGTCATCATCACCCTGTACAAGAAGAAAGGAGAAAAATCAGACTGCTCAAATTACCGAGGTATTACTTTGCTCTCCATTGCTGGTAAATCCTTGCAAGAATACTTCTGAACAGATTAGTACCCACTATTGCAGAAGATCTTCTACCTGAAAGTCAGTGTGATTTCAGAGCCAATAGGAGCACCGCAGACATGGTGTTTGTTCTCAGACAACTGCAAGAGAAGTGTAGGGAACAGAACAAAGGTCTGTATGTAACCTTCGTTGACCTCACCAAAGCTTTCGACACTGTGAGCAGAAAAGGCCTGTGGCAGATCTTGGAACGTTTAGGATGTCCCCCCAAGTTCCTCAAAATGATCATCCTGCTACATGAGGATCAGCGTGGACAAGTCAGATATGGCGATGCACTCTCTGAGCCCTTTCCAATAACCAATGGTGTGAAACAAGGTTGCATTCTTGCACCAACTCTATTCACAATCTTCTTCAGCATGATGCTCCAAAGAGCCACAGCAGACCTCGATGAAGAAAACGGCATCTACATCCGATATTGTACCGATGGAAGCCTATTCAGCCTAAGGCAACTGAAGGCCCACACCAAGACCCTGAATCACCTTGTCCGTGAGCTGCTTTTTGCTGATGATGCCGCCCTCGTTGCTCACACAGAAGCAGCTCTGCAGCACTTAACATCCTGCTTTGCAGAGGCTGCTGAGCTTTTTGGGCTGGAAGTCAGCCTGAAGAAGACGGAAGTTCTCTACCAACCTGCACCTCAAGAAGTCTTCCATCATCCTCACATCACCATAGGCAATTCAGAGCTTAAGTCAGTTCAGCAGTTCACCTATCTGGGAAGTATCATTTCCTCAGACGGTAAGATTGACAAAGAGATAGACAACAGGCTGGCAAAGGCATACAGAGCCTTCGGAAAACTCCATAAAAGAGTCTGGTCCAATAAAGACCTGAAGAAAAGTACAAAGATTAGTGTCTACAGAGCCATTGTACTGTCTACTCTTTTATATGGGTCTGAATCCTGGGTCATCTATCGCCACCACCTGCGGCTTCTCGAACGCTTCCATCAGCGCTGCCTCCGTTCAATCCTAAACATCCACTGGTCTGATTACATGACCAATGTGTCTGTTCTTGAACAGGCAGGGGTCAGCAGTATCGAGGCCATGCTGATGAGAACGCAGCTGCGCTGGGCAGGGCACGTCTCCAGGATGGAGGATCACTGCCTTCCGAAGATTGTGCTCTGTGGTGAACTCGCTACCGGCTGCCACAAGAGAGGAGCCCCGAAGAAGAGATACAAGGACTCCCTGAAACAACACCTCAGCCTTGGCCATATTGACGGCCACCACTGGTCCACTCTGGCCTCCAATCGGGATTCATGGAGACACGCTATTCATGACGCTGCTGCTTCCCTTGAGAATGCACGGAGAGTCAGTCTTGAGGAGAAAAGACAATGTAGAAAGAACCGTTCCTTGCCAATGTCACCTAGGGAGACGTTCCGCTGTGCCTTTTGTGACCGGACCTGCCTATCCCGTATCGGCCTTTTTAGCCACCAGCACGCTTGCAGCAAGCGTGGGTAGTGCCCTTCTCAAATCTTCGTTCGCGAAGCCTAGCCATGATGATGATGATGATGATGATGACAATGACCACTTAGCCAGCGTGACTCATCAGGCTGTAATAAGTCTGCTGCTAAGTTTGGCTAAATCTTTTTATGTCACATTTGGGCCTTGGGACCAGACTGCATTTGATTTTGCAGATGAACTATTATATTTTGCTTTATAAGAATGGTAGAGAAACAACGGTTTTCATGTTTGGTGTATTACATAGAGAGAGAGGATGAACTGTACAAACGTGCCTCGTACTATTTCCTTTTTTTTCCTGGTTTTCAAAGCATTGAACCTCATTCACAATGGAATGGCATTTATAATGTTCAATTTCTGATGTAAATGTTGGTAAGGTATTAATTTGTGCAATTTTATTTTCCCTTCCATCAAAAAAAGACAAACACCTGAATTTCAGTTAACTTTCATCAAGTTTTAAGCTCCAAGATTATTTGGCACTGCTTGGAAAATGCTATACTGTACTTTTAAGCTTTGGAAGACATTTCGTCTGGCTCCACTTCCTTTTCTAGTTGCCCTAGTTCAGCAGGTGGGACCAGTTTATCACTGTGTGGGGGAGACCAAAGCCATGTATTCTACCCCCTCTATTAATTTCCCAAGAACAATGGACCATTTTCAGCAGCCCAGGGCACACCCAACTCCTCAAGGTGTGAGCTGGGGGTGAAACAAGCCGGTGAGATAAGAGCCGTGATAACTCCCCTCCAGGGAGTCGTTAGCACCTTCACACCCAGCCTGAGGGGGCGTGGCTGCTAATGGGCCATCAACGGTTCCAAAATACCCCATGACTCACAGCGTCAGATCACCCATTGTGGAACTCTCCGCCATGGGGGAGGTACTGGGTGCTCGCACCCGGACTAGAGGGTACATAATCTGGAGGGTTTGAAGACCTGGGGGAACCACTTGTAGGATCCAGAGGAGGAGCAGAACCTCAATAGGAGGAGACCCCTACTTTCAGTCAGACTGAGACCACCATTCTTGACTGGACTGGGACCGTCATCTGTACCAACAGGATTCTCGCTTCCTTTTACTTTGGACTTGGGGGAACCACGTGGGGTTTGTACCCCAGGGTGCTGGGTCATACTTCTGGGTTTTGTGGGTTGAAACCAATTTCTCTTTGTGCCATTGCATTTATTGTAATATTGTTATTAAATTGTAACTCTGATTTATAATCTCTTTTGTGTTGAGTTCATTTCTCCTGCCAGTTTACCTTTAAACCAGCACAGTAGGGCAACAAATTTTTCAGACTTGACTGACACTGGGTTGGGACCTGATTCACCTTGTTTATGGTTTAAAGTCATTGAAATCAGTCCTAGAAAATTGGCCTCTAAAAAAAGGGGAAAAATACTCTATCCCATAACCAGAAGTATGGCCATACAGATTAAACTGCATTAGCATCTACAGTACTAGAATTAATGCTCTTTGATTAAATTTCCCCTTTTAAGTGAGCAACATCTATTTTCCTGTAGTGATAAATGGCTCTTTAAGGATATATGATTACAAATTTACAGATTGTTTTTTGAGGCCTTACCTCTGCCTCCTTTATCTTTAAGGGTTTACAGCTATCTGCTACTAAATTTTTACAAAATAGTGAGAGCAATTATTTTAAGTTTATGGATGATTTGCTATTTGATCACTTTTGTTCTGAATTAGAAACCACCTGAAGGGCAGTTTAAAAATCACAATAACAAATCTTGCTTGACCTCTTCATCATAATGTAATACAGACTCTTAAATGAAAATTTTTAGTAGCTGATTGTTCAGCACTTGCACACATTATCATGTAACTTTCAATTTCAGGAAAAATCTCTGTTGGGAGTAGGGGAAGCTCAATATATATATATGCAAGAGATTACACAATGCACTGTCTGAGCTCTCATGGGACATTGGTGACCCAGGTGTTTCCTTCTGGCCTTATGTTTTCATTTAAGCAACCATCCTCTTTTGGGTCCAGCAATGCTGGATGTTACTATTTGTATAGCTCTTGCAACTGCTTTTCTGCAGAATAGCTCCTGGCTTCTGCCAAGGAGGAATTCATGTGAACATACACATTTTGCTTCATGTTGTGTTTTCTTGAAGAGATGGTTCTACCATTTAAGCTAGTCACAATTACCTTGTCCCTATAGCGAATGAGGGAGAGGAAGAAGCTTGCTGGAAGTGCTAATCATATTGAGAATGGGCTTTCACTCCTGAGCAGTACTTCTTAATCTTTTGAATTAAAACAGTTAACTTTCATTCATTTAATTAGTGCCACTGACTTTTGTGGGGCAATTACCACCTGTGATAGTACCACTTAATTGATCCTATATTTTTTCTTCCAAAAGTTTCACAAGTTTGAGAGACATTAGATCAAGTACAAGTTACCTCTTGATCTCCCTGATAGTTCTCAGGTAGAGAAAGGAAGTGTCTTCCTGCAGGTTCCCACTGCTCCATTGCAGCACAAAGTAGATTTGCTGTACTGCTTCCACTGGATCACCTGTTTTCACAGCTTGAATACCAGTGTTCCTAATAGCCTTGATGCCAGCACAACCCTGCTGTTGACTTTGTAATATCATCCAGACTGAGAATTGTACTTGAATAGCTCTTGAGCTGCATGTTACTCAAGTGCTACAGATTGCCCCCATCTTTGTGAGCCAACAAGAAAGCAAACTGTAGACTTTTCTCAGGTCATCATAAAACCAAAAGTCACTATGTCCTACCAGCAATTCCCTAAGTCAGGTTGTCTGTTATTCTTTATCGAGGGTGAATCCAGTGACAGCTGCCAAATGTAACTGGCAGGTTGTGCTTGCTGCATGACAAAAGGACTAAGTGCCCCGCTATGTTATATTGATATTGCTGGTGAAGGCATGGAACCCAGCTGGTTCGTCGCCTGGTATGAGTATGTCTAAAAAGGGTAATTTTGCATGACAAGCATATTCCTTGAATGTTACTTTCTATCCACTGGGACAGAAAACTTTCTCTGCATTCTGGGTCATGATTAAGAGGTTTGGTTTTCTTCATGCAGCAGTTTATGCAATTACCATGTTCATGCCCCTCTCTCTTTCTATGTGTGACTCTTTAATAACTTTGGAAGCCTCAGCCAATTTCAGTCATAGTTGGTAGGGCGAAAAAGGCCTGAGAGATAATAATTTCCTGAAAGTTTGAATAAAATAGCTATATACAGAAGAGAAACCTTTCTAGAGAGTTCACTGAGACTAAAAACCAGTCCTTTTTAGACACTAGACTGAGGAAGGGGGAAATACAGTGAACATCCCAGCTTTAGTAAAAGCCTAAGTCAGCCTTTGCCTTTTACAGCCAACTAATAGATCAGTTGTACTAAAAATCTGCAGGAATCCAGACTCTATTAGCTGTGTTGTTCACCAAATTATGTCTGCATTACCCATCCACCACAACAAACTTGTGTGTCAGTCACAGATGATGGGCATATGTAACTTATTTATCTAAAAACTTCCAAATTTACTTAGTGTATTTTTGCACATTGGATACATCTTTTTTTGTAGTCCTTTTCTCATTCTAACCACCTAAAAGACTTTAGTTGGGTTAATAACCTGGTGGTCAGCCACCTGGAATAATTTCACAGGTCTGTTCTGCTTCCCTGGACCAACAGTGTTATGCCAAGTAGTGTTACAGATGAAGTGCATATAAAGAGATAGGTCCATGCAACTCTCAAGTACCCAAGCAAGCCCACAACAAAGACTAGTGTTCATCCTTTCAGCTCTAAACTCAAAGTCTGATAACAAAGAAACTGGATTACAGTGTAAGAATTGGGGTTGTAAGGAGGAAATCCTGAAAAAAACAAACAAACATGGAAAGTGTATTGCTACAGAGAATTGTTAATATTTTCAAAGAGTGGTACACAGGCGCAGTTGCCTCAGTCTGATGTGCCTGGGTGGATTTGCACAGCCCAGCCCAGCAGCTTAGCTTGTGCTGACACAGACCCCAAGGCAAGCTGGCACCTCCTTGGCCATGGGTCTGAGTAGTGCCATGTAAAATCTTGGTCCCTCCTGGGGGAACTCCAGAGAAAGAAACCATTCATTGCGCTGTCTCACAGGAGCAGTCATTGTGTAGATGTCTCCTGTGCTGGCTGAGGCCACCTGCATCTTCTCTGAGCTTCCTGATGAGATACATTAGTTGAGGCTGTTCTTATGTGTCTGTATCATTCAGAGGGTATTTCTCAAGAAGGGATTAATCATCCTGCTTTAAAATAGGGTCAACATACAGCAGCACTAAAGGTTTTGTCTTCTAAGTGACTTGCATTCCTTGATAAGATAATGTACTGGAAATGTATGTCACTGTGATATTTCAGAATGGATAAATAATGTATGACTCTGGCAAATGAAAGTTTTGAATTCAAGAGGAATCAGTGGCATTTTTTAAATAATTTAGGAAGTGCTCATAAAAGGGAAAAATGAGGAAAAGGCCTTTAATAAATGTCACTTATTTGGCGTCATAACCTCTTTAGAATGATTGGTATTTTTTATGAACTTCATGTGGATATATATTTATTTAAATGTGAAAGTATCTGCTTTGAAAAACTTGAAACCATGTCTTACAAGAGAAGAAATTCTCATTGAAACTTAAAGTGAAGATATTCAGTGGCTACTGGAAAATCAGTGGCAAATACTGACAATTATTATTTGCTTATACAGAAATACAAGTGTTTGCTAGTTTATTGAGCAGTTAATAGAACTAAGAGACTTCTCAGTTGTATGTTTTTTCTTTGTTCTTTCATTCATGCCATACTTGTTCCCATGTCAAAAAGTGACCATGCTGACTAACATTTTATAGAAAAATTCAATATCCTTTGATATCTTCAGCAAAAACTGTTCACATGGATTAACTCAGATGGTTAAAGAGACAAAAATACTTACATAAAACCCCCATGGAGTTTCTCATTCCTGAGATAAGTCACTTGAATGTGGTTTTATAGGAATTATTTATCTCTGCTTTGAAAACCTTACTCTTGTGTACCTATGTTTAGTGACTTCTTCCTCATGCAACACCTTGCAAATGACTTTGCAATTGAAAGCATGTCAGTTTAAAGGTTAATGGTGGAAATCACACAAGGAAATCTACTAGGTCTTCCACAGAGATTCGAGTTTAGCTTACTTTAGTTTAATTTAACTTTGTTTTGTTTTGAGGAGTTTAGTTTATATTTCCTTTTATTATCTAATCAGAGCGCTATTTTTGGCCTCTACAATTTCATCGACAAAATCCAATAGCAGTTATCTGGACTGCCTGATTCAGATTAGCCTAAATAATGTTTCATCCCCTTTTCTGGGAATTTCTGTTTGCATTGCAATTAGAAATCCATGTGTTTGGTTCATGTGGATTCTATAAATACAGGATGGGGAAGAGATAGTACATTGACTTTTTTTCTACAGGAATATTAGTCCTTTGATGCTTTGCTGAGGTATTACATTATTTTTTTCCAGAACATCTTCTTTGGAATGATGTCACTGCAGTAGGTGAAATATACAGGGGAACAGATTCTGTTGCTGATGGCACTAGTCAATGCCTCTTTTTAACTTTTTTTTTTTCCAGGAAATAATTTTTTGATCCTGTGTAACTGCTCCACAGTTCCCTTTTTGTGAAGATTATTGAAAGGTTCTGATGTGTCTCTTCTCATCTCTTTGACCTTGGTAAGGAAAGACTAGAAACCTAGATAAAGTTTGGGAATTAAGGACATTTTGTCCAAGTGATGACTGAAGAACTTCTGTGTCTGCCTGGGGTGTATATGATCATGACAGGTTAGTGATTTATCTGAGATCTGCTAGGATTGAATTTGAGTCATTTCACATGAAGGTACCAAGCCGTATTCCCTGGAAATGCTATTGTAGACTCACATTCAGTCTTGTCTCCCTGGTCAATTCATGTGCACATTGACATAGAAGGTAGATGCCTTGACTGTGGGCTTTATGGTATGCTAAAGACATCTTACTACAAATCTGCATTTGAATTGAAGATGCCAGTTGTGTCAAATGTGTTAAGCAGTGCCTGGATGAAACTGGAGCATGGGACAAGAGTTACCTGGCATAATTTTGTCATAACGTATCACTTGTCTCAAGAAAACCCCCAAACATGAATGCGATTAATGGCTTGGCATTTTTATTGATGCTTTTTGTAATGTAAATTTAGATATATTGATTAAAGAACTCAGCTTTGATCCAACATCTTTTGAATTCAATAGAAATATTCCCAGTGGTTTAAAAGACTTCCCACTAGTTTAAATAACTACCAAATCCTGTTTAAAAACTGATCCTATTGATTTCAGTTGTTGTTGTACAAGATCTCCTATATAATTCAAAATTACTTTTGAATAAAGAATTCCTATATTGGAAGATTTTTCAGAATGGAAATGTAATAATTTTCTGTTTTGTTTAAGAAAGGAGTCAGGGGGCATCACAAATTTTGTGAACATAGAAGTAATGACTTAAGAAGAGGAAATATTTAAATTTCATACATTATTGATTTAAATTACAGGAGTCAGATCATTAGATTTTCTATGACTGATATCTGAAAGGTGCTGCATACATTTTTCTACAAAAAATATTTAGGCATGTACATCTATGTGTACAAATGAAACTTCTAACAATAACAACTATTTAAGTGGATTTACTCATAAAGCAAACATATATAGGCAATGTTTTGATCTATGGCATTTTATTTATCCCTTTTTCCATTTTATTCAATATTTTTCATGTGTACTTGTGTAAATGCCATTGAAATCAGCAGTATTTTTCCCAATATATATTAGAAAAGGTATTGTCTAATGTGGCCTGCTCTTTTGTCTTTAGTCTTGTTTCCTTTAACATAACCTATTCAGCACCAAATGTTCCATATCTTCCACTTTCCTTAACAGAAAAGTTCCTTACAAAAGCAAATAATGAGCAGTTCATGAACACTTTGACTTTAAAATCTCATTAAACACCCCATAGCTAAATAATACAAAAAATTATGTTTCTTTTCTAATGTAAATGCATAAATCATCTCTGCAAAATTATTTCTCATGAAACATATTTGTCTTTTTTTTTTCTTTAAACCCACATACATATACACACATTTATTACTGATGCAGGTAAGCTACAACTCTTTGAATGTGAAATTGAACTAGCAGCCTTTGATCTGAACTAGAGGCTGATCTGAATTCAAGAAAAGGCTGCTGCTAAGCCACATTCCCATTCAATCCATTAAACCATTCACTTCCATGCTCCTCATCACACTGACTCCTAATTTGACAATGACAAAGAGCTCCACGGTGATTTTAAATTTCATAATTTTAATCTGTCAAGTCTGACATTTAATTAGTGCCCTTCTAACCTGTGCCCGCTCACTTGAAGGTTACTGTTGGTTTTCCTTTAGAAATTTTTCCTCTGGAAGAGTGGATTAATAAATATGTACATAACTGGCAGGGATAAAGACAATACACACACAATGGTCTATTAGTTCCAAATCTAGACAGATGAGGTTAATAATATTTTAAAGTGCTGCTTTATTGTATTAAGAGTGATTAAGCCCTTGGCTCAACCCTGTATGAGTTGTTCATTCAAAACATAAAATATAAGGTCTATTAGGCAAAGTCTAGTGAGAATGGTTACCCAAACTACAGTAGTTCTGTGTTCATAAGGCATACTACAGGAGTGCAGAATTTCAGAGATATAATTTTTTAACTTAGCAAACACAATGGAACATGCTAGGCTCGCTAAACAGACTAATTAGATTTTGATCACTAGCCAGTCTATGACAACCTGCCTTATAGACTAAAATCTAGTGCAACTTAATACTTTGGTATTTGATTTTCTGGAGGGCTGAATTCACATGTAACTTAGGTCACTTGTTAAAAATGAGTTTGCTGTTGTTAGAACAGCCCCACAAGGACATAAATCCCAATCACAAAAATATGCCACCATTCGTTAGCACTAGCAGAGTGGTCACTCAAAGTCCTCAGGGAGCAAACCTCAGCCAAGTTTTCCAGCATCATACGTGGCTGCAGTCAGTAATGTATGATGTTCATTATATTGTCACTAAGTATTGAACATCTAGAAGTGAAGATAGGAATAAAAGAATATCCGATCTTAAAGCAGGCATTAGAGAAAAAATATCTGAGAGAGTACAAGGATATCATGAGCCTCTAGTTCTCAGCTGGGCATGCCCCTCTTCTTCACTGTGCCACAGTGCATACATTTCAGAAAATAATGCATACTGTTAATTTATTTGCTAAAGAAGATACTACCATGATATAGTAGCTTATCTGGCAAGTGAGCTTCTCCTGATTTTTATTTTTAGAAGACTCAGAAAAAAAAATAACACAAATTATTTTCTTTAAACACTAGTAGTCTCAAAAACTGATGAGAACTGTTGCACAAACATATAGGACACAAATCTGAAATTTACTGCCATGCATTTCTCATTCTTTTCATCCTGGCTCACCAATTCTTCCGAGAACTTCCCGGCCTCTTCTAGTTATCAGATTGTATACTGTCACATTCCAATATAAATCTACATTTTTCTCTGGAAAAATCTATCAATGCTGCTAGAGAATGGAAGGGTTAATTGGTTTTCACTACTGCTCTACTGTCCTGCAAGCTAAACACTAGAAGGAGATTAAAAAAATTTTAGTGAAAATAGACCCCAATGTCCTTATGAATAACTGCATATTACCTGTCCCTACTAGCCTTAGTAACTTTTTCACACCTTTAAGGGACTTTTCTGAAGAATAAGGTGGCAATGGTGTATAATACAGTGTGTTCCTCTTTCTTAATGCTGTCATCTCTATTAGGATAAGCTAGAGACTTTTATATGCTTTTTTTGCTTCTCAGCAGTAAATGGCGCTTTCTACTGTCCTCAGAGATTCAGGCTTAGCTTGAACAAGGTCATTTTTTGTTTAAGAAGTGCTGAGAAACACGGTCAAATTTTTGAATGAATGTAGAACTATCTCAGGGGAACTTTTGTCAGGAAATATTCCTCAGCTTTTGAAACTTGGGAAAGTTAGGCGCTTCCTTGCAAGAACTTTTAAGGGATCTTACCTCCCATATGCAAGAATCAAGTTCAAATATCTGAATCAACATTTTGTAACTTTTACTGTCAACTCTCCATTTAATTTCTTTACTTGTTTGGGTACAGATCTTGAAATGTTTGTTTTCTGGATAGCATTTTTGAAATCCATAAAAGTTTCACTGGATAAATACTTTAGCGAGTTCTTGTAGCACTTCTTCCTAAAAATTTCTTTTTCCCAATTTCAGGTTTTCTAAATTGCGGCAGTATTTTAAGGAAACAGTTCATCTTTGCTTATCGTTCCCAGATGTGACAGCTTATAAGAACAAATATATGATTCTGGTGTCCAAGTTAGGAGTTAACCATTTTGTCTGCAACTAAAATATATCTTTAAGTCAGTTAAGGCTCCTTTCTATCTCCATTTCTGCTGTTACAACTGTAGTAACTTATTATGTGAGCTGGTATGACTAATTATATAACATTATTAGTGGAACATTGTTTAATATAATATGGCATCGGCATGGATTTGTTCCCAAAAATTGTGGCATATAGGCTATTAAAAAGATCTTAATGTGTCCTTTACAGTTAGGGCTGAGAGAACACGTATGCATCTACTAAATTATTTGTGACAAATGGCTGTCACGAACTAGTGATAGCAATGGCTAAAAATGGAGACCAATGCATTTAAATAAATTCACTTGGTATAAGTGCATTTTTTGTATATGAGACAGCACACTGAAGACTACAGCTATTTTCACACTATTGGGCAGACCCCAGTTTAATTCAGTGCTTGCAAATAATAGAACAGCAGCAGCTATTTGCTTGAGTGACTTTCATCTGAACAGAGATATTCCTGCTCAGCTCACAAGTCCTGACTACTCCTCATTTCCATGCAGTATTATAATAAATGGAGGGATGCCTGTTCTCGGTGCTCACCAAACATTCTGTAGGGGATAGCCCTCGACATAGCCATGTTTTAAAATAGAACATAATAGAATCATTAAAGTTGGAAAAGACCTCTAAGATCATCAAGTTCAACCTTTGACTGAATACCACTATGTCAACTAAAACATAGGACTAAGTGCTATGTTCGGTAATTTCTTGAACGCTTCCAGGTATGGTGATTTCACCACCTCACTGGGTACTCCATTCAAAAGTTTAACAACCATTTCAGTGAAGAAATTCTTCATGATGTTCAGCCTTAACATTCTCTGGTGCAGGCTGAGACTATTCCTTTTGTCCAGTTGCTGGTTGCCTGGGAGAAAATACCAACCTCCACCTGGCTACAACTTCCTTTCAGGTGGTTGAAGAGAGTGATAAAGCCTCTCTTGAGTACCCATTTCTCCAGACTAAACAAATCCAGCTCCATCAGCTATACCTTAGATCACTTACTCTCTGAACCCTTCACCAGCTCTGTTGCCCTTCTCTGGACTTGCCCCAGCACCTCAATGTCTTTCTTTTAATAAGGGCCCCAGAACTGGACATAGCAGTTGGGGTGTGGCCCCACCAGTGCTGAGAACATGGGGATGATCATTGCCGTGGGCCTGCTGGCCACACTATTCCTGATACAGGCCAGGACACCACTGACCTCCTTGGTCACCTGGACACAATGCTGGCTCATGTTCAGTGGCTGTCAACTGACTCTTGACTTCTCGCTTCTGCACAACCTTCCATCTGTTTGTTTTCTGCTTCCTAATTACAGGAGTCTTAATATTCAGTTTTCTATATTTATACATCCTTGGAATGGGAGAATCCAAGAGACATTACTTTTCATCTACTTTCCAAGTTATTTTTCCTGAGAAGTTCTGGATCTTTCTTTTGCCTCTTGCTTGTCATAGTATCATCTGGGCCTTTGTTTTATTTTGTCTTACTTCTGTTTGCTTTACTGTGTCCCATCCATGATAATTAGGTATCTGACTGAATTTACATCTCTTTATATAGATATTGGGGAGGTAAGAAAAGAAAATAAGGACATAACATGTAACCTGCTTATTTAAATAAAATAAATCTACACCTGCAAAAGTTATGGTAACTGGGGTCATATGGCAGTCTCTGGGTATCTCTGTGGAGAACTTTTTATTTTATTAGGGATAGCTAAAGCAATTACAGCGTGGCAAGTAATGAAAATGATGACTGAGTACAGTCTGTGTAGTCTAACACTGCTCACTCAGTTTTGCATAACTTTTAACTTTTTTTTCTTTTGTCTACAGACTACACTTTTATGTAAAGGTAGGCTTTAAATAAAACTCACTTGGAAACCTAGACATGGTTTAGTTTTGTTTCCAAAAATGTGGTGCATAGACTATGTCTGCAAGATGTCATCATGTAGTTTGCAAAACGCAACAGAAAACTTACTTTGCATGGAAAACTACCTACACTTGTTTCCTCTGCTTAAATCAAGCACTCAGATTAGCTCAGTTCAGATTTATCTTGAGACTGACATTCACATATATGTAACAAGTTAAAATCCAAATGAAATCTCACTGTGTCCCTAATACCAAACTTTAGTCTGTACTGTGCCCTAAAGAACAGATTAGTAAACACTGTAAGAATTTTAAATTTCAGTATCACTGTGGTCCACTGAAGCTGTCAAAGAAAAATAAATGCAATATATTTCTATGAAAATTCACAGCTTAATTTTCCTGAAAGCTTTTCAGTGCCATCATCACATTGCAGAAGCATTGCTGAAATAACAGTTAAGCCTCCTACTGTTCAACTGTTTCCTTCTAAGCTGTCCAGTGGTTGCTTGTCAGAAAAATAAATATATGGAGTGCTGCTGAGGAGAGGCTCTGAAAGCATTCCTTGTGCAATTAAGAGGGTTTCCTTCAGTTAGTTTTTATGATTTCATAGAAAGAGGAATAAATATATGCTTCCCTCAGGCTTGTCCGGATTTGAGAGGGGAGGGGTATGTTCTCCCTTACACTTTTTCTGGTTCACTACTTTCCTGGGTTTGTCTCACATATTCTGAACATGTAGAATGTCAAGCACACACACATTGTACTCCAACTGCTATTTCATGTAGATGGAAAACCTCAGAAATATTTTTAAAGATAGTTTTACCTCTTTCTATTAGCTGTTTTAACCAGACTGTTTCCTGTTACATCATTTTAGTTTCAGAATTTAATTAGAATTGGAATTCTGGTTTAAATGTTTAAATAGATTTGGTTTTTTATAAGCCAACTAAATTAATAAAGCTTAGAGTCATTGTAGGAACTGAAAAATCATTGAAGATTTCATTTTCTTATCATTCTTTCTGAAAGTGATTTTATGTTTCTGCACTTCATAAGACTGAAAATGACAGCTTGTATATTTTGACACTATTATGAATATTTCTACAATTACTGCGAAGCTCTTTTCCTCAAAAGACTTGTTACCAATCAGCTGCAGCACTCTGCAGAACTTTTTTGTACTGCACCTAAGACACATCTTTACTGAGATTATAAGGGTGTTAGGCCAATACCATCAGAATTGTATACACAAGGATATACAAGATTTGCAACCTAGATGTTTCAAAGAGAAGCTGCTAATATCCAGCTTTTAAGGTACAGCCACAATTTGCATTCTTTCCTGGAAACATCAGCTAGACCAAAGTAACCAACCACTTCTGCAGAATATTTTCCAGTTTCTGTTTTTTTCTTGAAATCTTTAGTATATGAATGCAAAAGTATTTTCCAGCATCAATGTCATAAATGCTGAAATTGAGGGTTTTCTGAGCTATGAAAGGAAGAAAGTCACCTTTTATGACATGGTTTACAGTTCAGATAACACATCCATGCTTACCTCTTCTCTTCATAACAGAACATCCTTTCATTCCTTCAAAATCAGCCCTCAGTAAACCAGGAATATCTTCAAAAGTTCCTTTGCTGAAATTTTATCAGATGGGTTTCTCGCATGAGGGTCCTTATTTTTTGAGAATAAAGTCTTTTTGTCTGTCTATATCTCAAGTGTGTGGTTCCCTGTTCTACAATAAACTGTAGGAAGGGTATTTACAACTCCTACGTAATACTGAGGAAAATAAACATATGTGGAAAATAAATCTAAAGATGCATTTTCTAAATTAAAATAGAAATCCCAAATAGAATACAAATGTTAAAAGCTGCTTTTTACGCTTTTTAAAAGTGTGTCTGTTTTGTGGGTAGGAATGCTATCTTCCTTGGGGTCTGAATGATCTTTTGGGTAAGAGAAAGCAGAAACATCCACATTTTCTTTAATTAATGAAAACAGCTTATTAAAACAAGGCAAAAACTTCTTCCCTCTCTTAGACCAAAAACCCAACAGCACCATAAGCAGATGTTGTCATTCTGTTGTATTAATCAAGTGACATTACAAAGGAATAATTATTTGACTTTCAGGATTCTACAAAGATGTAGCCTAATTCATCATTCCCTGGCAGGCTTTGTTTGCTGCTCCTTCAGCTATCAGCAGGTGACTCAGAGGGGAGTTGGAGGCGGGGCTTGCTCGTTAGCAGGAGAGTGAGAAGGCTTTAAGAACATCTCTAGGGAGCGCAAGCGACCCGGAGCGCGGCGAACAGGAGCGGGCAAACAGGGGCGTGGCACGTCTGTGAGGGCGTGGCACGGCAGTTTGCACGGCAGTTCGCACAGGCAGGGCGAACAGGCAGGGCAGAAGCCTAGGTATTTCTGCAGCTTTTTTTTTTTTTCTCTCCTCTGTTCATTTGTTTTTTTGTCTCTTTCTACCTTTCCCCCCAGCTTAAGGCAGTCATGCCTCCCAGAAAAATGAAAGCTGTTGCTCCTGTTACCAGTAGAGGTGTGTCAATACAGACTGAACCCTCTAAAAAGGATGCAGCCACTCAGGCCTCTGGCTGCATAGACTGTCTGAGCCTGGACCTACTACCAGAGGACAGTATGAGAAGCGCCTGCATACGATGTGAGCAGGTGAACGATTTGCTGGGTCTGGTGGCAGAGCTAAAGGAAGAGGTTGATAGGCTCAGAAACATAAGGGAGAGTGAAAGGGAAATTGACTGGTGGAGTCACACCCTTTCCACTCCCAAGGAAGCCCAGCAGAAGGTGGTGAAGCCCAGCCCCTCCTGCCATCAGGCAGACGGAACAAACCATAGGGTTGGGGATGAATGGAAACAGGTGCCTGGTCAGAGAGGCAAAAACACCCCCTCTCGACCCCTTTCACCTGCCAGGGTGCCCTTAAAAAACAGGTATATGGCCCTGGACTCGGGCAGTCTGTTGGAGGACAGTCAGGAGGAGGATCTATCTACAAGATCTTCTGGTTACCCCCAGCCTACCGGACGGGTTACAACTACAGGTAAGAGGAAAAAGAGAAGGGTTGTTGTAATAGGTGACTCCCTTCTGAGAGGAACTGAGGGCCCTATATGTCGGCCAGACCCGTCCCACAGGGAAGTTTGCTGCCTTCCTGGGGCCAGGGTGAGGGATATTACCAAAAAACTTCCTAAACTTATCCAACCCTCAGACTATTACCCACTGTTGGTTGTCCAGGTTGGAAGTGATGACATTAATAAAAGGAGTACCAGAGTAATTAAAAAAGATTTCAAGGCACTGACCCGATCTCTTCAGGGGACAGGAGCACAGGTAGTAATTGCCTCAGTTCCTGTGCTAGCTGGGATGAATGAGGAGAGGTTTAGGAAAGCCCAGATTACCAACAGGTGGCTTAGGGGATGGTGCTATCGTAAAAATTTTGGGTTTTTTGATCATGGCGCAAACTCCGTGTTGCCCAGTCTCATCAAAGCAGATGGGCTTCATTTATCTAGGGAGGGCAAAAGAACTGTAGCCCATAAGTTGGCAGGGTTAGTTAGGAGGGCTTTAAACTAGGTTTGAAGGGGGAAGGGACGGCAACTGGGCTCTCCAGAGACAGGCCTAAGGGCATAGAGCCCGAGTTGAGAATGAAATCAATGGCCCAGCTGAAGTGCATGTCCACCAATGCACGCAGTATGGGAAACAAACAAGAGGAGCTGGAAGCCATAGTGCAGCAGGAAAACTATGACATAGTTGCTGTCACAGAAACGTGGTGGGATGAATCACATGACTGGAGTGCTGCTATGGGGGGCTACAAGCTCTTCAGAAAAGACAGGCAGGGAAGGAGAGGTGGAGGGGTGGCTTTATATGTTAGAGAGTCTCTTGACTCTGTTGAAGTTGAGGTCAGCAGTGACAAGGTTGAGTGCCTGTGGGCCAGAATCAGGGGCAAGGCCAACAAGGCTGACACCCTTGTGGGTGTCTGTTACAGACCACCCAACCAGGATGATGAAGGGGATGAATTATTCTACAAGCAGCTGGCAGATGTCTCAAAATCTCCAGCCCTTGTTCTTGTGGGTGACTTTAACCTGCCAGATATCTGCTGGGAGCTTCATACTGCAGAGAAGAGGCAGTCAAGGAGGTTCCTGGAGTGTATAGAGGACAATTTCCTTCATCAACTGGTAAATGAGCCTACCAGGGGGAAGGCCCTGCTAGACCTACTGTTTACAAACAGAGAGGGGCTGGTAGATGATGTAGTGGTTGGAGGCCGCCTGGGGCATAGTGACCATGAAATAGAATTTTCAGTCCTCAGGGATGTAAGGAGAGCCACCATTAAAACCTCTACCTTGGACTTTCGGAGAGCAGATTTTGGCCTATTCAAAGAACTGATTCAGAGCATACCCTGGGAAACAACCCTTAAAGGTAAGGGGGTCCAGGAGGGATGGACATGTTTTAAGAGGGAGATTTTGAATGCACAGCAACAGGCTGTCCCAGTGTGCCGAAAGGCCAGCCGGAGGGGAAGACAGCCAGCTTGGTTAAATAGGGAGATTCTGCAAGAAATCAGGGATAAAAAGAAAGTTTACAGACTATGGAAAAAAGGGCTGGCTACTTATGAAGAATTTACAGATAGAGCTAGGTCATGCAGGAAAAAAATTAGGGAAAGAAAAGTGGAATTTGAAGTAAATTTGGCTATTTCAGTTAGGGATAACAAAAAGTCCTTTTATAAATACATTAATAACAAAAAGAGGGGCAAGGAAAACCTCCATTCTCTGTTGGACTTGGAGGGAAATATAGTTAAGGAAGATGAGGAGAAGGCTGAGGTACTTAACACCTACTTTGCCTCAGTTTTCACCAGTAAGACAGGTGGCCCTCAAGACAACTGGCCTCTGGAGCTGGTGGACAGGGAGAGGGAGCTGAATACCCCTCCTGTATTCCAGGAGGAAATAGTGACCGACTTACTGAGCCAGCTGGATCCTAACAAGTCTATGGGACCAGATGGGATCCATCCCAGGGTGATGAAGGAGCTGGCAGAAGAGCTTGCCAAACCGCTCTCCATCATCTTCCAACAGTCCTGGCTCTCTGGGGAGGTCCCAGATGATTGGAGGTTGGCCAATGTCACCCCAATCCACAAAAAGGGCTGCAAGCAGGACCCTGGCAACTACAGGCCTGTCAGCCTGACCTCTGTGCCTGGCAGGGTTATGGAGCAGTTCATCCCGAGTGCAATCACACAGCACCTTCAGGGTGGACAAGGGATTAGACCCAGCCAGCATGGGTTTAGGAGGGGCAGGTCCTGTCTGACCAACCTGATCTCTTTCTACGATCAGGTGACCCACCTGGTGGATGAGGGGAAGGCTGTGGATGTGGTCTATCTGGACTTCAGCAAGGCCTTTGATACTGTCTCCCATAATATACTCCTGAAAAAGCTGGTAGCCCATGGCTTGGACAAGTGTAGCCTCTCCTGGATTAAGAGCTGGCTGGAGGGTCGGGCCCAGAGAGTGCTGGTGAACGGAGCTGCATCCAGCTGGCGGCCAGTCACCAGTGGTGTTCCCCAGGGGTCTGTGTTGGATCCAGTCCTGTTTAACATCTTTATTGATGATTTAGATGTGGGGATTGAGTCCATCATCAGCAAATTTGCTGATGACACCAAGTTGGGAGGGAGTCTCGACCTGCTGGAAGGCAGGAGGGCTCTGCAGAGGGATCTGGATAGACTTGAGAGATGGGCTGATTCCAATGGGATGAAGTTCAACAAGGCCAAGTGCCGGGTCCTGCACTTTGGCCACAACAACCCCCTGCAGCGCTACAGGCTGGGCACAGAGTGGCTGGAGAGCAGCCAGGCAGAAAAGGACCTTGGAGTACTAATTGACAGGAAGCTCAACATTAGTCAACAGTGTGCCCAGGTGGCCAAGAAGGCCAATGGGATCCTGTCCTGTATCAAAAATAGCGTGGCTAGCAGGACCAGGGAAGTGATCCTTCCCCTGTACTCTGCATTGGTGAGGCCACACCTTGAGTACTGTGTTCAGTTCTGGGCCCCTCAGTTCAGAAAGGATATTGAGATGCTGGAGCGGGTCCAGAGAAGAGCAACAAGGCTGGTGAAGGGACTGGAGCACAAGTCCTATGGGGAGAGGCTGAGGGAGCTGGGGTTGTTTAGCCTGGAGAAGAGGAGGCTCAGAGGTGACCTCATCACTGTCTATAACTACCTGAAGGGAAGTTATAGCCAGGTGGGGGCTGGTCACTTCTCCCAGGCACTCAGCAATAGAACAAGGGGGCACGGGCTTAAGCTCTGCCAGGGGAAATTTAAGTTGGATATCAGAAAAAAATTTTTTACAGAGAGAGTAATCAGACATTGGAATGGGCTGCCCAGAGAGGTGGTGGATTCACCATCCCTAGAGATCTTTAAATGCAGATTGGACGTGGCGCTGGGTGCCATGATCTAGTAAATGAACTAGAGTTGGACCAAGGGTTGGACTCGATGATCTTGGAGGTCTTTTCCAACCCAATCGATTCTATGATTCTATGATTCTATAAAGATTTGACAGTATAAACTATAATGGCTATAGTACAACTATTCACATATCAATAATTAAGTTTTCTCTTCACAAATTTTTCTTCCCTACAAAGGTATTAATGTTTTCAGAGAAAAAAATAAAGAGTGCAGTTTTGTTATCCAGTGAGATTTCAGGTAATCAAATCAATGTTAGAGATGCCTGGATTCTTTGGAAGGCTATACTTACACAGCCAAACCCCATGGCTGATAATTTACATGATTGCAATTAGACTGTGAATGGAAAAAAACATACTGCATAGTTGAAAACAATGTAAACAGCTCTTACATCTTTCTTGAAATTTACAGATTTTAAATTATTTTTAATATTTATTTGAGAATGCAGTCAAATACGAAACCCCCAAAAATCTGCAATTCTACTTTCCTCAGGGTACCTTCATCTTTCTCGTTTTCTCTACATGTTCCCTGAGAGAATAATGAGCCCCAGTGATTTGCTGAGGCACCGCTTCTATATATTCATGTTAGGTCATCCAGTTGGGGAAAAGAAACAATATCTTCTAATTATCATTGTGGCATCTGAGTGTGTAAGTAGGTGAATGATTACAAACATCAAAACATGATTTGTGAGTAATGAATTCCCTAAATGAACATTTGCAGGAAACTGCTTGCAAAAAAAATGAGCTGCAATTTGTTTTTGCAAGTGTGTCAAATGACTCTGGACTGCAAACACATTCATAAGAATCTTTCAGCTTTGCGACAGTTTTAAAGGAAAATATAGAATAGAATACATCAGTTGTGAGGGACCTATAATGAAAACTGGTCCAGTTGCCTTACTATTGCAAGGCTGACAAAAAGTTATTGGGGCATTATTCAAGTGAATCTTAAACACTGATGGGCTTAACGCACCGATGACTTCTCTAGGAAGCCTGTTCCATTGTTTATATTTATATTCCAGCATTCTCAGCAATGAAATGCTTCCTAAGGTTCAGTCTAACCTTCCCTGGTGTAGTTTTGAACCATCCCCACATGTCCTATAGAGATCAGCATCTCACTCTCCACTTCCCATTCTTAGAAAGCTGTAGAGAAGCTGAGGTTGCCCCTCAGCCTTCTTTTCTCCAAACTGGAAAAAGCCAGAGTCCTCAGCCACTCCTCTCAGGACATGCCTTCCAGAGCTTTCACCAGCTTTGTTCTCTGGAAAAATGCAAGGATCTCCACATCATTCTTAAACTGTGGGGCCCAGAACTGTGCACAGGTGAGGCAGTACCAATGTTAAATACAGCATAATTACCTCCCTTGTCTGGTTGGTGATGCTGTGCTTGATGTATCCCAGGACTGAGTTTGTCCTCCTGGCTGTCAGGGCTCCCTGTTGACTCCCGTGGATTCTGTTGCTAACTAGCACTCCCAGGTCCCTTTCTGCAGGGCTGGACTCCAGTCACTCCTCTTCCGGTTTATATTTCTGCTTGCAATTACCCACTCTACATGCAGAATCTGGAATCTGGACTTGTGAAATATCATCCCACTGGTGATTGCCCAGTACTTCCGTCTATCTAAACTACTGAAGAGCCTCCTGTCCCTCCAGAGGGTCAACAGCACCTCCCAGTTTGGTATTATCAACAAAAATGACAATGGTGCATTCAACTCCTTTATCCAGGTTGTTGATAAAAATATTGAACAGAACTGGTCCTAGAACTAAACCCTGAGGAACATGGCTGCTGACCAGTCATCATCCAGCTGTAGCCCCACTCACTACAATGCTTTGGGCTCAGCCCTTCATCCAGTTCTTCACTCAGTGCATTGTGAACCTGCTCATCTCACAGCTGGACAGCTTGTCAGGAAGGATCCTGTGAGGAACAGTATCAAAAGCCTTACTAGAATCCAGAAGAACTACATTCATTACCTTCCCTTCATCCACTAGGTGAGTAACTTTATCATAGAAGGATATCAAAATAGTAAAATAGAACTTTCCCTTTGTAAGCCCATGTTGACCATCCCTGATGATTGCATTGTTCTTTAAATACCTTTCAATAGTACCCAGTACAATCTTCTCCATACTTTTTTCCAGGATCAGACATTAGACTGAAAGGTCTATAGTTCCCTAGGTCTTCCTTCATTCTGTTTTCGTAGATTGGATAATATCGGTAAGCTGCCAGTAGGGACCTACCCAGATTCCCAAGACCTTTGGTAGATGATTGAGAGAGATCCTGCTGTAACATCCATTAGCTTCTTCAGTACTCTGGGATGAATCCCATCAGACTCCATGGACTTGTGAACATTCAGATGACACAGCTGTTCCCTTACAATTTCATTGTATTACTATATTACTAAAGACTGAGGCAAAAAAATTGATTTTAATGCCTCTGCTATTTCTTCATCCCTATCAGCCAGATGAGCACCCCCAACAAGCATTGGTCCAATGTTTATTTTCTTTAGACCTCAGTGATCATAGAAAAAGAGAAAACCACACTAAGAAAGCACTGCTCCACAATAATGTTATCAACACTGCTTTAGTCACAAATCTAAAATATAGCACCTGCAAGCTGCTATGAGGAAAAATAACTCCATCACAGCCAGACTAAATGCATCTATTTAGAACCATCATAACTAAGTCTGATTTTTGGAGGGGGCAGGGGGTATATTAGGTTATGTTAAGTGATATACTAGGTCTGTCTCTCCTTCTCTTACCAAGACATAGGATTTTTGGATTTAAGTTGTTTGGTTGTGTTTTTTATTTTATTTTTAATGAAGAAGCTTGGCCTTCCATGCCCTGATGAAATAGCTTACCTTTGGAATTCCATGAGATGTGGGTCTGGTGATTCTCTTACCTCTTGGAGTGATAGCTAATAGAACTAGATTAGCAGCATCCATAGAACCTACATGAAAGTACTTAATAACTGTGCCATGGGGCAGGTATTGACATAAAGGTATAGAGTCCCAGAGACATCTTGCAGGTATTCTGAGCCTGTATCCCTACAGCCTTCTTTAAAACACTTCCCAAAGAAAGTCTGAAAATTAGGTAATTGCCTGTCACAATATTAGTATAAAGGAAACGATAAGCTAAGCAAGGATGTAATGCCCTTCTCTCCTCCTCCTCCCTGCAGAGCCTGGCATCTTTGCTCTCCCTTAGGGAGCCATTGGCAATCAGTTCCAATAATGAAGAAAGCATTGGCAATCAGTTCCAATAATGGCTCCATTATTAATGGGTATGTTTTCTTCCTACGATATGTTTGTTCCTGGATTCTGTCTGTAGGAGTCTTATTCTCCTTACCCCTTTGGCTAGCATTAATTTGTTCAGTGTTTTTTCCCCCCTGCCCCTTCTTTTTCCTGCAAACCTTAATTAATTCTGTATATTCTAGTTTAATAATACTTACCTACCTCAGAGGGACATTTTGAAGCTTAATTAATTATTGTACAGGTATTTTTTTTCAGTTGCATCTTTAAGCAATCTCTCTTTGCAGCTGTCCTGGCAACTTCTTGCTCTTTCCGTTCTTCTTCTGTAGGCCTTGGAAATACATGTGCCTCAGTGAAGATAATTAAAGTTTCTCTTATCTTCTTCCACACTGAGGAACCCTTCCATGCAGTAAAGTCTGCTTGCTCTGGGTTGGATTCAGAAGGAACCTACATTATTTCTGCTTGTTTGATTTCCAGCATACTGAGTTTCAGAGCCATGGTCCCTGTCCTAAGCTTCTGAAGAAATGCTGTCCTAAACAGGGATGAGGCTCCTCAAGGCTTAGCTGCCCGGGGAGGTGGTACCTAGGTTGTGAAGTAACACACAAACCAGAGGGGACTGGATGCACCCTTGTTAACTTCAGCACTAGCAAAGTGCTGATTTTATCCAGATGAAACACACCAAAGGTGCTGACCATCCGTTCCCATGGACAGCTGAGACCCTTGACTTTCCCCTCCACACTATTCTCTGCTCCTCAGCAGTCACTGAAAATACTTTGCTCACCATCCTGTAAGACTTTCAGATTCCTCTACACATGCATATGACATTTTTGCCCACACAGATTATTTTGTCACATCTACATACACCACCAAGATGAACCTGTATGTAGCTCTATTGCAGAACAAAAATTATTTTCTCACTGTAGAGAAAGCAGATGGCTGAAACATTTCACAATGTTCCCAATCAACCTCCTCCAATTGTACAGTTGCCTTAGCAGGAGATTAATGACGAGGTGTTGGAGACAAGAAATAAGTAGGAAGGGGGGGAACTGTGACATAGAAAGGGAAAAAATACTAAGATTTTCCAACAAGTACTAAGTAGAACAACTTCTTACAATAATTTAAAAGTTTTACTGACTTTTTTTTAAATATTAGCTAATTCTACATCTCCAGTTGTTCTCAATCTAAGATGTCAAACTTGCACAAAACCACCCCAGCACAAAGGACGTATCCACTAGCTGATAATATTCATGGAAAAGAAAAGGAGGAGGAAATCTTGTCTAAAAGCTTTGACTGACTTCACTAAAAACAGAGGTGTTTGGGTGGGGGTTTTTTGCTTGTTTGTTGTGGGTTTTTTTGTTGTTGCTGTTCTTTTTGGGGTTTTATGTGTTTTTTGGGTTTCTTTGGGGTTTTTTTGTAGGCAGCATTGCCTTTCTTTCTTTTTTTCCCCTCTAGATTGCATTTTGAAAGCCAAGACTCCTTGCTTGTTCACCACTGCAGCAGCTACACTACCTTGAGTTTATTGCTTGATACATGTCAAGTGGTCTAAGGACAGAGAGTCAGACAAGAATTTGAAGTGAACTAAATTATGACTTGAAAAGAAATCCTGCTTCTTGCATTAGCCTATTGATTATGCCAAACCTGGAACACGCAGCACAAGCCACATTTCTGAAATCATTACAATTTTAAAAGCAATACATTTTAACATGTTTAAGCCAACGACTTTTTATTTTTGGCCTGCAGTGAATATTCTGTATAGTCTGAATATTCTGCAGCCTTTCCCATAGGCTATGTTCCCTTTGAAATCCAAAGATTGAGTTTTGCTCCAAGAACTTTGATATCAAAATAGCTAACTTTCTCTTAGAAGGTATGGGTTTCAGATTAGCAAAAGAGTCTCTATAACATGGAGACGAAACACCTTGAACTTCATTTTGGTTTCCTGTGGGTACCCACTCTCCTTTTCCAAGCCCAAAGATGGCGGCAGTAGGGAAAGGTACAAAAGCACCTGTGTGGTGTCTTTGAAGTCAATGACCAAACACCCTCTGATCTCAGCTGATATATAAATTCTCTATCACAACACAGTCAAATTGGTTTGCTACAGCTCTTCTGTGATGTGACTAAATGTTCATAGTTACAAATCAATTTAGTAAGAAAGAATGGACACATATTCATGTGTGTTAAAATGACTAATGTCCCCTTTCCCATTCTTTGCAGTGTTGTGAGAAGCATATGCTTTCCCAGGCATATTGCTACTTGAAAGATATCTACCAAAACAACAATTAAATAATAATACTAGTTGACATGCTTAAAATTTCCTAAGAGCTGCTACAGAGGTCTTCTGAGGCTATTGACCCCAGGCTCACCAGTTCAGTGAGGGTGAAGGAATGGCTCTCCTGGTCCCAAGGATATGCTGCAAAGGCGACCAGAGCCAAGGATGCAGGAAACAGAAGTGTTTATTGAAGGCGAACATCACCTTAAATAGTGTTTGGGGGTGGAAACTTCCAGAAACTGGGTGGAACCCTGATCCTCATTGGACAATAGGAGGATTGAGATTTGCACCAATGACAAAGCTTAATGCAGCATCAATGAACCAATAACAAACCAGTCAATCACAGAACAGCAGGCTGAAATTGGCAGGAAAGGAGCCGTCGGAGAATTATGGGAAGAACTTGGATAGGGAATGACTAAGAGGAAAATAGAACTAAGGAAGCCATGTTATGATGCAGTTTTATAGTATGGTAAAATCTCTTTCCTGGTCCTCTTCTGGGGCATTGGCATCCATGTGGTCATCATCACTACAAACCTATTTCTTACAGAACCTTTTCCATTGGTCACAATCAAGGTCTTCTGCCACAGTCTCCCAACTCTGAAGTGGTCTTCAAGGAAAATTTTTATTATAGTCATCATCCATGCAGCCTGAACTTCAAAACAGCATTTTGTTTTTTCAGTGCTACCCTGAAACATTCCAGATATCTTCTTCAACTCTTGCCCAGAGCTTGACTAAACTTCTGTCATCTATCCAGCACTCATCACATGGTTCAATACATGCACTACTTGGCATAAGTTGAAGAAAAAAATAAATAGATATTGACAGAAAATAATTTAGCTTCTACAGGCAGCATATTTCAATCACAGATTTACAACTAATCAGTCTACTTCCTTCTCCTCTGCTGGACACTTGTATGGTTCTTCATCTTCAGTTCTCCATGCACCCTGCTTTATTATGAAAAAAATAAGTCAGTTATCTTAATGCAATGCTACCTACAAAATTTTCACAGTGTTATTGTTCAGCTACTTTCACATGTAAAACAATTTTTAAAATTGATAAAAGCAGTGACTTTTCCCTGCTTCATTTAGAATGTAGCAAAATTACATAAAAAGATGAAACCATGTGGATGACTTATTAAACTCCCCCACATTTGTGTAATTTCGACATTACATAATGTATGAAGGAGCACATCTCATATATACATATTTCAACAATAAACATTAATAACATGTTAATATATTTATTTCTATGCTCTTCCTTTAATCTACCAAAGGAAGCTGGAAGCAAAGTTCATATCACAGTTATTTTCATTAAAGCTACTCTATTTTAAGAAAGGCCTAAGCTTTCTTCAGTGGGTTATGAATATTTTACCTTTCAGCATACACATAAATATACAAATATATGTATTTCATATACCTGCTACTTAACAAATGTTCTCCATCTGGACAAGAAGATATTTCCAGGACATTTGGACTCATTCTGATGAATGGAGCCATTACCAGAAGATCAGGTAGAGGGTCATGGAAAACAATGGAGAAAGTTGGTAAGAGACTGATTTGAATTCTGCAGAGATGGATATAATAGCTGCTTTCTCAGTTACATTTATTTTTATTGCTTATGCATTCTATATTTCTACAGTTGTTATTGCAGCTATAGTCCATATTTTATAATGTAAGACTATGCTGAGACTGCTGATAATAGAATTTGATGTTTATTTTGCAATGAATCCTAGCAACTATTCCACTTTGCCCTTGCAATAAGAACTAGGCAACTGCAAAACTATCTGTGGACAAGAATTTGGAGACAACTGTGATATACCCAGCTTTGTTATGTGAACTCCTTTTAAATCAAAACTTGTTTTCTTGAATGCAAAATTTAATTTAAAAAGAAAAATAAAAGATTCTACAACCTGTGAGCCAAGGGTAAGGAGAACAGGAAGTTTGTATACCTGGTGCCAGGCAGTGGGGCTGGGCTGCCTGATTTATCACCTACATGAGAATCCTATAGCTGCTGACTGAACTAGTATAGCAGGCAGAAGTTTATTCCCAACCAAAAAAAACCCCAAAAACAAATAACTAGGGGAGGTCAGAGCAATGCCTGTTCTGGTATACTTAGAAGAACTCAGAGTCCTTTTATACAGGGGCGGAAAACCAATGTGAAAGCACAAGATCTGCCCCAGGACCTCCAGAGTAAGCAGTGAGCAGATGGGGGTAGAAGCTGGGCAGTTACTGGTATACCAGGAGACAGGCTAAGGGCAACTTCCACCACTGGATATTTTGAGAAGAGCCTAGAGAGCGAATAGACTATGTTCTTCTAACCTTATAAGACTTCTTAGCAGTGTATTTAAAGGGTGACTCACAGTCCTTGGGCCAAGTTGTGCATGAACGGTAAGGTCATAGTGATCAAGATTCAGTAGTTTAAATAACAAAAAATACACTTACCAGCCCCTGCAGCATGTCAGCCATGAGATCCAGCTATTATTCTAGGACTGATGAACCAGTGGTGGATTGCTCTTTGGATTCATGGCAAGGAAATGCAACACAACTTGTTCAAATTAACCACTTGGTTTAATTAAACAGCTGTGGACATGACTTGCCTATGGAGGCTAGTGTCTCTCTATTGACTTTAGGGAAGGTTCCTTACAATCTCAACTATTCTATGAAGTTCCACTTCAATTATTTTAGGAGGGCAGTGCACTGAGAGACAGTGATAATGTAGGCACAGGGTGGATTTCAGGTACTGACACGGGGCTGAAAGACTCCTGCAAAGAGCTCTTTCACTGCTACCATTCTCAGCAGACCAGTTGGGCATAGAAGCTGGGACACTGTCAATGACCTCAGTCAGATGTTCTGAACTAGTGATGCCAGTCTGCCTTTCCAAGGGGAGACAGCTGTCAGCCCTGCCACAGAAGGATGCCTGTCTCCCTGGTACTGTCATACATCCAGGCCTGCCAATACCTGAAGCATAGTACTCCGTGCCCAGGCAAGAGACTCCAGTGTGCACTGCAAGGATGCAACACCCCTATGTCCATACTGAAATCATATGATTAAGGGCAACAGAGAAGGAACTAACCTAAGAGATAGTTTTAGAGCTTGCTCAGTCAATTGTGCAACACCACCTGGGAGTAGTGGAGAGCTGTGTACTGAGAAAAGCCTTAGGCTGCCTGAAAATTTGCAGTATCTGGCTATGCATGTCAATCTGAGCAGTTTGCATATTTTCTTGTGTATGTATTTGGAAAACACCCACCATTAGAAAGAGTAGTAACAAGCAAATAGTGACACAACACACAATTATAATCAGTGTCGGTACTATCAGAAAACCAGCTTGCTTAGGGAACAGTTCATACCAGCTGGAAGATAGCAACAGTTGTTCCCTCATGACAGTGTTAGGAACAAATGCTGTATAAAAAGGCAATAAATATTTGAAAGAAATTATCAAGATTTACTTGCATGACTGAAAGTATCCCAGATCTACAGAGACAGGAAAGAACTTATAAGAGTTTATTTATCTTGAATGGATTAATGAACATGAGAATCTCTATGAAGATCAATCAGAAATTCCAGAAATCAACATTTTTCTAATCAGTCAATCATTTTAGATAGAGCACAGCGTCTGACTCAAAACACAACTAATTACTGTGGTATGATATTCCTTAGGAATTGTATCATAAAAAATCATCAAGATTAAGTATGAAGCCACAACAATTAAGTGAATTCAGTCAGATAAGGATCTGTCGAGAACAGTTCTACACATTGTTACAAGTCAAAGACTGGGAATAAAGGAGAATGTTGCTTACAAAATAAAGGTCATAGTCACATGGTCTAAGGAAATTGCTTCCTTCAGACACACCTGTATTAATATGGCAACTAGATCAGAGCTTGCTAAATATGGCTGAATCTGCAATTTGGTTAACTAATGCAAAAAAAGGAATATAATTTTATTTTGCCAGATAGAATCTTCCTGAAATATCTGACTGTAGGTTTTTGCATTCAGAATCTTAATCTTAGATGTTCTAGCTACTTTTTCTGAATTATGCCCTTGTTAAAAGGTTTGTATAAAAATTATACATATATGGTTGATTTAAACAAAATATTGAAAACAAATGAATGGCACCATTTAATGCAGTAGAGGTTTTGAAGTAAAATAGACATATCAGCATGAATCATGAAACCACACACACAAAAAATTAAGGCTTGGGGCAAGTCACTCATAAAGCACTCAGCAGAGAAAATAAGAGAAAATTGTGAATCTGGGGTGTAAGCTCTTTTTCTAGAATTCATAGAAGTCAGTTCACAGCTCTGTCTTAAGCATATGATTTTTCAGGAAAGTCATGGGCAGCATGCACTGAAAAACTTCCAAATGACAGAGTTCGTTTGTTCTTTAAGGGACCTCCAATCTCCTCCACTAAGCATAAGACACACAAAAGCAGAAAACACATTGTTCAGAGATGCTGAAAGTACATTTGTTTGTCAAATTTAAAGTCACGAGAAGTATGTTTTCAATGTTGGACCTTTATTTTGAACTATCACAGATTTTGCGAAACAGAACTCCTTGATAATATTGCACCAAACTGGATTTAATCTCAGATTCTGCAAGAAGCAAGGCCCACCTGTTAGGCTTTTGAGGATAGGACAAGAGAATGAAGGGCAGCTGTCAGTCAGAGCGTGGCCAGGCTACACTAAGGCAGCTCAGAAACTGCTTGAGACACTGTTTCCAACATTAACTTGGCAGTATCATCCAAAATCTCA
Source organism: Pithys albifrons albifrons (assembly GCF_047495875.1). NCBI lineage: Eukaryota > Metazoa > Chordata > Aves > Passeriformes > Thamnophilidae > Pithys > Pithys albifrons. The sequence continues at coordinate 27,341,860 of NC_092458.1, forward strand.
AAGTCCTGCTGAGGGCTTGTGTTTTAACAACAGAGGAGTACCAGTTTCCAGGAACACATCTCCCCATCTCCTCTCACAGGAAACATTGACCTTTCCTTTCAGATAAGGATTTGTCTGCAGTCCGTGAGCATTTGTCATATCCTGCCTGTATGACCACAGTTGTAGCAATGATTTGAATGTAAAAATGAAGCAAAAGGCTACAGCTGGTGAATCCAATCTGATTTCTTCATGGCTCCTGCTCTGGTAAACCTCTGTTCAAAGCTTTATACTAAGCAGTCATCTTTTGATATCTTTTGTTCTAATCTCATTCTTGATTTTCACAAGAACTTACAGCTTGCTAGCTGCAGCTGATTCCTGGGATTGATCACAATACTGAGAGTGGAACATTTTAAGAACTGGAATTGAATGTTCCCCAATTCCAAGCTGTCATAGAAGATGAGCCCCAGTGCATCCACAACCCATCTGCCTTAAGAAATCCTGTGAAGCTTCCATATTTAAGTGAGACTTTTCCAAAACACGGATGGTGGAGTGCTCCAACATTGATTCTCATCAGCATTGCCTGATCAGGCAACAACACTATGCTGAACTTGGTTTCAAAAACAGAAGTCCATGAGGAAGGAGCCTTGAGGCTACTGTTCTTGATTTTATGTGAAAACCACATATACTCCAGGCATAAGTGACAAGGCAAACCACAAGATGGCAAGAATAGAAAAAAAAATCTGTCATTTGAAATAGCACTTGACTGTTATTTGTCTGGAATGCACCACAGATTATGACTCATGAGTACCTGAAAGGTAGAACTTTTTTATGAATGCAGACCCTCTTTATATTTTTGATGCCGAAAGGGTTTTTGTTCTGATTTTCACATTTTGTAGATTTTAGGAACTCAGTAGTTGTAGATTTTTAGAGGGTTAATATTTCTAACAGTCTAAGTTTAATGCCTTTCTATCACTACCCCTGTCCCAGAACAGGGAGCTCAAATTCCTTTAGTTAATTAATCTTGTTTAGACTCCTTTCCAAGGTAAAGAGCTGAAGGATATCAGAAGGCCTACAGAATGAAACATAAACATAGGTCAGAGTGACCCAAGAGCCAGAATTGGATGAGCTTTGTGTGCCTGAGGAAGAAGAGCTGATGAAGACAGAGGGTCCTGACGACCCCAGACCCAATTCCAGGGGGTTGGACCAGGGGTGGGACTGGGGCTGGACTGAGAAATGTGTAAAGCAATGATTGGAGGGATCTTATTATAAAAGCCATGGAAACAAGAACTGGGACACATGCATGTCACCCTGTATTCCTGTGGGCTGTAGGCCCTGTGTTATTAAAGGACCTTTACTTTTTATCTTACCCTACACTAACATGGCTCGAAGTCCTGTTTTTGGGGGGAAGGGTCATTCACGGCATCATTTTCATGAAGCAGTCTTGTAGTATCTGGAGTTTTAGAGAAAGCTAAAAATTTTTTTGCTAGAATAGGAAGCAGTTTAATCTTACCCAGGTCCAAAGCCTGAATGTTATGTATGCTAATATTGATAACACAAATATTACTAGGGCATTAGAATCAAAGCTTTGGGAAATTCAGACCTGCATAGTTGATGTTGAAATTTAATATATGGATTCAATATTTACCTAGTGTCAACAACAGCTACTCACATGTTTTCAATGCTTTCAGTTTATGTGTAGGGTGAGTGTATAAAAGATAGGAACCATGTGGCAATCCATATACTAGCAATCTGTGCTGTATAATGGACAGAAAAAAGTACTATACAAACATGATTATTCTATGATTGCACATAAGGATCTTACATATAAGTCAACCCTTAAATCATCAACAAAAGAAAGATATTTAGCCATGACCACCAAATCTTTTGCTACAAATAAGGGTCTCAGTTTTCTGTTGCATAAAAACAGTGGAATAGTATCATGTTAATTAAAACAAACGCCTGCCACTATAGTTAGGTAGGAAGACAGACAATTATCAAGATATGTCCATACTATATATGCATAAGTGCATATACAAATAGACATGCATTTCTAGCTTTGCTTATGTACATATATACATATTATAGACATCTATGCAGAGAAAGAAAAAGAGAGAGAAATTGAGAATGAAGAAGAATACAATTTAAATTTTCAAATGTTAAAAGGAAATTCAGGGAGAAAATTTGAACTTGGAACAGAAATTTGCATGAACTCTCACCTTTAATTCTCTCAAAATTTCATTTCCCTTTGCTGGTTGCTCTTACCAATGAAGGGTATTGATATTTTTTTTTCTCTCTGAAACTTTATTTTATACTGTTGTTTGAGTCTTTCCTGGAGAAGTTCACAGAATTCCTACCTCCAGCTTACATTTCTGTTTGCCCTGCATTTTACATAACAGATGTTTTGCTCCTTTTCGTGTAATGATGGATTAATCGTGTAGTGATATCAAAGCTAACTGTCAAAATATGAGAATGTATTAGTTTTGAAGCTTAAGAGAAACTGGAATTTTAGAGTTGTCCTGTATGACAACACATGTAAGACAGTTAGGACTGAAATTAGTGACTAAGTAGTTAATATCCTGAATGGCAGAGATATAACAAGACTAGAAATAATACCTTACAGACACATTTCCATTACTACCATGTGAAATGTACCTAGAGGTCAAATGTTTTAAAAATGAAAACTTCAAAGAATCTGAACTCTGTTTTGGTACCTAAGGACACTGAATAATTTTCAAAGCTCTCATAAAATGAGGGTTTGCTGAAGCATGCTGAAACTCTGAGAGAAAAGTAATTCCTAACATCATTAGGAAATGAAGACTTGCACCTATTCTTTTTAAACCTTAGACATAGTGTCCTATCAAAATTTACAACATAACAAGATCATTATGGGTTGGACAGTGAGTGTAGGAAAATGGTAGTTTCCCATGGTACTTTGCCCATTTGGCCACAGGAGGTTTTCCTGTATCTCAGAGCCACAATGTATAGACAGAAGTAGTTGAACTGTGGAAATAATGATTCACAGATGTGTGAGAATTTGTTTCAGACTCTGAGGAAGACACATACATAAAATGTTCATTGTGCAACCTCTACTATCCTTTTCCCTAATGGCATGAGTTAAACTGCTGAGCAGCTAGGATTTTACCTAGCAATGCTCTTAGTATATACTATACACTACTATATTCTACCTTTTTACATCTGGCACATGTGGTAAGAGCACAAAGATTCCTTTGTTGCTAAGGTTAAACTTCCTCTCTATTACCATAGTGCCCACAAACTGGGAGAAATTGCAGATACTTTTGAAGTCATATATATACAGGGTGACTTCTCAGACCAGAATACATGAGTAGAAAAGTCATCCCAGGAGCAGTCTTTGCTGGCATTCTCCAATATCTACTGTGCTAGTCATCAAGCTGGTTATCCATTACTTATATATGCTAAAGATCAGTGGGACACTTCTTTTTTCTCCTGAGTTGCATTTCCTTCTGGTGGTCCCTGAGGCTTCATTTGCACCTCAGTTTTTTGGCTTGACCAACCTGTTTCATGTTCTTTTGATTGGTGCTGATGTTCAATTTAGTATTGCCATTGGTGATCACACTGCAGCAATCCCAATAGTCCAGCTAATATTAAACAGGTTTTTGATCTAGTAATGTAAGTATTGACATAGTCATTGTTCGTGGCATTGAAATGTAAATACATTCCTCTCCTTGTCTTGCTTTCAGGTCAAAAAAACCACAGCAGTCTCTTTTTCCGCCCAAGTCCCCAGATCAGTACCTCTCTAGTACCTCAATTTTTCTGTAATCACAGAACTCATCAAACATCTTTGAGAGCCAATCCATTGCCTAGGACATTCTCTCAGCAGTACCCTCCTCTAGACCTTCCTCCCACTTCCTTTCCCCCACCCTGAGATGATAAAAATACTTTAGATTTCTCATTTTTATCCCACTATGGTCAGTTCTCTATGTATGTCCCATTCTTCCTTCTACTGCTTCCATATTGCATAATTTTTTTTTAATCCAGAAAAACTAACCTTCTTGTACATAAGGGTATCTAGGAGGCTCTCCATCTCTGCTGCTGTCTAGCTACTTGTTTTTTTTCCTGCTAATCACATTCTTCACCTAGCTGTGGGTCTCATTGGACTGACCATTGTCACCATAATTTAATTTACATAGTGACTCCTAGGAAAAAACAGGAGAACTCTGTACTCTGAAACTAGATTGCCACTTTACTGTTTAGAGAGGTGCTTTCTGCTGCCTACGTGAAGCTTCTTCCCCCTGTAAGATACAGAGTGGTGCAGGGCATATGTCCAAGTTGTAGTTTATTTCATTTAAATGTAACTAAAATGGGGTTAGGCAATTAGGCCACATGAAGATGTTTATCCTGTCTAAAGTGAGGTGAGATAAATCCCATCAGTATTACTTGTGAGGAATTGTTTTTACTTCATAGCTGCCATTTAATAACATCTAAAGATATTTAAAAGAACCTTAATAAAAGGTGTTATGAAGCAAAAAAACAACTACTCTTAACATGTTGTAATTGCAGACTTCAGCATGTCTGGCAGATAAGGCATCTATTGTTCCTTTAATGCATGTGAGACACATAGCACATTTAATTACCCTGTATGTCAAAATTAATACAGATCCCAAAGCAGGCAGTGTCAATACATTCAGTTATATAGCAATTATAGTGCAGCCAGAGCTACTTAATGTACAGGAGTGAAAACAGAAACTAAACAAACAAGTAAAAAGGAGAAAAAAAGCATGGATCAGTGCTTCAAAGAATAACCTTATAACCTTAGGAAAGCAGGAGTTGTTCATTAGTACTAGGCTGCAAGTCCAAATAAATATGTAACCTCTCAAAAGTGTTCAGACCAACCCCAGAGCCTGTTAGGCCTTGTTGTTTTAGAGACCTCAGAAAGGTGAAGGTGAGCTCTTGACACAATGCTTTTCATTTGAATTCACTTCCTGCTCTCTCGTTTACTGGAGGTAACTTCCCTTGGTACCTCAGCTGGCTTTCTTCACACAGAATGATTCTCTATTTGCATTTTGGTTCTAATACTGAATTCGCCTAACATGATTCAATCTTATTTTCCCAGTGGTACCATTAATATTTTAATTTAATCAGAATTTCAGGAACTTGTTTGCCATCCAGAGCAACTTGGTTACCTGTCAGCCTCCATCAGCTTGTCATATTAGAGGTGATTGTTCCTTGAATCTAATCTACTTTAAATGATTTCATTGGGTAGAGGTCTATAAATCATTTCAGAATGGGTCTGACAGATGAAGGCTTAGGTAAGTAAACAAATCAGGCTTGCTTTACTTTAGGCAGCAATGAACTTGGCTTTATCAACTTCTCATTGATTTCTGTACTGCAAAAGGTCAAAAAAATCTCTTTAACATAAGAACATTATTAATATAAGTACAGTATTACAACTAACCATAATTAAGATAAGTCCCAACATTCAGTGATGAGGGTGACTTAAGAACATTGCAGACTGCATTTCAATAAAGCCTGCTATGCAGTTTGAATTGATGAATTCCTTTCCAAAAGGTTTACTTTTGTCTTTCCAGTCAAAACAGAAATTAACTAATTAAGCAGCCCAGAGTCCTGCTGGATTTTGAGCCAAGTTTGTAAAGGATAATATGCTAAGGCTGCAGCTGGGAGTCTAATGTACATTATATTATTTGAATGTTACAGTATGGTCACATTTACTTACCTAAATCGTAGTTAAAAGCAAAAATGTGATCTCTGTGAAATGTTGCTGAGCAATCAGACATCACATCGGGATTCACTTCAGATATGCTGGGGCTGAGTTAATCAGTGATTTTCAGCATGAAACTGGCAATTACAAGGTGATACAGAGAACAAGGTATGTTACGTAAGAGCAACGTAAGGTATTTTGTAGTCTCTGGATTTCAAACAATACTGATACATGTGACTTGCCAGAACTGTGTCTCCAGCATGGGTAAAGAGAAAAGATCTGGTATGACCTCCACGTGTGATAGGTAGAGGAAAGAAGTAAAAACTGGGGGTAAACAATGAAAAAACCCACTTCTTTATTTAATTAATTGTATACACAGTTGGCGAAAGTACTAATAGCAAATGTAAAAGAAGAGACCCTGCAGCAATTTTAGATGCCTTCAAAACAAAGGGTAAACCAACATCCAGAAACTATGGCTGCATAACTCCCTCCTCCCCCCAGATCTCTTCTGGAATGAATGTCTATTGCTGTTTCTAATTAGCTGACAAAACTGCATTCAGATAAAATATACATTTAGTAATAAGTTTAAGGAATTTTTCCTTGGAAAAGCAGATCTGACCACACTGACACCTCCTGTCATATCAAAGATCAGTAGAAGTTAGACAGTTATGCAGACAAACATATCCATGGCAGTATGCAATTATGAGGTTTGAACTCACCAAAAAGGGACCAACTCACCTCAAATTTGCATGTCCTAAGGAGAGGTGCAGGATGCAAAAGGGCCAATAATAATTAATATGATTCTAGACATGTTGAAGTAAAATCCTTTCATGCTGATCTCCAAAAAACTTTAGAGAATTTAGCTTCACATTGGGCTGACCCTTTCTTTTTTGTAGATTAATACCCACATGCAAAGCTGTTTGAAAATTGTTACTAGGATTACAAAGTCCATGGATCATAATAGACTATGTAGAATATGAGATTAATGAGAGTTAGTATCTGTAGACAAAGAATAGATGAGGCTGGTGTCACACCCACTTGCTGTGGCACCCCAGCACAAGTTATGAAGAAACTTTACAGCTGAGATTATCGGGCAAATCTGCAGAAGTTCATGACATGGCTTAAATGTACAACTTCAGTTTGTAGTGATTCTTTTAAATGCTCTGCTCCAACAGTCTTAAAACCTAGCTAGGAAGCGTTGTTTCTTGGGGATGCTTCTTTTTTTATCAGGCACTATGTATAATTACATAATTGTGTATTGGAATAGGTCACTTCTCTGTGCAGTAACAAACTTGTGACATAGATAGTGAATTGGCTTGCAGTTGGTGATAACATTTTGTCCTGCATTGAAGAACGTTAGTGAGCGAGGCTGACATACATAAAGAGAACATGAATATTGATGCCGAAGGGGTTTTTTGATTTTTCAATTCTCATATTTTGTAGATTTTAGGAACACAGTAGATGTAATGCTGTAGATTTTAGTGAATTAATATTTAGCAGCTTATAGTATAAAGTCCTTCTATCTCTACGATTGCTCCAGAACAGGCAGCTAAGATCTGCCAGCTATTCAGTCTCTTTCTCAAGGTACCAGATTAAAGAATATCAGAGAGAACCTAAATATGGAGCAGTGTGACCCAAAGCCCTGGAGAGCGTCCAAAGAACCTTTGTGTGCTGAAGAAGAGGAGGTGGATGAAGACAGAGAGTCCCAACGACCCCAGCCCCAATTCAACAGGGGTGGGAACTGGGAGGGGACAGAAGTGGAACCGGACATGTGGACAGTAGTGATTGGATAGGTTATATTCTAAAAGCTATAGAACTTAGAGCTTGCAAGCTTGCGCGTCTATGTATTCCTGGATGAGCGGGGTTGCTCATTAAAGTGCCTGCCCATAATCTTATCTCCTACAAAACTTGGCTCGGAGTCTTTTTCACAGACTTTTACGGCAACAATATTGACCTGAAAGGACACATCTGTCTCAGCTGTCTCAAGTCTGATGTATGTTAGAAAAGGCACCTGTAGGTCATGATTTATGTCTGTTCTCTCTGATGGGATGTGTCCTAGAAATGCCCAGTTCCCCTTCCAGCTATAAAGAGGGTCTGCATGACGCCTACTCATAGAAGACTTATCCTTAGCCTGGATGGCTATAATTGTTGAGCAAAAATCCATCCTGAAGATGCTGACTATCTCAAGCCGATAAATTACACTTAGGATGAAGGACCATGTCATCTCTTGGTAGACAGTCACTCTGCTCTCCAAAGCATTTCATGGGCTTACATCAGGGATCCCTTGATTTAATATTTTTTTTTGTCATTCTGATTCTGGTGTGGGTTTGTGGGTTTTTTTGTTTGGTATTTTTTTGTTTGGTTTTGGTATTTTTCTGGTTTTTTTTGTTTGTTTGCTTTTTGTGGATTTTTCTTTTGTTATTTTTTTTGGTGTGTTTTTTTTTGTTGTTTTTTTTTTGTTTTTTTTTTTTTTGCTAAGACAGTTAGCACAAAATTATTTCCTCTGCTGAACTATGAGAAAGAATTTATTGAGTTTCTTTGGGAATAAACTCTCTTACTTTGGGTGGCTTCCCAGCAACACAAGAAAAAAAAGGAAATCCTTGCATGTTGAGGATACTGCAACATTCAGGTTTCACTGCACATACATAAAAATGTGATTTTGTTTTGGAGCAGCTTTTCAATTGTCCCAAAATTACCTTCAGGACTAACATTGTCAGTTTCTAATATAGATCTATTTATTTATAGCTCTGATTATATTATTTTTAGGAAAGCCAAATTTTAGCTACTTAAATGCCTCTACCTCAGTTGGATATGCTTTAAGTATTGTTATAATTTTAAGAGTTATCACTGGTAAAACACATGAAATTTAAAGTCACAGCTGTATCAATATCAGAAACAGTATTCATTTAAATGAGATTTATAGGTGGAAGTGACTGCCAATACTTCTTTCCACTTTTTGTTCTTTTGTCTCATTTGAAAATGGCCATGATTGGAGAAGAGTTCAAGTCTTACATAGTAATATTTAGCATAGAGAGCTACCATGAGAGCTGTAGTATTGTATATGGGAAGGAACAAAATAAAACCCTCAGATACTTATGTTGCTGATGGACTCAGCTTAAGCTGGCAGCATATCTGTCTTGCAGCTGGCTGAAAATGGCTGTCAGACATGGGGGACAGCTTCTGGTGTCTTCTCACAGAAGCCACCCTTACAGCCTCCCCACTACCAAAACCTTGACAGCTGAACTGAACACAACCAGGTGTGCTGCTTTTTGCTGGGATAGAGGTAATTTTCTTCATAGTATGGGGCTGTGGTTTGGATTTGTGCTGGAAGCAGCATTTATAACTGTCTACCTATGGAGAGTCTGAAGACATTGCAGTGTTTGGCAACTGCCTCCATTTTTCCCTGTCAGCTTTTTCAATTAACAGTGCTGCCTCTTACACTTACTGCTGTCTACTGAGGACTGGCTGGTACAGAAGGACTGTCTACCCTCATTCCTGGCACTGCAATAAGACTGCAGTAATGAGCAGGAGGAGCTCATTCATGCATCAGATCATGACTTGATATGAGATGGAAAGGTTAGGAAGGAGGAATATATGAGGCTGAATGTCCAATCAAAGGTGTGCTTGGGTAAAGGACACTTGCATTTAGAGGGACACACCACTCCTTCATGCTGCTCTGTCAATCGCTCAGAACTTCAGGCAGTGACAAGCAACTATGTGGATGTACTGATCCAAACCCTATCAACCACACAACCCCTCCTCTATTAAGGGACTAGTGCTAAGACATTCCAAAAGTTAATTGATCAATAGAATGAAATTACTCATATATTAACATCTTAAGTAACATTATAATTATTGCCATATCTATTGAGTGGCCAAAAATAATTTCTCTTAATTAATTCCACTTTGTCTGATCTCAAAACATGCAATTATGTTCTATCTCTTTCAAAGTATTTAATTATGAGAATAAAAGCACATGTAGGCTCTGTGAAACTGTCAGAACAAGACTCTCCTTGCACATCCTGTTAGAGAGCATTTTCATGTTCTGTCTTCAGAAGAATGGACTGTGCCTACTAACAGGGTATATAACTCGGCAAAGGTTTTGATTTACCTGACTGAATAGATCTGCAACTTTTTAGAAAATTTTCAAAGTTGGAATGGAAAGTAAAATTTTTAGTGAAACTCCATTAGCAACAGTGCTTCATTGATACGGACCATGCAACTTCATATCCAGGTGCCACTCTTGAATATACTCTGGAAGTAACATTTATCAACCTTTGTCACAGATTGTTCCTGTTTATAAAAGTAAGATTGTATCTTTTCTGTACAGATTTTGATTTTTTTTTTTAGTTTAGCAAAATTTACCAACATTATTTCAAGTGTTTACAGTAAAACACTGGTAAGTAATTTCAGCATTTCCTAATCAGTCATACCTCTTCTGAAAACAGAAAACATTCTGACTTGCTTTAGTTTTGTTAGCTATTGACATTCAGAAACATTTTGTGGGAAAGTAACCTATGTAAACTGAAGCTCCAACATCTGGTTGTCTTAAAACAAAGTTAAACCGAAGGTGTAAATTTGTATTTTGATGTTTTGCAATTTTTTTAGTATGAGATCAGTGGAGAGTGTCCAGTAAGGGACATTTATCACTGTTTTGTATTAAAGCCTGTCTGAAAACTTCAGGAAAGTATTATCAATGAATGCACATGAATATACTAAAATAAATGCGTACATGCTTTATATTATAATTTTACTTTTGCTTTCATGTATTTCCAATACCTCCATCAAAGATAGGCCTTGGAATTATATTAAACATACCTAATACATGTACAATGAATACTTTACATTCCATCTCTACCAGGCTTAAAATACAAATCAGGAGACATACTATATTTTGCTTAGGTCTGGATCTTCCTCAGCCTCTTCATTCCAGTGGGAATTTTTCTATTAAATTCACAAGGCTTGGGATGCTGCTCCTTATTGCCTTTTAAACTTTTGCCAGCAAGAAATGAATTTCTCATTCAATGGCAAGCAAAAATTATGAGTTGAGTGAGGTGCTCTTCAGGTGTGAAACCTGCCTCTTGATGGTCCAGAAGCCACATGATTCTGATGAAATGCCAAGGTAATTTTCAGATTTCATACTGAGTATTTATCACAGTGCAAGACCCTGTCAGTTCCAGAGTTTACCAGAGGGGAAACTTGTAACTGATGAGTTCGTTTTGTTCAGCTGAAGTGTCTGCATGTGTGTTGCACAGAAAATGCAGTAATAATTTTTGTGATACTATTAGCAAAATATAGAAGTTCTTTTATAATCCAGACACATCTTAACTAAACTAATAATCAAGAATTAATGAATTTAACTGTACAAGAACTTTATTTCACTCCCACTGGTGTAAATGTGAGTCTTCTTTATAAACAAAAGGTCTGTATATTTTTTGTCTTGTGAGACCAAAAATTTTGAGGAGAATAAGCCACAATTACAGTTCACTGGTGCTACAATGAAGTGGGGCTATGATCCCTTAAAAACTTGAGGAGGTCATTAAAATCAATATTCCATATGGCAAATAAAAATATTCAAGTTTTTAAAATGTAAGATGCTGTGGTTTGGCTGGATTTTGTTGTTTTTTTCCCCAATAAAATTTGATATTGCCTGATTGAAATGTATTTGGAAATAAATTTTCAGCAGTCCCAGTTTCCATTTGAATAACAAAGAAGAAATACTAGTGTTCTTGATTAGAAGCAATTTTCTTTTCTGAATTTGCCAGAGAAAGGGAAGGAGTGGGACAAAAACAATTCCACAACACTATGATCTTGTTAAAATTTTCCTGATGGCACAGATATGAATTAAACTGAACCTAGGGAGACATTAGAATATTTTGATTCCTATGTTCTCTAAACCTAATGTTGCTATTTTTTTATATGAAAGTTTAATGCTTGTTTTCTCTTTGTGCCAAAAATAGGACTGTACTTCCCTGACTGACATCATTGCAAATTCAGTAAGATCAGCTTTTGTGCTAGAAATGAAGAGTGAAAGGGTGGAAAACTCAGTTGATACACAGCTCCTGCAGATCGTTTTTAGGTCAGCTGTTGTAGTCCTCTTTTTGTTTAGTTTCAGATCAGAGAGATTTTTGTTTGTTTATTTTGGTGATGTGTAGTAAGAAAACCAAAACTTTGGGCCCTATTCTGCCACTATTATATGTAGAGAACACCCAGAGGCTGTCTGCAGTACTTTCCCAATACGAGATGATAAATACAGAGATTGGCAGGATGAACTAGATCTAATGAGTTTTTTCTTTTTTTTTTTTTTTTGCTGTCTAAGGTCTATTTTATAAACTTAAAGAATAAATATACTGACACATTTGTCCCTTTGGCCAAAGGTTTGAAAACGCTGGAATGATTACAAAAAGCCTCTGTTTAATCCAGACAATTCTAATTCAGATTGAAGCTTGGATTTTGCAACATTTTGGCTGCAATGAAAAGGGAAATCATAGTCACCAATAAGTGTAAATTTATCTGCGCTATATGAGATATTTAATTTAAATCTTCCCTTTCCACAAACTGTGGGAAACTGTATATAAGACATTCGAAAAATATGTGTTGCAGTATAGTTGATAAGACCAGGTTGTGAAAATAATTTAGTTCTCATTGACTAATAATATTCTATTATTTATGATCAAAAAGAATGTGAAAGGTTAATATTTAAAGCATTAAAATATCGAAAATGGCAGTAATAGGACTAATGTTTTGAAAAGATGTACTTTCATGCTTACATTTAATGTGGAGAACTGGTGTTGGCAAATCTTTCTTAAAAGATTTCGTATACATATTTAACTCCTAAGAGGAACTAAATAAGTGACAGTCAGAGCAGGGATTTCTTGCTGGTTTATGTAGTCAGTTGTAACCTTTGAAACAATTACTTGAAAAGTCATGATATATTACTTTGGAAAAAATACCTTTTTTGCAGATTAGTCCCGAACGTTTCAAATGCTCTGAAATAACACATTCTTCTCTTCTGGTGATGGTATCAAGAACATGATTGCTACAATATAAATCCATGAGTAGATGGTCAGTACAGCAGGCAAATGCTAGGACTATGAGACAAATGATAGGTATAAATTATTTGCAAGCTCAAGTAACAGCAATTTGACTTTTTTTGAGCCTGTAACAATGCCCCCAGAGACGAAAGTGTGAATTTCTGTAGATCATTGCATTTTCATGGCCCTGGCATTAAGCAAAGGTTGCAGCTCTAGGTTTTGAATTTCCCTACTCATAAATAAGAGCATTTTGTTTTTTATGTCTGATTTTTGCATGAAATATGTATATTCTAATCCTTACTGAGAAGTCTTCAAGGAATAATAGTAGAGGCTTTTTGGTATAAAATTTCATCTCACATGGTTGCAGAAACATACATTTTTGGTGTTGAAGCTGCAGCACCTATATCAAGGGCTTGTGTATCAAAGCCATCCACTTCTGTATTGTAATGTTTAACAATTTGCTGATCGTGACTGACAGGTTTACACAGCTAACATGTTCTGGAGTTGTGGGTGATTTATTCCAGAATAATTCAGGCAATTCAGAGAATTTAGCTGCCACAGTCTTCCTTCTCATCACAGAAAAGAAATGTCTATTAGGACTGATTGCATTGCCTTTAAAATATCTTCATTGGAGAAGGGACTTTGCCCTACAGTGTCTTCAACTAACAGTAATGTGGACACCCAAATTCTAATTGAAGAAACACAGAGAAAGGTCTTTTAGTTATTCTTTACTGGCCTTTGCAGTTGTAGTTATTGCATTTGCACTGCCAAATGTTTTCTTTTCTTTTCCTTTCTTTTCTTGAAATGACCATTCTTTGGCCATGTTCTCCACCAGAGAATAAATTCCGTACGTAGAACTCATGAGACAAACAAATGTTTGACATGATAAAAGTGGAAATAATTCTTACAGGAATATAAGGTATTTGACTTGTATGCCATAGAAAAGTGAGATCACAGACCTGAAGCGGACATAAGTTCTATTTTTTTTTCACTAATTTTCTTTAAATGAGCATTGAATCTGGCTTCGCTTACCTCCACCACAGAATGCCATGATGTAATTTTACAAGAGCAAAATTATGCAGAAGAGCTAACTGTAGACACTTAGTTGAAATCTAATATGATCACATTTTTGTTTGGATTCATCAGTGGAAATTAACTTCTTTCCCTTTATGGTGGTTATAGCTGGGGTAGAGTTAATTTTCTTCATGGTAGCTGGTGTGGGGCAGTGTTTTGCATTTGTGTTTGAAACAGCGCAGTCAGAATCATACAATCATAGAATGGTCTGGGTTGGAAGAGACCTTAAAGATCATCTAATTTTAACCTCCCTGCCATGGACAGGGTCACCTTTCACTAGACCACATAGCTAAGAGTTCCATCCAACCTGGCCTTATACATTTCCAGGGATGGAGACAGCACAGGGATGTTTTCATTACTGCTGAGCAGTGCTCTCTGAGTCAAGTCCTTTTCTGCCTCTCACCCCACAACCAAGCAGGCTGGGGGTGCACAAGTAATGGAGAGGTGACACATCCAGGATGGCTGAGCCCAGTTGACCAAAGGGGTACCCCAGATCATATGGCATCATGCTCAGCATATAAAAAGGGGGGAAGAGGAAAAGGGCTGGTGTTTGTCTTCTAAGTCAATGTCACATGTGATGGAGCCTTGCTTTCCTACAGATGGCTGAACACCTACTTGCCCATGGGAAGCTGTGAATGAATTCCTTGCTTTGCTTTGCTTGTATGCACACCTTTTGCTTTATATATTTAATTTTTTTAATCTCAACTAATGAGTTTTCTAGCTTTTCCAGTTCCCTCCCTATCTTGCTGTGGGGTGAGCGAGCAAGCAGCAGGGTGGGGCTTAGCTGCTGGCTGGGGCTAAACCAGAACACATATCATTTACATCATCACTTGACTAGAGGCCCTAGGAAATCTAAACTTCCAAAGTCCTAGATTCTGTATGGAATATAATAGTAGGCCAACAGCTGAAGACATGATTAAACAGGTGGGTAAAATAACAAACAAACAAATGTGACACAAAAATGTGTGTCAGTCCTACTAGAAATGTACATGCACTGACTATTCAATTTGATAGAATAAACTGGTCTCACTCAGAATCCTCCAGCTCATAGATTTGGATATGGATAGTCTTTATGTATGATCTTGTTTAACCCACTCAGAAACACATGCATTTCTGTAAAATTGTCCCATGAGTGATTTGCCTGATTTTGAGCTCATGAGTGACCCATTTAGAGGATAAGGGAAAGGATGTGGATGTTGTTTACCTGTTTACCTCTATATACAGCTTAGCTATATGAACTGATTCCTCCATCTCTCAGTAGTCAGTGGTCAGAAGCTGTATACAAGGAGGTATGGAATTTCAGAATAGTACTTTCTCCTGGAAATCATACCTAAAGATAAGGTGTTACTGAAATGGACATTATATGTGGATTTTCTTACATATGTGTCCTTCTAGTTTCTGCTGACAAGGAAGTAGCAACATGGGTCAGTGTCTGAGGAACTTCAAACGAGCATCTGCTTTTAGTCAGAGGCTCCTAAATAAGCTTCTCACTCAGGTGAATACTTTTTCTAACCAAAAAGGGAAAATAGTATCTGAATGAATACGTAGTTTCAGTTCTAGGCCAACCAAAGAAAAGTGTTATTTTCTTCTCTCATGTTCAAAGGTAGGTGTGCTTTGAGGAAAAAAGACTCAGCTATGAGGAACAATTGAGAATTGAGTGAATATCTACCACCAACAGAGATTGGGGGTAAGTAGAAAGCTTAAGCAGCTCCCAAAGCATTATTCCTGAAGAACGCTGTGACTGAAAGGACAACATGTTATTGGGTGGGATTATTCTGGCAAAATACATATGCTTATGTCTGGATTAGTAACTATACTCTTTTTACAGTAAGGGAGAAATATGCATTTCTTTCAGTCATGCATCTTATTTACTCACATAAAATCTGGGAGAGATCAAAAGAATCACATCATAAAAACACTAATTTAGGATAGGTAGTTCAAATGTATTAAATGATGCTGTAGACATCTCAATTAGATTAAGATGAATCATGGAGAAAGAGATTCAACAAAATTATCAGATTAGATAAAGATAGGAAAAGGAACTGTAAAGGGAAAAGAAAAAAGCCTTTAGTAATCATGAAATCCTAGGATGGGTTGAATTGTAAGGCACCTTAATGATTTTCTAGTTCCAAACCCACTGCCATGGGCAGGGACACCTTCCAGTTGAACAGTTTGCTCAAAGCCCCATCCAACCTGGTCTTGAACAATTCCAGAGATGGGGCATCTATGTGAGAGGCAACTGTCATTTCTTAGAAGAGATCATAAATGATCAAAGACCCCCAAAGCGCCCCCAGATCCATTCCTGAGGCCTTCCACTAGAGGACTGCACGTGATCCGAAAATGTTGCAAAAGATACACAGTCTGTTGCAAGTATAAAACACCTTCCCCACACTCTACCCACCAGGGAGGAACCGTGGTGTTCACAACCAGCCTGAACCTATATTAATCCATTGAATGTGTTTCACAGGATCTTCACCACCCAGATGATCAAAAGAAGAGGACCAAAGAGAATTTGTCTGCATCCATGAGTGGTGTTTTTATTCTATTAATCTGTCTCTCTGTCACTCTCTTTGTCTTTCCCCCTCTTTCTTTTTTCTATTTCTTTCTGTCTACCTCACAATTACTATTCAGTAAAACCTATACTATTGACTTGAGCCACATGGTCTTGCTTACACCTTAATTTGGGCAGAGACATCTCTCTAGTAATTTTAATAACTGGATCTTACTCCTCAGAGTAATATGTAATCTAAATCTACAGAGTAATATGTAATCTAAATCTAAATATCTAAATCTAATCTAAATCTACTCTTTCAGTTTGAAGCCATTCCCCTTTTCCTGTTACTACATATTCTTGTAAAAAGTTTCTCTCCATCTTTCTTGTAGACTCCAGGTACTGGCTGACTACAGTTAGATCACCCAGTACCCTCTGCTTTTCCAGGCTTACCAGTTTCAATTCTCTCTATTTTTCCTCAGAGAAGAGGTGCTTCAACTCTCTAATCATCTTGGTGGTCCAATAGGTTAATGTCTTTCCTCTGTTGAGGACCCCAGAGCTGGATGCAGGACTCTAGGTGGGATCTCACCAGAGTGGAGTAGAAAGGCAGAATCACCTCCCTTGACCTGTTGGCCATGCTGATTTTGATGCAGCCCAGGATATAATTGTCTTTCTGGGCTGCAAGCACACGCTGTCAGCTTATGTCCAGCCTCTCATCCACCTATGAGTGTAGACATTTATTTTTATATATATGAGTTTATATTTGGAAACACATAAGAGGACAGAGATGATGTAGGTTAGGTAATTTGAATATTTGTTTCAGCTAAAGAAGGAGGAACTGAGTAACTAAATTTGTCAAAAGCAAAACTGTGAGAAAACAGGGCAACTATTGTAAAGTATATCCAAACAGCAATGACGAGAGGGAGAAGAGTTATTTATGCTGAAGGGCAAAGTAGGAAACAGAACATTTGTTTAGAAAGAGTCCACAGAGAAATTAGAGGAAGGTTTCTAATTATTACAAGAATTAAACTAAGAAATATTCTTTGCAATACCAAACCTACCTAGTTTAAAATACCTGACAGATTTCTTAAGAACTTTGAAGCTGATCCAATCTTAAACCTTGGTTTTGCTTTAAGTTTTGTTTATTTTAGGAGCTTTCTGTCTGAAGGCTGTTGTAAAAAAAATTATGGCCACTGTCAAATTCTCCACAAATTCCATTATTTTTATAGTACTTCTACTGTTTTATTTTTGTTTTGTTAAGTCTTTGAGAGCAAGTTACCAAAGAGAAGGAAACTGTTTCTTCCTTGCCTATTCCACTTATCCCTGTGCATTAATACAAAGACCAGCTATATTACAGATCTTAGGAGATTTATAACTGCTTTGACCACAATGGTTGAAGAGATTTTAGAAAATTCATGGTTTCATCTCTAATTACGCCTTCTGCAACATACCTCCTCTCTTTTGAGTGAAACCTTAGATTTTGCCAGTAAAAATAAATGTTTTGGTTAGATCTATTTATGTTAGAGAATCCCATTCAAATAGAATTTGGATTTCCAAAAGTAACGAGCATTTCTAGCAGAGCTTTTAAGACTGCATGGTAAGTGAACATAATTCAGATCTAGAGGATAGATACAAAAACATGTCAATAGGATTATAGAACATTATTCTACCTTCAATATTTGTAGTTTGGTATTTCTTCTAACATTTGAGATTGCAGATAGGCCTTAGATTTTCCCACTGACTTCTCCTTAGGAATATAGAAGCATTTTCCAAATTTTAAAACAGATTTCTGGCCAGTTAAGGCAGGCCTTCAGGTAGGAAAAGATAGAAGGTTTTCATCCTATAAAAATGGTGTCATATCCTCAATTTCTCACCAATTTCATTGCCAGGGCACATTCCAAGTCTTTCTTAGGACTTGCAAGAGGATCACTTTGAAGAGAGTTCAGAACTCTTTTCTTACATGCCCCAATACACACATTTCTGGATTTCAAACAAAAGCTGTTTAGGTATCAATTCAAATATATTGACAAACATTTAATCTTTTCTTTATAGCTTATTAGTGAACATCTTGAATTACAGTGTCTTCACTAACCACCTGAAGCAGCAGACAGCAGCTGAGGACAGCTGATGTGCCAAGAGTTGTGATGCTCCACAACTCCTAGTCGCATTCCCTTGGGATCCTTCTGTTGCAGAGTGTAACCCCAGGATGGTTGAACTGGAGGGATGGATTTCTCTCGCTTTTGCGAAGCAGCTTCTGCCTTGTTGGTGGTCTTACCAGTGTCAATGAAGAACAGCCAAAGTAGCTTTGCTGACTGTAGGAAAATAATGACGGCTCAGCCCTCTCTTTTGGTTTCCCCTCAGACCTTTCCAACATCCTTGCCTCTCTTCTGGTGGGGTGTCTTCATGGGAAATGGAGAAGAGCTATTAAATGACATGTTTCTAAGGACATCAGTAGTTGAAAAAAACCCCTGTTGTTGTGAAATGTCTTCCTTCTGTCTAGATCCAGGTGAAAAATCATCTCAGATTCAGAATTCACAGTGAATTTTGTTGAGGATCAGCTGATCATCATCATCTTGGATTTTCAATCCACACCATGAATTTTTAAAGCTGTTAAGGCTGTTAGAATTAACAAATTTGCCAGCTCTTCCTCAGGCACCTCCATCTGAGTCTTTGGTCCTAATCCAGCAAACTGTATAAACATGATTATATGTGAGTGGAAGAGAAACATTGCCAGAGATATGTACCAGTCAAACTGGAAGTTTCTGATTAAGCAACTCCTTAGTTCGTTCCTATTATCATCACAAACTGATTTAGGGGGTAGAGCAGCTGTACTGTGGATCTCGACCGTGCACACACTTGAGGCTCAAAGCACAAAGATCATGCAGCACAGCTGGTGGGAAGCAATGATTCTCAATTGTTCCCCCTGATTGTTGGAATAAGAACAAACTAAAAAGTGGGGAGATTATGTTTTTGACAGAGTGCATTTAAAATAGCCATATTTAAGCTGTTATTGAATAAAAATCATAAACATCTGAAAGTTCATGTAGCAATGTCTTAGTTCAGCAGGTGGGACCAGTTATGAATGTGTAGGGGTCATCAAAGCTGTGTATTCTACCCCCTCTATTTATTTCCCAAGAACAACGGACTATTTGCAGCAGCTGCCCAGGGAGCCATTAGCACCTTCACACCCAGCCTGGGAGGGTGTGACTGCTAATGGGCCATCAACAGTTCAGGGATACCCCATGACTCACAGAGTTAATCACTCATTGTGTGAGTCCCTGCCCTGGGGGAGAGACTGGGTGCTCTCTGAGGGTACATAAGTGGTGGGTAAAAAGACCTTGGGAATCTCTTGTTGGATCCAGAGGAGCAGCAGGACCGTGACAGAAGGAGACCACCACTTTTGATCAGATGACTGCCACTCGACCAGAATACAGCCATCACTTGCACCAACAGGTTTTTCCACTTCCTTTTGCTTTGGACTTGGGGGAGCCACGTGGGTCTCAACACAAGGGCTAACAAACACCTTTGGGTTTGTGCCCCAGGACGCTGGGTTATACTGCTGGGTTTTGTGAGTTGAAAGCAATTTCCCTTTGTGTCAGTGTATTTATTGTAATATCTTTCATTAAATTGTAACTCTGATTTATAATCTTGTGGTTGGGTCCATTTCTCCTGCCGGTTTACCTTTAAACCAGCACAAGCAAGTACATTTGTCATTTCTTTAATTCATTTAAGAGAAAATAGTTCTTTTGCTTTAATTTGCTGCTGTAGTGGTATAGCCTTTGCAGGCACATCATTCCTCTGCTATCTACCTTTTAGTAGTGTTTAACATTCCTCACATTTTGCTTCTTGCTGTTATTAGCTGAGGCATAAAAGGTTAAAACCTCTAATTGTACCTCACACACATATATATATACATATATACATATATATATATTTATATCTATTTATGCCATGTCTCACTTTGCTGCTGGTGCCAAGGAAAATGTTGGATTTTATTCAGTTTTCTTCATTTTCATTTTCCTGCCCACTTAACAAAATTACATTCAATGAGCTGTGGGAGAAATTCACATCAACGGGCATGTAATGCAATTTCTGGTATATATGCAGGAAGAAAAAATCCTACACTTTCTTTCATTTCTGTCAAAATCAATCAAATTGTACTGAACTGAATGTAATCTCTTAAAAAAAAAATCACCGAGGCATTTCCAGTGAAATAAGCCTCCCTTACATGGTAACATGCACATATTTAAGAGGTCTCTGTTTTATTTTTTTTTAATCATGCCTAATTAGTTTTTTTTAATCACCCGCACAACTAAGGCTCTAGCCTGCATAATTTATGACATAGAGGGGCCGGTGTCAGAAATCAAATGTTGTAAATTAAAAATAACAAGTTTGAGACTAGTGATTCAATTAAAACCCTAGAAAACATTGGATTATGCATAATTGAGAGCTTGTATGCAGAGATGCATGTCATGCTTGTCAGCTTGGATGGGAGGATTGGATTGGAGCTGTCAAGAGCATTTAAATCAACTCAGTAAAAAAATTAGAAAACAAAGATGATATTTATTATTAACTTCCAGTGTTCAAAAATAAACTGAGAGGTATTTAAATTGAATGCTTAGATGACAAGGCTTTATTTATAGCAGAAGTTATAAAACTCAGTAATAACCCTAGCTGGCACAGATGTAAAGATACTACTGTGCAGCTGAGCTGCAGCCTACAGTGTGAGGATTCAGCAGTTGGCCCTGAATCAGGTTCAGCTAATAGAAAGCTATGTTAGAGGAGAAGAAATCCAGATTCTTCAAGGGAGCTGTAAATGACCAAATCCTTATTTTTATTCTCCTTTTCTTGCCTTTCTTTTCTTTCTCCCAGAGACTGATGACATCCCGTGAAACACTTTGTGACCTCTGAGAGAATTTGCAGGACATCCTAGGGAAAGACTGACTTGTCCTGGTGATCCAGTCCTGCAGGACTACATTTTACCCCTCAGTAAAGCTATGTGATAGGAATAGCTGAAGTCTGAAGAGTAACAAAATCTTCGCATTTCAGCCACATATCCCAGAATAAGTTTGAAACTTTATTTGAAATTATTGAATCAGCAATAAATTGCACTGTTGGAGTGAACTTAAAAGCTTGCCAAGAGACTTTGCACATTTGTAAATAAAGAACATTTTAATTTCTAGCTTGAGAAAAAAGACTCCAACAAAACAAAATTGTGACTCAGGACAGGAATATATTTGTTTCTAAAACACCAATGGTCTCACCAGGGCTCATCTCAAAAATACACCAAAAAACTAAATGCTCAGGAAGATCATTTAGGCCCTAGCCCACACTAGAAACATAAAATTAACTTATATTTTTAAAGAACAGTCTAGTCCCTAACGATGTGGTCCTTTGGATCACTTGAGATTTTATTGTGAGGTACCCTGAAATGACGAGTGTTTATATACTTTTTTCTTTTAAACACTCTTTTTTTTGATTCTTTTTTAACAAGTTCCAAGACATGAAATTCCAACATTTTCCCCCCCCCGAAGCTTCTGTAAATATAAGTTTGACAGTGTACTATGTTCCCTATCACAGTGTCTTATCAATCAAAACAGGAGTGCATAGGGATCACCATCAGCTTTAAGAAAGTTTTTTATCAGCTCAGTGAGATGATACTGAGAGCAGCAATGTCAGCCTTTTTAATGTTTTATGACATTTAAATTTAAATATAAAAGTAGAAGAAAAATTATTGCCTCAGGAAAGGCAAAAGGGACCTTCAGAAAGTGGAGAAAACTATATGAAGGGTTAAATTCTTCTCCTTTGATAAACCACTAACTGCTGACGTCAACGGGATTTGCAAATGCACATCTGAGAGCAGAACTTGGCCATAAGTGAGGTGGAAAAATGATTGATGACTGCCTAATAGTGGAGGACTTGGATCAGTGCAATCACACAGCAGAGCTGAAAGTTAGTTTACCCTCAGCAAATTTCTGCCGATTTTCCCCATGAGCTCAGGGGCAGGTGGAGAATCTCCATAAACATAGAAATTCTTGGTGCCTGGCTACCTTGGCTGAACATGAGCTCCATAGAGCGTCACTGGAGACAGCTCTTTGGGATCCATCAGTGGAATGAACACACCACAGAGGCGAGTTTGGGCCATATTTGGCATAGCAAGCCCTAAATTTAGAAAGTGAAGCAGAGGTGTATTTAAGCAACTTCCAAGGATTCTAGAGGGAAATACATAGTTAACGCTCCTTAGTGAATATAGAGGTAGTGGTTCATTTTTTAAATCTCAATTGGCAATTCCAAATCTTTGCTATACTAAATTCCTCTTATAACCTACAATCACTTGGTAGCATTTACATATACTATCTTTGTATCTCTTTCATCATCTTTCTTTGATGTTTTATTAGTTACAAGGTTTAGCCTAGAAAAGCCTGTGCATTCCTCTTTACTAAAAAAATTAAAATGTGGAAGATTTTAATTTAAGCCATTCTGAGAATTCTCCAAATTATAACAAGACTATAAATATGAGGAGTCTTATGTAAGCAGAAGAGATGAAGCAGTGCTGTATGATTTTTACTGTATTGGAAACTGGGGTTTTATTTTTTAAAGTTTAAAATATTAAAATAATTTTCCTTTTTTATAAGCAAAATCATCTATGAGAATATTGTATAAGTTACAGGAGATCTGCAAGTGTCTTGCTCTTATTAACCTCAGTAAGTTTCTTAGACAGAGTTCAGCCAGAGTCCCTCCATTTATTAACTCTGGCATCTGGGAAAAGGATCAAACTTTTGCCATTTTTTGGAGAAACTGCTAGTAAGTTAATGTATAATACTAAAAAAAAGTTAAATTCCATTTCTGTTAGAGCACAACTAGCAATCAGTACTCCCCACTAAAAGGTAAGGAAGCCGTTTTCTCCTACACCAAAAATAAAATGAAAGTATTTCATTTAAACTGACTTTCTAGACTTAAATAAGTGGAAATTAGAGACAATTTTTGCAGGCAAAACCATTAATCATTAATACCGTTCATTGTCATGGGACTCTTCTCTTTACTGTGTTCTACACGTTCACTTCCCACTGAAATGAAGAGCTTTTGTGTTTTCCTCACGGACTAAATCAAATGGAGGGGTACTTTAAAAACTATTCTGGCAATTTAAGTCTGAGTAGATTCAGCCCACAAAAATTCCTGGAAAAAAAGTTGAGCACAGATTTCTAGAATGTGAAGAAAGTAAGCTGACATGGTGAAAACTGGATATGGATGTGAAAATGGGAATGAAATTCTTGGTCTTTTTGGCAAGTTTCTACATTTTAATATCTGAGATTAAGACTTAACCCTTTCCCTTTGACATCTCTCCTCTACCTTTCACCTCTTCCAATGCTTCTGCAGATCCTCTGCAGATCTGTGCAAAGGAAATAAAAGTCAAACCCACATGAATTCTGCCTATGTTAGGGACATATTAAAGCCTTTTAGATTGACTTGATTTTTAGATTTGGTAGAAACTGAATGGAGTTTCACAGAATGAGAATACAGAACTTTTGTCAAGTGGCAAATCAAATGTAGTTGCATGGACCTTCACCTAACACTCTGTGACTCTTCCCTTTCACGGGATCTCCAGGTCTGAGTTAGCTCCCCTCTGTATACAGTGTGAGATGAGTTAGGATTCTGAAAAGTTTTTCATGAAATCTAGGTAGCCGCATAAGATTACACTGTAAGCATTTTGCCTCAGCTTACAACTCCCTCCTTGATCTAGTGCAGCGTTGCTTTACACTACTGTTTGAGAGTGTGCAGGCTGACCCTAGAACCACATTGGCTGGTGGAATGGTCCAAAGTAGAGCCCAGGGATCATGTTAACAATAAAGCCTTGTGGACTATGCACAGAGTCATTCTTTCTATCTTTTAGCTAGCAGAGAAGACATATCCTCAAAAAAATTTAAATAGTGAAAAGCAAGATTATGGATGATTATACATAAGCATGAACCAAGATGAAGATCAAAACTGAGTCACATCAGAACACTTCAAGAGACAGAAGTTTTGTGCTTCCTGCAGAAACTTTAACTGAGCGTGATCAGTCCCTGCATGGTCAGGTGGTATCTTAATGGAGGTTTTCAGGGGTACATACAGTTTGGCATACATTCAGTTTGGCATACAGACAAATAATTTTTTTCCTAATTCTTGATTGAGACACCTACCTGTCTTTCTGGATGTGGTCTTACATATCTAGACATCATTATTAGCAGAAACTTAGGTGCCATGGGAAGACAACCATCTTCCCCTGGGGTGAAGCTGCAGCTCAGCTGGGGCTTTGAAGATCTACATTTTGGACTTAGATGTTTACGATGGCTGTTAGGTTCCTAATTCTTTTAGTGGATCTAGGCCATAGCATATAGGCAAATCTTGGTAGAGTCAGCTGAATTTTTTCTTAGAAGTTTTAGGTTTCTTTGAAGATGAAACTCACAACGGAACTAATTATAATTTAACTGTAGTTGACTGCCTAATGCCTTACAATATTCTTGTTTGAGACATTATGTACAATTATTTTTATGCTTTTAAAAATGTGGTATCATATTT
Organism: Pithys albifrons albifrons; assembly: GCF_047495875.1. NCBI lineage: Eukaryota > Metazoa > Chordata > Aves > Passeriformes > Thamnophilidae > Pithys > Pithys albifrons. The sequence goes on from NC_092458.1 coordinate 27,366,695, forward strand.
TCTCTATATGCAAAAAATTAGGAGTGTTTGTGGTGAATATGAATTCTGGTATTAGATGTAAGTGTAGAATTTATGTAGAAACCAGAAGTAAGGGGGATTTGTCTGTTGAAAAATATCAATTTCTGCTGACCATTAAAGAAAAGGAAAAAAAAAAGAAGAAACCAGACCACTAACAACACTTCAATTAACTTGTGTTGGTCATATTGAATTAGTGAAACACATTACTTAATATTTGTAAATAGTCATACAAAGGTCTGTGTAATAAATATGCATCTTAGTAACTTAACATCTTAGTAATATGCTAAACTCAAAGATTTCTATTCAAGTCATTCAAAACCTGGGATTTTAAGGTCAGTAGGAACTGACTTAATCATGCAGTCTGACCTTAAGTACTCAAATGCTCATCTGGCAGAGTGTCAGAGGGAAATTTCCATTTTGTGCCTCTATTTGCTGAGAATATGAAAAGTGTGCTTCCAAAAGATTGTAGGAGAACTACTTCATCAGAGAAACCAACTGAAATGTTACCAGACTGCTAGTTTGCCCTTAAAGATTAGCCTGAAATCACTATATTGCATTAACTGCATTCCTCTTAACAAGCTACGATACAAGGCTAATGTGATATAGGTAACTAAATATTAACCTTTGTACTAATACATTTTTTCAAAAGACAATGAAAAATGAATCTACTTGTGTAGTGTTGGGGAATTAATTGGGTCTGCCCCATTTCATAAGACTCGATTAAAAAGAAAAAGGAATTGCATGATGAGAAGCAAAGAAGTTAGAAAAGAGAAGACCTCAGTAATAAGAAAATGAAACAAGGGTTTGAAAATGCAGGTTCCAAAATCCCAAATCATCCAAAAAAAGTAGTTAAGTGAAATCCCCAAAATACAGGATCAAAAAACATCAAAGCAAGCACGTATACACTGCCAACAATTAGAACAGTATTAATTAGCAACAATGTTCTTTAATCTATAAATAATAAAGTGATCAAACGGTCCCACAGAGAGGTGTATAACAATACATAGAATTTTACAGTTGTAGGTCAAAAAGTCTATTTAAAATCCCTGTGGCTAATTCATACATTCAAATTTAAAGCCCTGTTTATCGTTCAGTTGAGAGATCACTTCGAAGTGGAAAGGATGCCAAAACCAGACCCAGTGCCTCAGACAAAATACATAACATACAATAATGAAACTGCAATCTTTAAGTCTTTGTAATGAAGGAAAAAGGTGCAGCAAGGAAAAAAACACCCTACAGTAAGACAGAACCGATGTTTTAGAGAAAACTTGGACACTAAGACAATGAGTCTATATAGCATATATGGAGTGAGCTGCGCCACTAACAGAGCTATGGCAGGTGATCAGAATACCTGACATGGATATATATATCATATAACAGGTCAGAATACTTATAAATTTTCTTGATTAAATCGTGTTAAAAGATTTACATAATTAAACCACATGATATTCTGATAAGCTAATATTGCTATATCCATGTAACTATTGAGTCAACAGAGACAGGTTTAATGAGTAACAGAAGATTATTTTTTATCACATTCTTCCATCTGGGAAACCACTTTAGAATATGATTATTTAAGTAGTAAGGAACTTTCTGAATACTCACACAAATTTATTAAGAGTTTCTAAATTTGATTTTTGTCTTCTTATAATACACTAAAATCACAGATAGTCCATCTATGATTTGATTATTTCTGTACAGGGTAGAAGTCTGCAGTTTTCTTTACTGAATAATGCATTGATTTCTTTTCTGAACACTTCTTCAGCTTATCAATCTTAAAATTTAGCTGTGACCTCCACCATGTTGTATTCAAATCCAGGTGACTTAATCTGAAGACTCAATGAATACATTTCCTATTCTTTTATTGAAGTAAATAATAAAAATATGAACCAGTACCTTACTCCAGACAGACTCCTTTAGAACATCCAGTTTTGCAGTAGGGAGTTTATAATTACTCTTGCAGTAAAGTTCTCCATGCAATAACTGTTTCACCACAGATATTTCCCTAGTTTGTTTACAAAATCACCCATAAACAACAAAGTACCACTGAAGTCAAGATAGATTGAGTCTACAGTAATATGCACTGAAAAGAGTGCCAAGAAACTTTTAGCCATGGCCTTCTGAGTTGTAGGTAATGTCAGTAGGAAAGTTAACACCCTGCAGAGAGACTTCTACAAATCAGAGGACAGGCAATCACCAGCTACATGAAGTTCAACAAAGGGAAGTGCTGAATTCTGCAGCTGGGATGGGGCAACCCTGGATGCATGTACGAACTGTTTAATGAGATTCTGGAAAGTAGTGCCATGGAAAGTGACCTGGAGGTCCTGGTCAATGGCAAGTTGAATATGAGTCAGCAGTGCCCTGGCAGCCAGGAGGGCCAACTGTGTCCTTGGGGGCATCAGACAAAGAAAGCATCGCCAGCCAGTCAAGGGAGGGGATTGTCCTGCTCTTCTCTGCACTGGTGTGGCCTCACCTAGAATATTGTATGTAGTTTTGGTTACTACAATATAAAAAAGACATAAAGCTCTTAGAGAGCATGCAAAGGAGGGGAACAAAGATGGTGAAGGGCCTGGAGGGAAAGCCATATGAGGAGTGGCCGAGGTCACTTGGTCTGTTCAGCCTGGAGGAGACTGAGAGGAGACCTCATTATCTACAAGTTCCCTGTGAGGGGAAGAGGAGAGGCAGGCATTGATCTCTTCTCTGTAGTGCCCAGTGATGGGACCCAAGGGAATGTCCAGAAGTTGTGTCAGGGGAGATTTAGGCTGGATATTACAAAAGGATTCTTCACCCAGAGGGTAGTTGGGCACTTGAAGACTCCCCAGGGAAGTGGTCACAGCACCAAGTCTGACAGAGTTCAAGAAGCGTTTGGACAATACTTTTAGGCACTTGCTGTGACTTGGGGATGGTGCTGTGCAGGGCCAGGAGTTTTACTCCATGATCCTTGTGGGTCCCTTTCAACTCGGCATATTCTGTGATTATGTGAACTTATCCTTGAAGGTGAGGATGACTCCCTTTTATTGTGTCTAAAGATCTTGTGGACTAACAGCACTTGGAGGAGGAACTTATATTCTTTCCTCTAGAAAAGTGTGATTTACAGACAAACACAGCTGGGCTATATGGTACATGTACTCACTTTCCATTACCATTTATCTGTAGATTTGTAGGCGGCTCACTGCTTGCAAAGAATGTAATCATAAGTACTGATATCTCTACGTCCACAAAGTCTGCTAGCTTTTCATGAAACACCAGGAGTTCTCCGGCACTACGTGGTATACAGTTTTTAGCTTATGCAACTGATCCTTTTTGCATTTCTGATTTTTCCACCTAGGGACTAACTAATGATTATTTGGATCATTTCCTACTCTTCTTGTCTTGCTGTCTGCCCCTTCCCTGAACTGTAACTTTGTATAGCAAATAGGATATGATTCATGGTATATAAATGAGCCAAGAAGAAAAATTATCTGTTCTCTTTAAGTGAGCAAAAAGCAGGCTTGTGTTTTGTATAGATAACATCAGAAATCTGCTTAACACAAAAACATGTATTTTGCTAATGACATAGGCAATTTCATTTACCGAAACAATGACATTATCATGTCATCTTCATGTCAGTAAAATTTCCCCAGGTAAAGTCTTACTCAATTTATGAGTGTCTCATAGTTAATTCCAATTTCTGAAAAGCTCATTGGTGCATTCCTCAATATAGGTAAGTAAGTAATTAAGGATTCTTTAAAATTTTAGTGTTATCCACAGTCTAAAGATCTCTATCCTATGGAAACCTTGGACATGCACTTTTAGCCAGAATCTTGGATTTTAGATTGTTATATGAACATCATTATATGTCTGTATTGGAAAATCATTTCCTTCATACTTTTTGAGAGACCAGGGACAATACTTTGAAGTTATACATCAAATTGTACAAAGGTGAAGTAGGATTATTATTCATTTTGTCAGAGCTGGAAGCAAATGTTGAAAAGACCACAAAAAATGCACGTGAAAATAAAAAAGCTTTCTGCTTCTTTTTCCTCTCTTTAGTGAAATTCATAATCAGATGAAGACAGCACTTGCTGTTCACCGTCTGATTTTTATAGACTAGGTGCTATCCCCTTCCTTTTTAAATGCATAATGTTATGATCCTTAAGTCAGTTCTGCAGTAAACAAAAAAATTGCAGTCTTCTGTGCTGGGGAGGGTTCAGTTAAGTTCATGTCTTTTTGTAGTTGTTTTTAGTGGTTATACAGCAAATATATAGACAGACAGACTACAGAATATTTACAGAAGGAGAGAGAAACTGGGAATTGCAAGTATTTGCTTAAATAAGTTGATTCTCATCTAGCCAGGACACAGGAATGTATATCACATAACACCAATTTTACACCTCAAAATATACTGAGAATTAGGTAGAGGGGAACAGCCCATAATACACGAGCTGTCCAAGAGCTTACAGAATAATAAGTGCTTTTTAAAATAATATATTTGACAAAATCAGTTTGTACAGGAAAAATCCATGAATGGATAGGTATATTGAGCAAATATGATTTTTTAATGAATTATTAACCTATGACTAGTAATTAGGTCCCAATCATGGTACTGTAACATAAGGGTTTTGCAAGGAGCCTCTTCATCTCAAATATTGGAAATGTCCATTTGCAAAACAGTCATTTCCTAGTCCACATAGAAAAATTCATCATTTAATTGTACATGGGATTTTGTGAAATATTTTACACAAAGCACTTTTCTAGGCTACTTTCCTTTCACCTACTGTGAAATAAAGAATATCAGAAGTTGAACAAGATGATGATCAAAGTTTAAATGTTGTTTGCAGCATCTCAGAGACCTCAATTTCAGTTTTGCCCAGTGTGATCTGTGGCACTCCTATTGTCTTAAGGAAGCTTTAAAAGAAAAGCGAAGAAGAAAGCATGATGTCAGGGGAAAAAAAATACAAGCTTCAATTAAAATATAGATTTTGAAAAAAGAGTAAATCACTAATTTTCTTCTTCTTTGCTGCTGATGGAAACACAGCTAAGTAAAGGTAAGTACCCACTTAATTGTGCTCCTATATATAGTATCTAATAGTGCAGTCCCTAAGCATGTCACCATCCTTCTTGTAGGAATACACATAATTCCCCTTTTGAGGTAACGAAGTTTTATTATCTACATTTTAAATATTAACAAAAAATAGTGAGTGAGGGAGACTTGTCTATGCCCACTAAGGTCTGAACTTATTTCACCTATTTTAGATACTTAACTGAGACACCTAAGATAGTTCTGCTACTATCCTTTGGTAGAAATGTGCCTCCCCCCTGATGCCCCTACATACCTCATGCAGTGCCTATGGTTAGGCAAAGCCACTTGGATAAATGGTAATGGGGAAAATCCACCTCCAAGTCTCTTAGTTCTGGAGCCTCCTTCCTCACTTGTCAAGTCTTAGCTTATTATTATCACAAAGAATGGAACTAGGGGGTGATGACAGTTGACTTCGTGTTTGTGCCAACTGATACTTTGACTGTGGGGCTATGTCTGAAATCACCCTAACACTTCCAGTTATTGCTCGCAGCTGTGACTGAAAGTCTGTCAACCAAAGGGACAGGAAATAAATTTTTTCCTCTACAGCTACTGCACTGTATTTGAGAAAGGTGTAGCGGAAGGCCACCTCTGTGTCACACTGCCTCTGTGGGAGGGCAGGGAGTGCTCCCACTGCAAGGTTTCTCAAAGCATGCTTTTCTGGAGTGTTCAGGTAGCTCAAACATTCCAGCAGGCACACATTTTACAAATGAGCTGTTTTCCTTACTAATAACCCACAAAACAAGCAGAATTTGGCCCTTTCTCCTACTGGTCATAAAATATTTCAAAAAACCCCTTAAATTTACAGAGTTGCATTGATAACACATAGGTGTAATCAGCCTTTAAAAAAATCTGATATTAGCCTTTGGTGCACAACAAAAGTATGTGTTGTTTTCCTTAAAAAAAAACAGCTCAAGCTTTCACGCTGTAAATATTGAGTTATCATTAATGTATTAGCACTATTAGCACAGAGAACTTAAGCCCTAAGACCTTCACTGTCTTTGCTGAAGTCAGCAGCTTCAACCAGAGCCTATCATTCGTGTCTCTTGTGTAAATCCTTTGAAGTAATTACTGCTCTGAAGTGAGAAGAGAAACCAGAATTTTAAAGGGGAAAACCAGTATGTATTCAACTGGCAGATGAGTTTTGTTCTGAGAGGAGGTGGGAGCAGACGACAGCCTATATAGTGGACAGTATAGAATGACAGAATACTGTTGGGGCCTCATTGCCAGCTTGTATTAATGTGTGCTACCCTATTGATGTTGGTGGGGCTCACAGGTTTCCACCATCGGGAAGTCTGCACCTTTCCACTCAGATCTCACCTGAGCTACTGTCACTTCATCTTCACCAAGGACTATCCAGAGACAGAGGCAGAGGTAACCATCTTATTCCTCCCACCCAGGACAGAGGTCTGGAGCCTGATAGTTGTCCCAGCTTGGAAGAGTTCTATGAATGGAAGAGAGATGATGGGGGGACACCACGGAGGAATGTATGCATATTGTCAGGATGTCAAAAATTCTACTGCAGCTTCTAACGTTGCCCACAAACATCCTTTGCACTCCTAGTGCCAAGATGATAGTTCATGTTATGAGACTTACCTGTATCAGTCATCTTTATTAAATTCTTAGTCACATTGATCCAGGTTGTTTTTACTATAGGGAAAAAACCCCCAAGGTAACAGGAGTATCTAAGTAAAAGTCCACTGAGAAACCATCTCCTTGTGGAAGGTGTAACAGCTCTTTGCCTTGGTGGGGGAGATCCAAACTAATCTTAGGTGGGTGAGATATGATGGTGTTTCTAGTGCTTGAAGCAGATGAACTTCACATGCAAGTAGAGGTAGCCAGCTTTTTTCTGTGGACCAATTTTGCTTCTTAATCCTTTCTTTCCTGTAGTTACACAACACAGAACTAACCTGACATTTGAGGAGGACGCCAGGGGAATTATAGTTCAATACATTATATAAGCAGGCAAGATACACTAACTTATTAAAGACTCTGGACAACTTAGTGGGAAAATCTCTATTCAACATCCTTTCCTGTTGTAACAGAGAAAGTTTCAACCTCCGTTTCATAGAAATTGGAACAAGTGGAATAAAGTAGAATAAAAGCTTTATGTGCTGGACATGAAGTTCTTATTTTCAGCTGAAAAGCTGAAAAGCATTTTGCCTTTGTGTAAGTGGTAATCAGGCAAATATAACTTCACATTTTCCTTGAGGAAATTTAGGTATCGGTGTAAGTCGAGGAAGGTATTTTGTTTCATCACTTTGTTTTCAGTAATGATGGGACTTCCAGTGACCTATAGTAACTGCAACTTTTTTTATGTGTAGTTGGGAAGATCTTCCCAGAGTGGTAAGACCTGTGGATGAAAATTAAGATATCTATGCATTTTCAATCTTTCTAATTTTTAAATGTGATGGCTGTAGGAACTGACACTATTGTAAGGGTAAGCCATGTTTGTGCAGGTTTTACTCACATAAAACTCTCAACTGAGTCAGGTTAAGTTGGATCACACACAGAAAAATGGATGAATCTCTTACAGTCAGAGGTTCCATTGTTGTAAATTCCAGAGGCTCCAAGTTGGAAATAAAAGCAAGGCAGACCAGACAAAAAACTCTTCAGAATCATTTCAGAAGTGTTATGATCAACCAGGGATTCATTTTCATTGCAATTTCAATTCCTTAAGCCTTGTCTAAACTCTGGAAATGTACCATTCTAAGAAGAGGTTGGCCCTTCTAACATGGTTGTAAAATACCTCATGTCCAGGCTATAGTCCTGATTTGATTTGTGGAAGGTGCAAATAGGAAAAAAAATCCCACTGGTGGGAGCCACAGGGTAGACAAAACATCTATGAACGTAGCTATTTTTTATCACCATTTTGGTTTCCTTTTCCAATAGGTTTCATGAAAACTATGGTTGTGACTCCCACTAGTTTTAACACACTGAGCAGCACTGGAGTTGAATCTATGGAATTTTAACCTACTACAAATTTTCTTGATATTAACCCAGCCAGAAAATTCTTTTCTTTTCTTTTCTTTTCTTTTCTTTTCTTTTCTTTTCTTTTCTTTTCTTTTCTTTTCTTTTCTTTTCTTTTCTTTTCTTTTCTTTTCTTTTCTTTTTTTCTTTTCTTTTTTTTTCTTTTCTTTTTTTTTCTTTTCTTTTCTTTTTTTCTTTTTTCTTTTTTCTTTTCTTTTCTTTTCTTTTCTTTTCTTTTCTTTTCTTTTCTTTTCTTTTCTTTTCTTTTCTTTTCTTTTCTTTTCTTTTCTTTTCTTTTCTTTTCTTTTTTCTTTTTTCCCTTTCTTTTTTTCCCTTTCTTTTTTCCTTTTCCTTTTTCCCGTTCTTTTTTTCCCTTTGCATGGGCTTCACTTTTGGCCTTCCACAGTCTTCAAGACTCCCTGAAATGACATGACTGCCAAGTACATCTGCAGAATTATTGCCCTTGCTTTGACTAGGCACTGTGTGAGATCCATGAACTAGATGGGTGGCAGCTCTACCTTCTCTCTGAGGGATGTGCCAGAGGGGTCAGATGAAGGACCCTGGGAGACTGTAGGTGGAGGAGCTGTGAGGTCATCGACAGCTGGTTGGAGAACTTAATGGCTAGACAAAACCAAAGGGTAAAGGAGTCCTGAAAGAGGAATGATCCCAAGATGAGAACAGCCCACGCAGATACATGTGTGGCTCTGCTTATGTCACTTAATATGCCTTGTTCAGCCAGAAATAGCCCCGTTTTCTACTGGCACATAGCCAGGGTGTTGAAAAGCTTTGTGTGGGTAAGTACCACAGAATCAGGTTATGGTCTAGCTCTGTACTTTCCTCACATTACACAAATAGTAGACATGATACCAAAGGGGATACATTTTAACCTTAACACCTCAGTGATGGATAGTTGGACAGATAGCTATGCTTTCTTTCTAAGTGTATAATTTACATTTGGGGCTCTCAGGTGACAGGCTACTATACCACTCTTTTTTCACTCTCTTTCAACGAATATGCACAATTACAGCTTAGTTCTCAAAATAATTTTTAAGCTGAAAATAAATGTTTTCTTTTCTTGAGGTGGGAGAGAAAAATACATATATGTAACAACCACAAGCTATGGCTGTCTCTTTAAGTTTTCAAATCTTTATAACCAATTTACAAATGAGTACACTTCTATAACCCCTGTGAATAGCCATGTTTTTTTAAAGAAAAGAATTGTTTTATTTGGACTATCTCTAATTTTTTTTCCTTTCCCCAGAAAAACATACCGCATGATGAAGAATGTGTGGGCGTTGTGAGAATGAATGATTTTCAAGCTGTGAGGACATTATGGCCCCACGTACCCTAGGAAAAGTACTCATGGCTGATGACTGGTGTCAACAGTGACTGCATCTGAACAGTGCTGAAAACAATTTGAGTCCTTCTGTCTCCCAGCTCACACAATATTCAGCAACATTTCAGGTAGTTTGATTAAAATCTGAAGAGGCACTGATTCCACTAGCCTGGTATTAACAGGAGAGTGAGCCATAGTGTAGACAGCTGCCTGGCTCCAGAAGCCATCAACAGTGCTGTGTGCTCAATGCGTCCTGGAAATGGCTTCTGAGCCAGAAAGCTGTCTACACTAAAGTTTTCACTATTTATGTCACCCTTTTTCTTGTGTTAGTATCAGAATAATGTGAAAATTAAACAAGCACAGTTGAAAGATAAAAATATTCTTTTTGTTTGAATTTTCTCACCAAGAAGAGATTTAAGATACTTTGGCAAAATCTACATTACTTTTACTTCCTAACTTTTTCACAATAGTAAAAGGAAAGAAAGATTGAAAAGGAAACAAACCTGGTAATTTTCCAAATTAATTTTCTAAATTAAAAGTATAATCTTAGTAGGAGTTTTCTTAATTTTTCCCAGAAGAAAAAAAATCACATTAACTTGTTATGCAGTTATGAAAGGATAAAGTGCAGTGCCTTTTAATGCTATTTCTCCAGAAAACAGCATGAGCAGCCCTGTTACCCAACATGTACTTCCAAATGAAACCGAAATCCAAAGCTAGAATGATCAGTCTTTAATAAAAAACTGTAGCAATCATTATCAGTACTCTGCTAATGCAAGGACTTTTTAATGACACCTAGTCTGAGAAGAACAAAAAAAGTCCCATGCTCCCATGTGAGAAAACAGAAACATGAGAAAACTTCTTTCTGAATAAGAGGGGTTTGAAATTATTTTAAAAAATTCTTGTGAAGAAAGAGCCAAACCAAAATGTTTGGCCTAACTAATCTAACTAATTCACATTTACAGAATTTAAGATTTAACTCTACCTGCTGCAAAACTAAAAAGGGTGGTCTGAACCATCCTAAATCCTAAAGCAGGCTCCTAATATAGTTTATGCCAGTTGGAAGAACACTTGTGAGTGTGAGAGGAACATATTCTACACATGGAGCAAAAAACTGGTACTCACAGGAAGTCCCTTTACTCATGGGAAAGTGCACACATTCTGAGGTGCTACCCCAGCCCCCAATGTGCTCCAATGCCAATGTCCATTCAGAAAAGCAGGTTTAAGCTACTTTCTCAAAGAAACAAATTCTATTTCCTAACTATGCATGGAGGTGAGGAAGGCTTCTTATTTAACTTCATCAACCTACAGGAGAGCAATTTTTTTTTCAAATTGCTCCCTGAGTTACATAACTTTGCACTTCCAATTGGAAGCTAAAATAAACAAAAACATGGGGAGTCATATCTACTCTGTTTAAAGCAAATGATCTAGCTGTTCATTTGTATGTTTTTGTATTCAATTTCTGTCATCAGATAAGACTGCAGTTCTTAACAGTGGCCCGCAGCACTAGAAAAAATTCTCTCACTTTTAGAGTTTCCCATCAGATACAGAATATCGTGCTAGATTCTTTGTACAAAAAATTGTTTGAAAAGTACTAGAAGTCTTACTGGACCAAGTGAAGTCTGCAAACAGTGTACCAAGCACTATGTCTCTCCATGTTGCTGAAACTGTGTGAACCAGGTGCATTTGAAAAGTGTATGGACTGCATTTTCTAAAATGATGCTTACCTCCTCATGTTGGTTTGCTGATCCTCCCCCTTTGTACACATGAATGTACTTGGCGCCCTACACTTATCCATTCATATTCAATAAACGGGAAAGGTCATTAGTGCTGTCAGTCACCAGTACATCTTGTTCTCTAGAACTGCAAAGCACACTGAGCTCACTGTCTGTTTCCCAGGCTTGGGAGATGCAGAAAGGATAGGCTTTGGAACATAATGGAAAATTTCCTTGTTTTAACCACCAGTAGAAAGAGACACCCTGAAGGCCTTGTCTTTCTTCATTAAATTCATAAAAAAGCAGTATAATTACAAAGCTTGTGCTAATGCTAATTTTCTATATAACTTTCACACTTTATCAGTCCTAAAATATATCTGAAGTGGCAGCACTGGTACACAGATCAGGTGCCAGCCCACATATCCTGCCATGGATAATCTGACCCACAGATGTGTGCAGTCTGTAAAGAACTATAAAATACCTCCACTAAGGAGAAATGCTCTGCCTGGGTTAGTCAATGAGTGCTGACAGGAGAGGCATTAAACTAGAGCATTAAAAGCATTTGCCCCTGCTAGGCAGAAGTGTGACTTATAATTCAATTAATGATAAATAGAACCCCCAGAAATAACATACAGTTATTAGTAAACAATCTTGCATAGTTACATTTCATTAAGAACTATAAAAAAACCTCTATAAATGGTGCCCATTGGAAGGATAATGTTTTTCCCTCTCTCTGAGAACATATGTTTGTAAACGGTGTAACTGGGCCCCGAGTAATTTTAGAGTGAGTAATTTCCGAACGTGCAATTACAAATGGCTAAAGTGCAATAGCTCCCCGAAGCATCATCACAATTTCTGCAGTGAGTGTTTAATTGTAGCCAGACTTTGTAACCTTACCATGGCCTGTGTCCCTGCCATAACCCTAGGACTAAGCTCCACTCTTCAACATATGGGAAAATTTTTCAAGCTGATTGCTCCAATCTGATTAGGGCAAGTTATGTAGCTGCCATTTATTCAGAGTCTTGTTACTACACTCTAACAGCTGCTTTGTAAAAGATTCACATAAAGGCCATTTTCTGCCTACTTCAATTCCAGCACGCCTGTCAAAGTAATTGTGATTGCACTGATTGTTCTGAGGGTGCCAACAATAAAAATTAAAAAATATTTTCGATACTGGCTTGGCAAAATCATCTTTAATGCAATGGCAAATTGGTTAGGTGAAAGTGTTCCTACCTCAGCCAGTCTTTGTAAATTCCCCAGTGCAGGAAATCACAGGGGTCTTCAGGACAGTTTGAGAGAAGGAAGTTGCTGTGTATCAGGTGACTACTAAAACGCCAGCCCAGTTCCATTTTACAACACCTATCTTTCTTGTCACTTCGACAACCTAAAAAGCTTTGATGGGTTTTTCACTCCCAGTTGTAGTAATGTTGAGGTTGAGAGCCTGCACAGAGCTAAAATGTTGTGATAGTACTGCAAAACAAGTGGAGAATAGACGGTTTTCCATCATGGTGATAATTTCCAAATAAAAAAAATAGTAAAAAAAAAAGTCATGTGGTCAGGAGTGAAGGTGTCTAAAAGGCCTTTGAGAAGGCTCCCTCAAACTGCTGCCAGTGATTTTGAACTGACCAGAAAGTCATCATCCATGTAGGATAGAGCATGCATTTTTCCCTTATTTTTTCAGGTATTTTGTTAGGTTCAGACTTTTAAATTAAACACTTAATTTAAATTAAACACATAGTTAAAGGAACTTGACCTTAATTAGTTTTTGATACAAATATCCAAATGAATGGGTGACTGAGAGTTAAAACTGTCCAGTCTTTTGATCTGAAATATTATTCACATAAATGTTGATTGATCTCCATGGGTTTGCTTATGCTTATTTCAATAAAGATGCTTTTGCCCCTTTAGATTTCAAATATGCTTTTGCACTTGAACCACTGAAGATTTTATCATTGTTTCATTTCCAGAGATTCAAAATTACCAAATTTTTGACATTCTTCTAGCTCCACAACAATCAATATTAACATGATTAATGTCCATCATGTTTCAGTGGTTACTCCTCCATGCAACATCTACAGGGTTCAAATGAAAATTAAACAGAAGACTTTCATTTAGAATCATAGCCTTTTAAGAAGCTTCAGGCTAATACTGACAATTATTAAAATTATATTTCATATAATCCATGGGTTATTGATTTTGGAATTGTGGGTTATATTCCACCTCTAATTGCAGTGATTTGGCCAAGATTGTTTTAACGGGTTTTGCCCCAAGTGAGAGAGAAAGCATTTTGGTTGCGTCACAAGTGAAATGCAAAAATCTAATGAAAATTCTTTTACAGTCAGCAAAGAGTGTTTATATGCTGCCTGGACTGTATGAAAAATTTTAAAATCCAGTCCCCCAAATCCAGCTACAGTTTAAACATAGTCTAAGCAGGTAAACTCCATCAGGGTTTTTTGTTAAACCTGAGATCCTCAGATCTTCTAAAAATGAAAAATATCCTTAAATGACAATATTTCTCCTTTACTGAGGAAAAAAGATTTGACTTTTGTTATCCTTGAAAAGAAAAATTTTGAGAAGCTGACAACATGAAAAGGTTCTGCTCTAAGCTGCGAAACCAGTGAAGTTAAGTGGTTTTTCTCTCTTTAGATGGTGGATCCAAATTCTGGGTATAGATCAGATGACAGCTAAATGCTAAGATATCTGCGTGTCAGGTCCTGTGATGAGCACCACACCTAAACAAAATACCTAAAAAGGCCCCTAAGCAAGGTTTCTAAATCTTTGAATAGGACATGTCCTACAGTAAAAGGCATATTTGAAAATGAAACTTTTGCTCTTTGATTAATTATGAAAATTGTCTTTGGTATCAACAAGAAGTGATTGCATATGTTCTCTATTATGTCTGGCTATCCAGGGGTCAGAAGCACAGAAGTTCATTTGGTGAGTTGCTCTTTTTCCATGTTCCATGATAACTTGTCTAAAGGGGTCATATTCTTAGACAAAGAATATTACACTTTTGGGTTATTTTTATTATTTCCTTGTGGCTAATAAGACTTCTCAGATATGATTGAGCTTCACTATTTAAAATAAAGGGGTCAGTTATTCCAGAAAAAGATACTGGCAAAGTGAATGTAGGATCTTTCTGCCATCACTGCAGACAAGTCATGCTCTCCAAAATCCCTTGTGTCTCATCAGCTTATCACAACAGGACTTTCACAAGTTTATTTCTAGCTGTTTTTCTGATGATGTGTGTTATAGGAAAGGACAGTTTGGCATCACAGAGGCAAAAGGAGAAGACAGGCAAAGAATTTAATATCATGAATTTTACCTCATGATCTCTTGGCAGAAAATACTTTTATGAAGTAATTTTTGGAGTTAAGGCAGAGTCTAAACAATTTTAGCTTGAAAATGGTGGTGAATAAATTTCTATTTCTGTCCAGAGGCAGAAATGGTTTAACCAAGGCAATGTGTTCACAGACAGCCTAAGGGCTCAGTCCGAATGACAGTGCATACAAACATTACCTGTGAGAAACTTAAAAAACAAAATTCAACTACAAAGCTTTAAATCATTGTATGAAAACTTTCCTTCTAAAGAAATTGATATATCCCATGGCAGCAACTGTTCTATATTTTGTAAGAACATGTCTCCCTCAGTTTGTATGAAACTGTTAATTTTATGATGGTTCCTTGTAGGTCTCTGCTTATTCTGAGTCCATGAGAGCAAGCTGTTGGTTAGACTTCCCTGGGCAACCCTGAGTTTCCTAGAATTCTGTTGATGGGATTTTTTTGTTCAAATACTTGTTTTTTCTGGGACAAGAGACTGGGTGGCCAGCCTTCTTAATGGTGGTGAAGTAGTGGTGTAACACCTTTTGAGAGAGTGGCAAAATTGTTCAAATCCCCACTGCTTTATAGGGATTAATTTAATGAGAGCTGTCAGTGAACATCGGAGGTGTGAGAGAAGTCCAGGGTGTTACAAGTTCTCTTGAAACCATGCGCTGGCTTCATACCTGCCAACATTTCAAATCTTACAAGTGGTAGATTTGGCAGATAGGCTGAGTCTGGTTCCTATGGCTGCCTGCTCCTGCAGAGCTTCCTGCTCCCTCACTCTATCCCTCTTGGGCAGGCTAGTAGCTTCTTGCTCTTGAAGTCTGGCTTTCCCTCTTAGAAGTCATGTGCTCCCTGCTTGAATACTCCTGCTGCTGTTTGAAGAGGCAAGACACCACTAATCCTCTAAGCTTCTAGGGCACCAAGAGGAAAACTGGTCAAAGCAGGGGAAAGATGGATTATGAAGGGAATTAATTAATAAAGTCACTATTGAGTTATTTATCTAAGGGGAGTGGTGAATATGCCAGACATTGCAGGAAAAGGTCTTTTAGGATAGAAGGTGAAATTGATGTCAGATTTGACATCCTTAAATGGGATTAGAAAAGCAAATAATTTTCTCTTTGCTAGATTGTTAAAGATTCTTGTGAATTTATAGGTGCTGTGTGGAACAGAAAACTAGTAAACTTGTGCAAACTGCTCAGGATTTATACAAGTTTTATAGATAAAGTACTCAAGAATACCCAGGATGCACTTGATTTCCTGTGTTGTCACTGTGAAATGTATCTCTGCATGCTCAGCAAACTCAGTGCACCCAGCATGAATGTGAGATGTTAAGCAGGTTTATACATCATATGACCACTTCTCTGGGATTTGCAAGTGCTAGGAATCTCAGTAGATTCAGATGACCAAATTCCTTTTGCCCCCAACAAGAAGTCAGCAACAAAATGAGAAAGGGGAGGTAAATGATTCACAGAAGTGAAAACTTGTGGCCAGAAGTGTCAGAGTTGGCAGGTATGGGTTCTACTCAAAAAACTCAAACACACCAAAGAAAAGTTCATGGAGGCTGCACCTGATCTCCATCTCTTATGGCTATGGTGATAGAAGGAAATAAGAAAGCAAACCCTAATCATCCAGGTATCTGAATCTCTCCTAGCAATACTCTTATTTTGACCTTGAAACTAAATCTAATGATGAACCATACAAAAAAATGTTGGCCAGCCCATTCAGTCATTGCTCTCTTCAGAGACATTAATGTTAAGGACTGCTTTTCTGGTTACTCAAATCTGAGCTTCTCTTCCTTCAGGCAAGACATATTTTTCCTCACTGCAGTGCTGATCTGGTTAGCCCTTAGTGCTCTATGTACCAGCCCACAGAGACTGCATTTACCTCTAGTGAAGAGAATGTGCGTGGTGGGGAAGTACAGGATCTTTCTGAAATTTCTTTCTCCTTCAAGGAGTATTGGACTGAAATAAAACAGAACTAAAACCCCAGCAACTCCTTATGGGCTTGAAAATCATAGCAGTTTTCTCCTTATGGGAGATACCCAGAAAGAGATTGCAAAGGAGGCTGTGACTGCGAGAGAAGGGGCAATTGCAGGTGCACAGAAGCATGCCTGGAGAGGGCATCATAGCGACAAGGTTCCTGAAAATTAGGTGAGACTGGGAGCAGGAGAGACAAAGTAGAGTGGTGCTCTGCAAAACCGCCTTTGACAAAATACATAGAGCACACTTTGCTTATGGACAAATCTGAATGCCTTTGATTAAGGCTTCAGCATGTGTCACCATTTCCTTGTGAATGGTCTAATCAACAAGTTATAATACAACAGGAGCCTAAACCCTCTTATATTAAAAAAGTGGAGGCTGTCTTTTCCACAGGAAGCCTAAACATCTTGTTCTAAGATGAGTTTGCATGCTCTGTGTCTTTGATTCAGACCTGTGCCTCCAACACTGAGAATTGATGATGGCTGGCCAGGTCATGTGGCTTCCTCTCTGCCTAATTCTGAGTCCCAGCATGATGAATGAGACTCACTTTTAGTGAGTTCATGCTTAATGAAGAAAGCCTTGGACACCTTTCTGCACCAAACTCTTTCCTCTTCCATGTGAGAGTGAGGCATAACCCCAGCAAGGAAACCACCCTCTGCTCTGACAGACACATGCAAAGTGTTCATAATGTTCAATTATTATGCTGATATATCTCATTGTGTCTTTGGCTGATTTGGTATTTTTGTACTGGGTACACCATGCAGGCAGGAGATAATGCATTACGCACTTCCACCCCAGTCAGTCAGGTGGAGTATTTGATTGCAACATCTCTGTGTGGTCTGTGTCCTGAGGTTTTCTTTAATGCCAAAGGGAGAACCAGAGGGTAGGATGAGGAGGAGCACACCTTCCTCCTATCACCGCCTGAAACTGGAGTCTGGCAGAGGCATGCACCTGGGCACAGGAGCACTTCTGGGCTCAGCAGAACAGGCATGGCCTTTGTGTCAGGAAAGGCTGCAGTGAGCAAGGCAGCTCCTGTAATGCAACTTCACTTCTTCCTTAATGGTGAGTGTTTGAAGCTCTAGTCTCCCCTGATCAGTTTACTCCATAAATTAATGTGTTAATTGTACACACAGTGCTGTCTATTAAGGAGGTGTGTGTTTGACAGCCTCCAGCTGCGAGTTTGCAGAGATCCTGTTGTAGAAGTCATTACAAGGAGCAGTTTTCACAACCTTTTTAATGCACTCTTAAAAGTAACAGTTACAGGGGCTTTAACGTATGCAGCTGAAACATGTTTGGAGAATTCAGCTGCTCTACTGTTAACTTGATGTTGGATCGGATTGCATGATGCCAAATTAGCTGTACAGCACATATCATCCCACTAACATCATAAGAGCTTTTCTTTCTCTTAAAAACCAAATAAAAAACCACCACCATTTTTAAAGCTCATACTTCACAAATTCTTTTGTAACAGGTTCCATCTGTTCTTAATTTATTTCCCAAACAGGCAGGCTAGAAAGCAAACCCTTTACTTACATCAACTTCTTATGTGAGTCATGGCTCACAAAAGTGTGCAGGCACTCTGATCCTGAGATAGAGGCAAGTGCATGTTATATATTTACAACAAATCTCTTTGACCTCTCAAATGCATTGGGCACTACTGTTAATTTATTGAACCCTATGAATCACAGGGAAGTCAGAACACATGCATTTTAAAGTTTGGGTTTTTTTATTTTTCTCTTTGGACATTCATTCATAAACCTATAAAAACAAGTAAATATAATTTTGAGTTTTTAAGGATAGGAGCTGAAGTCTGGCTGACATTGGGCATAGAGGTCTACTTGCAGAAACTATCATTTCACAATCAGTCAAATGAGTATTACCAAGGTGCTCCAAAGTGTTTGGACATCAATATGTTTGACTCTGTCCATACAGACTGTCATGCATGAAAGGGACAAAAAACAGCTCAATGCATGTTCAAACATCTGCACATTCAGCTGGACCCATGTTCTGGTAGCTGTGGCTAGAAGAATTTTGTCAGGAAAGTAGGAAAAAATCCATTTTTTCCCTTTTTTTACAGTGATTTGCTCTCTCCAAATCTGGAAGGGCTCAGGGTGGAGGATGAGACCAGAGAGAAAGCATTGGAAGGTGAGAAAAAAATGCAGTGGAAGTTAAAGCAGCTTGACCCAAGGAGACACTGACCTATGTAATGCAAATGGGAAAACTTGAAGAAAGAAATGGTTTGCAGACAAATAATTGGAGAAGGTTGACCTCAATACTGAAAGGGGAAAGGAAGAGAGGGAGAGAGGGGGAGAAAGAGGAAGAGAGAAATGAAGACCTGTGTAATGTAAATCAAAAAGGCTTCAGTATAAGCATTTACAGACCTGTCTAGAGAATGTACGCCTATCATCTAGCCCCAGAAACTTTCAATATGCAATTTTCCAAAGTAATCTAAAGTGCTGCTTGTTTTAAGAAAAGAAAAAACAACCAGCCTTATAAGGGTCTGTAATTTGCTATTTAAATTGTATTGAGCAGTTTCATGTAGTAGGTCACAGGTATGCTGCCCTACTACACCAATACTTTCCAACAGGAAGCCTGTTTAATGCATGATTCTATCAGGCTTTTCCTGAATTTACTGGGGGCCTTCACTGAGGTAGTAATACAGTAGGTTCTAAAACGCTTGAAAAATAAGACAAAATTAAGATTAAACAAAACATTTTTCTTGGTGATAAATTTAAGTAAATTGAATGTAATTGCTCAATTTTATTCAAAGAAAGAGTCTGTGCTGACCTTAGACTCAAGTATTCTTCCTGACTTTTGCAAGCCTGGATACATGACATCATTTGGACAATTTGCACATATTTATACAATTTGTCATCATTCTGTCTTTACAGTCTGGAGAGTTACAGGATTTGCCTCTAGGCTTACTTTTCTCTCTGCACAACATGCTTTATGAGAATCATATGCTTGCAATACTATTTTAAAAACTGAAAAATTTAAGTAAACATTGGGAACCTACTTCTTATTTAGAGCTGATATGAAGAAAATAAATTGTGAACAGAGAAACAGGGCCTGGAAAATTCTAAACCCATGCACATACTGGAGGCACCAGTGTTTTTTTTCCTTAGGCTACCTTTGACATGGGTATCTATGAACAGCATGGGCCAGGATAGTATTTCAGAGATGGGAGCGGCACTAAATGAATTTTTTTGTGCTTTCACCAAATGTAACTCCTGTATCTCACTACCATTTCAGTCAGTTACAGGGATTATCAGGAAGATTAGGAAAGCTGCAGTTTGGCATGAACTCGAAACTTAGATTCTTTTGAGATGAAAGAAAGGGAAAAGATTGGCACAGTGGAGAATCAAGAGTTTGCAAACAAGTCCTTATAGTTAGGTCCTTAGTAGCTGGAGCATGAGAATAAGTAGTCTGAATTTTTCAAGTGGATAAGTAAAACAAGAAATGTTTTAAATGAAAATTGGCATGATTTTTTTAGAATTTAAGGCCTTAAATTGGGAGTTTTCACAGAATCAAAAAATATGCTGTGTTGGAAAGGACCCATCAGGATCACTGAGTCCAGACTCCTGGCCCTGCACTGAAAATCCCAAAAGTCACACTATGTGCCTGAGAGCATTGTTGAAAGGCTTCTTGAACTCTGTCAGGCTTGATGCTGTGACCATTTCACTGGGAAGCCTGTTCCAGTGCCCAACGGGGTGAAGAACCTCTTTCTAATATCCAGCCTAAACCTTCCATGACACAACTTTAGGCCACTTCCTCAGATCCTGTCACTGGTCACCATAGAGAAGAGATCAGTGTCTGAGCCTCTTCTCCCTCACAAGGAAGTTTTAGACCGCAATTAGGTCTTCCCTCAGTCTTGTCTTCTGAGGTCTGCCACATTTAGCTCCTAGGTTTCAAACCTTTCCCTTGTTTCTGGTAGTTGCTATTCCCAATGTAGTCTTCCAAAGAGAACAGCAGAACATCTTCTTGAAGGGGCTGAGATGCTCTTTACCTAAACCAGGGATATCTGTGAACTTTAGTTTAGTTGTAGGCTAGGGCTACATTCGGCTTCTTATCAGGGCAAGACTTGACAAGGTACTGATATTCCCTTCTATCTGCTTATTTACTCCTACATCCCAACGTACAGATCAGAGGTGATCTATACAGCAGATTGACTGAGTCATCACTTGAGAGTACTAGTATATATGGGGTTGAGAGAACTAATTTGCCTTACTATATTTTCTGTATTTCCTCAATCCTATAAAAGGATCTACTACAACAATTTTCCCCCAGCAGGTTAAAAAAAAAAAGTGAATTTAAAAGAAGACTGTACTGTTTCTTAATAAAAATCAAGTATAAGAATTTGTTTTTCTGGGAAAAGCAATTCTTTTCTTAAAAGTCATATGTTTCCATTTTGAATCAGCATTTTCTTTTGGATTTCACTTCATCATTTTAGAATAATTATAATTAATGCATAGTTAAAAGAGAATTTTCACTTCAGGTAGAATGAAATCTTTTGTTCAAATAATATTTTTTCAGCATTATGTCTTGACCATCAAATCAAGAAAAGCTGCAGTGTGTGCAGCTAGTAAGACCTTTCTTCTACTGCAAGAAACAAGCTTGGTCATTGATTTTAGCTAGCATAAAATGAAGTCCAAATCGATTCACACCAACAGCTTTTAACTTTCAGAGGGGGCTTACATTTGAACGATAGACTGAAAGTGAGTGATCCATAAACCTGGTAAATAACACTTTATTGCTCTTGTAACTCAGTAGATGTGCATTGAGCTTTATAGACAAAAGCAAATCTTCTAAGTTATTATGGACAAATAGAGAGGAGACAAACAGCAGACTCAGAGAGGTGAGGATGGATGAAGATGGTAACCATCATTTGAAGTATATTTCCAGTGAGTAATTGGAAGCAGGGGTCAGATATCTGGCTTCTTGAAACAATCACTTTTTTAGAGGAGTTAGACTGAGAAAGATGGAAGGTCTTAGTGAAAGCAGAAGGGGATGAAAGCAGAAAGATAAACACAGAACCTTGCTTTGAGGGCATTCATGTTGGGCTCAGGGAAAGATGGAGAGACAGAGGTATGGTAGTTGTATAAAGAATCAGGACATCATACCTTTATTCTGACCCTGTAAGTGAAAACAAACCTGAAAGGAGACTTAAAAGCTTCTTGTGGCTGAAGCCACACCACAATTTTACAGAAAGAATCAGTTAATTAAAACCTGCAAAACAAAACACCACTATTAATTCATTAAATGGTCCTGTGGGGTAAGAGGCTGCTAACATAGCTTGTGCAGCAGACCCTGTGCCACTTGCCACTTGTGACAGCAGATCCTGTAGGCAGTGATGAGGCAAGACTTTTGCCTATGCTTACCTTTATGCACTGCCACTATATCTTTGCACAATCAGGGTCTAAGCATCTGTCAATAAGTCCTGACCACACAGGCAGATTGACTTGTAAGCTGATTTCTATTCAGTATGCACACAGGTTATCAATGCACATATTTGGTACCCTTCATTAGTTTAGTGTGCTATCTTTAGAGAAAAGTCAATGGCCTGCCCATCTCAATGGATACCCTAGAATAAATTTGTAAACTAACTACAAAAGAGTACATAAAAACAGATGAGGCATGACAGAATTAAAATCTTTGAGTCAGAGGCTCAGCTGTGGCAAGCAGCCAGCTGTGCCACTGCCAGTTAGGCCATGCGTATTACCATTACAATTATATTGAAGGGAAATGACTTCATGCACAGGGTATGGCTTGAATATTAAAAATTCCTTGAGCGAAATGAAAGGCGCATTACAGTATGATAGAAAAAGAGTGCAAACATGTTTCATTTTATTTCAACACTATGCTCCAGCAGATGCACTGGTAAGCAAAGGAAATTGCTAGGTCTCAGTTTCATGTTCCAGGGCTTTACTGATTGGAGGACAGATTTACAGCACATGTAAGAAACAATTAGAATAGGGACTCCACCAACAACAAAGCAAGGGAATAAATTCCGATAATGAGACGGGAAAAGTACAAGGTAGAAATGATCTATGTGCTTGCATTCAAGGTATAAAATGTCAAAAAGGCCTGTGTCAGCATGAATTGCACTAGGCAACAGATGGTGTACAGATTACGCTCTCTCCTGCTCTCTCTCCCTGCGTCTCTTTCTTTTATAGGTTTCTTTCTGAAAAAACTTCCCCCAAACACTTTGCTATTTATTGGCTGTCAACTGAATAACCATAAATGTTTGGTTGGGAGATTGTTGGGAAAAGAAAGAAGGGAGGGAACAGATAGGAAAAACTTCAAAGTTTTCCCAGCCACATTGCATGAACAGGAGAGTCACACTTTATATTCTGGGTTGTTGCTTTTGGATAAATTATTTAGGCTGAAAGTTTTTAGTTTTTCTTCCCCATTCTGGAGACAGTAACTAAATGTCATGCAAAAAATAGAAAGAGAGATGCCTGCAGAGTAAGGGCTCTGCACTGCTGAAGTCATGTCTGACATCACAGTAGCGAAAAGGAGCTCAAAGAAACTTGT
The DNA here is from genome assembly GCF_047495875.1 of Pithys albifrons albifrons. Taxonomy (NCBI): domain Eukaryota; kingdom Metazoa; phylum Chordata; class Aves; order Passeriformes; family Thamnophilidae; genus Pithys; species Pithys albifrons. The sequence continues at coordinate 27,389,627 of NC_092458.1, forward strand.
TGCTTACTCTTAGCATCTATTCGCATTGCATAGGCAGAGTGGCCAAATCATGCAAAGGTCTCATTTTATAAGAAAAACTCATGAGTCCTGGAGGGATCTGAAATCTGTGGCATACTTTTACCTCGGCAAACATGACAGTTTATGACTATAAACAAACCATCATTACAGAAGCTTTGCGGTTAGAGACTACTTCATCTGCTTGCCCAGTACAGTCACTTTGTGTGTGAAACTGTGATATTATAATACAGCAGTTTAGGACAAATGAAAACAACAATATAGGAATGCCAGTCGCATTAGGCATTTGATAGTCAGAAGCACAAAAAACTAGAGATTTTACAGTTGTTAGTGTTGTTACGTTTCTAAAGTGGTACCTGTTCTTCTGGTTTTAACAATACTGTTTTATTTTCCCAGAATAGTCCTCTGGTTGACCTTTCTTAGATGCCATTTATTTTGAATGCAATTAAATCAATTGGGATTTTTTGTGGGTGTGGTGGTTTGGTGTGGTTTTTATTGTGGCTTTGGTTTTTGTTGGTTTGGTTTTTGGGATATTTTTTGGTTTGTGTTTTTGTTGTTTGTTGTTGTTGTTTTTTAATTCTCTGTGTATTTTATTGCCAGAAAACTGCCAGACTTATGACAATGTTTGGCCAACATTTATTTTAAAGTTCAAAGCTCCATTGTATTTTTGTGATACTATGCTTTGTGCTTTCTACCCAGACCAATGCAATCCATTTAAAGCAAACTGGTTTTCTAAATTGCTTGATCACAGAAGTATTAGAGATATAGATTAACCAAAGAAGAAGGGAGGGTTTTAACCAGAAGTTATAACCCCTTCATAGCCCATTAACTCCTGCTGAGGTGGCCCACACTCCACTGCCATGCTGTGTGCTAGTCTTGCCCATCACTCTCATCCCCTTTGAACTTCCCATGGTCCTGTTGGTGTGTCCTATTTGTCCCATCTGGCAGTAACAGGCAGTGATTAGAGGTATTACATGACGTGGGGACAAGGAATGCTGTGACAGGTACTTTAGCTGCTTTGCAAGGAAATGTGCTCAGAGGCAAAACACACACAGCTGAGCTCTGAGATTAGGGTGGTTATAGAAATATTTTCATTCAGAAATGATAGCTTTAGTGTCAAGCTGAAGGTACAAGCAGAGTGGGCATCAAAACCTCCTGGAAAGGAAAACATGAGTTGTCTAACCTTATGTATTACAAATAGTGGACAAGGTTGTCTAGAAACTTTCCAAACCCAGCTGACTATGGATGCCTGAGCAATTGTTTCTCAGTGTGTACATCACATAGGTATGTGCTTTCAGTTTGCCAACTCATTTAATTTACCTGTTGAGCAGGGTGACAACTGTCATATATTGACTCTGACTGAAAATCTCCTGACTGAGCATCATGTCTGTGGATCATCACTCACCCTCACCTCTATAGTGATTCAGAGAACTCCCCACCTTCTTGGGATGTTTCATGAATGTCTCCTTCAGAGGAAACCTGTCGTCTTAATCCAAAGAAGATAGATGCATCAGTTTTGATCTACCTTTGCCTCATGGAGCTTATTTAGAAGTGATGTCCTCACAAAAGCAAAAGGGTGTGTGCTGTCTCTCGTGTGTTTCTCAGAAGGATCAGCAAAGGAGGAGTAGTAACAGCTATTCTCCCTCAGTCTCCAAACACACAGGGCTTTTGCACTTAAGAGATTTTACAGAGACTGACATTTTTCAGTGGGCAAGGGAAACATTTAAATAATTTGTTCTCTAAGGATAAGTGTATCAGGATTCACACCAAAACCCAAACTTATATGAATACTAGTCTTGACCATGCTCAGAAGAGGAACAGTATTTTTAAAGGCACCAGTGGAAATTATGAAAAAAATACAGTCATATAAGTGCCTGTATTATTACTGAAAGGAGGTTTGATGAGATGGAAAGAAGACTGAGCAGTTAGAAGAACATCTACAAGTGGCTGACAAAAAAGAATCCTAGTGGGGAATAATATTAAAGACTGAATACTGAGGCTACTGGACATCACATTGCAAAACATTAGCAAAGAGACTTCTAAATATACAAAGATTTTTCCACATTTCACAACCTAGAGAGAGACATTCAGCTCCAGATCATACTGTTGGGACTTAAAAGATCTATATTTTCAAGTGGTAGAAGTGGCTACAGCTCCACAGTCTCAAGCCAAAGGCTTCAGTGCATATGACAATGTTATTTCTTTCCATTTCTCCAATCTCAGGATCCTGAATTAATTTCTAGAACTTAATTAAAACCTCAGAATACCTCTGTAGTATAGATATTCTAATCACTTTCCCCATTATACAGATTGTGAACAGAAAGAGAATGAGATTTTTAAAAATCCTTGACATTAAGCTAATTGATTCCTTTGAAGGCTGCAGGAATATTACAAAGAACATGAAAGCCTACAGAGTTAAGGCAGTTCTAAATGTCAGATTTTCAGAGATCTTTTTAGAACTGTTCCTTTGCTTAGGAAACACTGAAGTTTACTTTTTATTTGAAATCAAAACAGTAGATTTAAAATTTCCCCTAGAACTAAAATCTCAGCACATTCAATTGCCAGGTTGTTAGCTACTATTGAAACATAGTTATGCTTGTTGTCAATCTTTCAGTAGTATCAAGTATGTAATAAATTTTCAAAATTAAATATAAGAAAATGGTAAAGTTATACTTTCCCCCTTTATTTATATGAAATATTGTCTACTATAATGAGATAAGATCAATCCAATTTAGTTTGAATTTTAATTGTAGGAAATGTCGTAACACTTTGCTACACCTTTGTGAAATGCTTTGAATCTGAAAAAAAAAACAAAGAAAAGAAAAAAAAATTAGATGAAAAACTGTTTCACCTAAAGTGTTTAACCTTTTCTAGCACTTAGTTCCTAAAATATGAAAATTAATTGCCTTGGAGGATCTTGGTAAGTACCTGAACTGGTAAAATATGAATGCTTCAGTGAATTGTATGTCTCTCTATATCCTCAGATTTCTAAAGAACTTTATAAAATATGGCCCTAATATGGTTGAAAATCCCAACAAGGCTACTTGACTACCTTAATTCAGGCCAATGAACAAGTATGCCAAGGAAACATGATTCAACAGTCTTAACCATAAAAACAAGTATAGCTGTCCTTCCTCTCACAATAATAAAAGGGACATAAATGTGATATTTGTGTAGAAGATAGGCAAAAAGTAGACTAAAAAGAAAGCCAGACACATTACTTCCATCCTGATTGCATGCTCTTTCAGCTGGCAATGCAAAGAGCAGTATATTCTTCCTATGGAACCAGTAACTTTACAGGTAGCAGCAGTTCTCCAGCTGCTTTTGCATTATGCCAGCACTGTTCCATTTCATTTACACTGACTTAGATGCAATCATGGTCATGCCAGGGACTTTTGAACTGGAATCTATGTCTAAGTAATGCTTGATTTTTTTGAGGGAGTTGAATCTTGCAAACTTCTCTCCTTTTGGTGTCTAATAATAAATTATATGCCCTGTAGAGAAGTTGTGAATACAAATTATTGAATACCAATTTGCATACAGTGCAGAGAAGACACTTAGTATTTAGTAGTAGATTGCTCAGTTTTACTGCTTGGATTACTGATTACTCTCTTATTTTAATCTCAGTTTACTTTAGAATCCGCATGAGAATCACTTGTTTTTTCAGTTCCCAATATACATATTCATTATCAATTTGACATTGTAATTTGCAAGCCTACAATAGAAATAGAAAGTTGTTCTTTTGCCCATTGATCCCTGGATCAATGGGAGTGAAATTCTGAAGGGATTCCAGTTATAGAAAAAAAATACATGTGTGTGTATCTAGATACATGCATGTGCATGTGCATTTCTTATGGAAGACTGCATTAGAATTGCTGTTGAAATAGACATATGTTCAAAGGAAAGCTTCTCACACTGAGGTAGATGTGCATGCTCCAAGACAGAACTCTCTTAAAATGCTTCTCATCAATAGGGACAGGATGTTAATCAACTTCCAGAATTAAACTTATTTATCTGAAAAAGATCTCAACTGACAACATTTCTAGTCCAAGAAATAGGCAAAATTAAAAGCAAGTTTTTGAGTCAAACAAACAAAATAAAACATACACAGAGCTAAAACTTTCAGTGTCAAGCTGCAAAAAAGTTAACAGAAAAACCTATGATCTACATCATTAGTTTTTGTAAGGAACTCTTTCCTTTTTTTTTAATAGTTTGCACACCTAAAAACCTGATCAAATGTATATGTAGCAGAGGTTTGGGAGCTGCTTTGTAGAAACTGCAAATGTAACTGGTAATCTTGATTCTAGCATGAACTTTCCTTGCACTATGGATGCAAATCACAGTTTTGTCTTTTTAAACTGTGTTATTGTTTTTTTCTCTCTGTTACACTTTTTCTTAGATGTAGAACACCAACAAAATGATGGGATATGTGGAAAAGAAGCCAGTGACGTTAGTTTAGTTATGAAAAAAATGTTCCAAAAAAATCCACACCTCTCTTAGCTTATTTTGGTTAGCTTATTCTGCTTTTGAAAAAAATTAACATGACTGTTGCACTTGACCATTAAAAAGAGACATTAGATTGAGAAGAAATGTTTGGGAAATGTATGAAACAGCACACATAAATGAGTAACATGAATGCATAACCCATTTCATTAGGCAACAACTCAAAATGAGGGCTTTGAAAATTATTTCAAGGGAGCTTACAGAAAAAATATGTAGCAACTGGATGAGAAACTGGTTCTATACTTCAAGGAATTCAGAGAACATGGTCTAAATCGACATGAGTAGAGATAGTTTAGGTGTATGGTTAGGGGATAGGGCTCAACCATTTGGTGTGCTCAGTTTTGGTGGTTCCTCCTCAAAATTCTGTAAAAATTCTCTTCTGATTTGAACACCTCCTGTTGTAAAACCACACACTGGCTATTACTTGCTTCCCATTTCATCACCAAACTCCAGGCTCCAGCTCAAGGCTCTGAAAAATCTGAGTCTGTGGATGACTTGCATCTCTGTGCTTCAGGTAACTCCTCACAGACCAGGAGCAGAGGCAGTGCAGGCTGTGCCACCATGGCACACCTGATACACAGTGCATGGCTGCACCACGGCGCACACAAGGGCTAGTCTCACCACATAGTCCTAACGAGATTTCATGGAAGCCCTTCACAGTCTCTATTTTCCAGACAACACACCTGCATCTGTGAAACTCACTTCTTCCGTTGCCAGCACTCCTGCAAATTGTATTTTCTCACTACCAAAAAGCCTCCCCAAAAAAACAAAAGGAGGAAGGATTTTTAAAAACATTTTTTCACAATTGTCACTGAGACAATTCATATATTTAACTGGACAGCATGTCTCAGGAAAGGGAATTTTCTTCGGTAAATTCCACACTTCCATTCACAGTACCAATGTTTCAATAAGTTTATGGCAATATCAGCAATGTGTTAGGAATTTCAGGATTCAGAAGAAAAGATGGTACAAAAGGTAGTATATTATGTAACTTTTTTTTCAATTTTTTTTCTTTCTTCTTAAAGGAATTTATCTGACAGTGTTAGTTAATAATATCACTCTTCAAGTCTCTGTAGTTTGTTTCTTCTCTTTGGCACAGATCAGACACATGATGCTGTTTATTTTTTCAAGTAGTAAATAATATCTCTATTACAAAGGCATATGACAGCTGATGTGTGATCTTCAGGCTGCAGTCTCTCTTCCTGAATACATGGTAGTGCTGATAATGTTGCAGTCTCTCCTTTCACTTAAAAATCTGTCTTTTAACAATGTTTTACTGCAGGCACAAATGCTGTCCTAGTTTATACAACGTCTGAAGTAAGCCTGAATTTAAATCATTAGCACCCTACATTTTTTAATGGTGGACATTATCTAATGCTGATCCTAAAATTACTTGCTTTGAGTTTCCGACAGAAGATTCACTCAACCTGATTCAGCCATGTATGGGAAATCTTGTGTGGTCCCTTGCCAGAGCTGTCACTGCCACCTCTACAGCTGAGCTCACTGCACACCAGGTCTGCATAAGCTAAGAGCAGGACACGAAAAGAGGTGAAATAGGTGAAATCCTGACCATTGATCAGGACATGAGAATTCAGCAAGGGATGCTCACTCCTCATTGTTCCCTCCCCACAACAGTTTCAAAGAGTTATTCAAAATTCTCTGTAATTCTCCATGGGACCCAGTATAAATGTCTATATAAATATGTGAATGTGTTTTTCTCTTTTCGCATCACCCTTTACCTACTTCTACTGAGAGCTGTGTTTCTGACTACAGTAAGTCAACTGAAGACCCTATGGCAGATGGTTGCTGTGCCAGTATTTCCACTAAGGGATACTTTAGAGGTAAACTTTTTCAGCACAGTTATATGACAATGATTATATGAAGCCTTGAACATACTGGTTTGTGATTCAGTGATAGGTTCCACAAAAAAGTGTCTTTTAATGATGCCTTGTTTTTCAAATGGCTGAGTCCTTTAAAATAGAACAGGCATTTCAACACGGTAAAGAGAAAAAATCTGAAATAGTTTAATTCAGCTCTACAAGACATTAATGCCATTTGTAGACTCACACTCTTCCAAGTTTTGATCTGAGTTTGTTTGAAGGCCTAGATGAAAAAAACATTAGAAAGCAGGTGAGCTTCCACTAAGGGAAAATTATTTCTGGAAAAAAACCCTCCTACATTTGTTTGCACACTCACACATACAGATGGGGTATAGCATTATGCCATATGGAAGATAACCTAAAATATTAAAATACATTAATTCTCTTGCCCCGAAGGCCTGCTGGCTGATTACAGACAACTCACTGGGGGTTTACACTCCAGTAAATTCACTTAGTTTCATAACATAGGTATTTGCTGGTGCTGCAATACACTGTAGGGCAATGAGCCTATTGATCTGCTGTTATTAGATGTGTTAAGGCTCTGAAACATATTTAAGAAATAAAATAACTGAATTCTGAAATTTTTCAAAAAGTTAAATATTATAAAGCCTCAAGTGAGCAGCAGAAAGTTTGGCACAATGTTATCTTATTTTTTCTAGCAGTTTCAGATATGTTTTTTGTTCTGAATTTTCTTGAAGACCAGAGTGCTTCTTGCTACATCCATTTTTTTTTGTCGCACCCATGTGCTTGTGTACTGCAGCATTACAACATCATGACAACAAAAAGGGATGTGTAGCCTTTTCCAACCAGCTTCCAACCCTTCTACCTGCCTCCTGCCTATGACTGTAACCTAGATTAGTTGAACTGGTACTTACTTAGCTGTGGTCAGAGGAGGCCATAAATCCCACTATGGTGATGTTCCTTTACTCATTGCTGGTCTGATGCAGCTGCATGAATTTTGAGTCCCTCAAGGTATATCAGCCTTCAAAGAGGATAAAATAACTGACTCCTTTCTGCTGTAGGGATAGACCACTCACAGAGGACAATATATTAGCAAAAATCATCAGCATTTTTAATGGGTAAATATGAAAAAGACAAAACCAAAATGCAAGCACCCTGTTGGATGAAGCTACTGGTGTTAAATTGCCTAGGTAGTTGTTTCTGAATATAAACACAATAGTAAATGAAATTTCAGTTGCCATGATGCCTGTATATGTTGGTAAAACAGGCCGCAGGGTATCTGTAGTCATGTAAAGCAACTTCCTTACAGATACAGTGGGCCAGTTCTTTGTAGAACTTCTGTAAGTCAGTTTAATCTGACTAACTATCCTGTTGCCATCATGGTTCTGCTGAAGGAAACCTCTGACTGAACCACTGAAGTGTCAGTTCAGGCCTGTGTTTTATATTCTTATAAAATACAGTGTATTTGTAAACAACGAGAGAACATATCCTACACCATCTTTCAGAGGACATCCAAGCAGCCTTCTCTTGTTGTTAGGCCTTTGCTTTTATAGCAGACAGTCATGACACATGCTATTTCAGCAAACTGGTTTTTCTATGCACTGTTTCATTTCTAGACTGCTCTGGCCCAATGCAATTTCTTTTCAAACCAATGGAAGGATCTAACGCCAGTGGGAGCTACTTGAGGTCACTGAGGCTAATTTTTCCATTTGGGAAAAAAACCCCAACAAACAACAGACAAACAAAGCCAGACCAACAAAATAAAAACATCAAAGAGAAATTCTGTTTTCAGTGTCACTGTGTCAACTCTTCATAGATTTATCCTGAGGAAGACTTAAAATGTAATTAGATGGTGGTCATTGCCCTTTTCTAAACTCTCCCTTAGCTTTGCCAAATATTCACCAGGGACTGCCTAGCATTTTGTCTTCACATGTACATCCTGGTCTGATGGCTCAGCATCTTTCCCTTGTCTAAGTCTCCATCCACCTGGTTTGCATTTGGGCAGGGGCTGACACAATAGCCAAGGTTATCAGTACTGCCTGATGCTACCTCCCTTCTCTGCTTTCGCTTGCACATTGCTGATGTTCCCACATTGACAGACCATGCTGTTAAAGCAGCTGTATCCACATCATCAGTTAGTATAAAGTCATTTACATGGTGCTATACAGATGCTAGCACCCATGGCCAGGAGTGGTGAGTTGGGGGACAGCAGGGGCTCTCCCTGGATGGTGGGGTATGCTGGGCACCCCAGGGGACTCCATGGCAGCACCCATCCCCTGTCTGGCAGCCCTGGCAGCTACCTGCTGCTTCCAAATAATTCACTGTGTGCCACCATTTTCATTGATGGCATTGCTGCAGTGAGTCCTGGGTGAATGTGTTCAGCCATTGGGGAAGGGTCATCTGTGCTTGCCAGAAATTCAGCAGATGACATCAAGAGGGTTCTACTCACAAAACCGTTTTATTTTCACTATCAACTAATTCAGCACATGAACCACTGCTAAGATGGCATTAAGCATGGTGGAATATGTACCACCAGCACAATTATTTTTGATCAAATTATTCCTTTTATTCAATTGTTGTTGTTTTTTTCCTGGTGAGTGACTGTCAACTACATTCATTGGCTAATCAACAAAAGAGAGCCAAGAAATATCATAGTATGTGCCAACACTGCATTTATGTGAGTAATTTCTTCTTGTATCTCAATTTCTTTGTTACAAAAAGTAGAAATAGATGATCAGTGTTTATTTTTTGGCTAGCAGACTAAAAATCTTCAGATATAATATTTTCTAACCACTCACATATCATCATTAGTTGCTACTTTATTAATTTTCAGATTTACCACAGGACCTTTCCTTGGTAAGCATATAATTTCTAATGATTGAACTTTGTATACCTCCTTCTACTAAAAAGTACCATTGGCTGATAACAGTACTCACTGAAGTGGCATTTTAACACACAAGCAACTCAAACAAGATGCAAGTCCTTATTTCACAAATCAGATATCCACCAACATACTGTAAGGTAGGATCTGTCACCCAAGTTTTAAAGCACTGGGGTTTCTTAAAAGTAAAGATTACAATCACTTCACACACTGTCAAGAAAACCACTCTTTTTTAGATAGCAAGGCACAAAGTCATCTAGCATTCAACTGAAACAGTGTATTAAAAAAGAATTCCCCCAATCTCTAAAGCACCCTAAGACGTAAGGACACAAGATTTTTAATGTTTCTGTCTAGAAACTTTTCCAGTATCTCAAGTATGGCATTTCTGGTTTCATCAGAAATCTTTTCCTGAGTATAATATCATATACACTACGGTTCTAGATCCACAGTAGTAAATGTTTTGGTTAGACTGGTGAATTCTTTCCATGACACTGTGTGATATATGTAAGCAGAGAAATAAAAAAAAAAGTGATTTTTACATTTTACCCTGAAAACAGTTGGTCTTCCTGAAAACTATAAAAGTTCTCCTATAAATCAAATACACTGATTTGTTTTCCAATAAAAACAATCCCTTGAAGGAAAAAAAATGGGAAAAAGAAAGTCATCCACTAAAATGTGTGGGAAATTATTTTAGCTACTGTTGTTCTACAGTTCCTAACCTTAAGGCCCCATCAACCCTGAAGTTCTGCTGTACAGCTTAAATGTGCTTGAGAAAAACTGGATGAAAATCGATGCACCTCTAATGTAAGATGTTAAAAATTCTTTAAAAGGATTCCTAAATCTTAAGGTATGATATTTTAAATAGATATTTCCACCATACTATGAATTTCAGATCATTTAAGACTTCTAAAATTGAATGCTATTCCTTTGTGAGCACCATAATGTTTGCAATTGGGTGGAGAATAAAAAACACAAACTTCAGAGACCCTGGGTTCAACTGTGGCAGCCTTTCTGACATGGAGTAGTACCTTTTGCTGAATGTTGTCTTACAGTCCCTTCTAGGTATAACTGTAACATATGTTGGAGAGCAGCATTCTAAATGATTAATATTAATATTGAGACAAAAAGCAGACTCATTTGAAATGGTCCTCTATATTGCTGTTGCATTTTGCCTCTGGGACTGGATATTGCTAGTGCATCTTTCAGTTCTTTGATTCCACTCACCCTCCTTCATCTCACATTTCTAAATATTTTCTAAGTCCACAGTTTGAAAATATTATTCAGCCTCTTCCTACTGAGAAGGAAGGAAGGACTGGACAAAAATCCTTATGAAGGCTTCTATCTCTTCCCTTAATCACACAAGGCGTGGTTGGTAAGTGATGTAAGACATGCCTTCCCCAGGGACTAAGCACTCTAAGCTCCTCCTGATTGCTTGGGGAACAAGAGAGCCAGAGGGGATCCTAAATCAAACCATCGCTCACTCACCAATGCACCGATTGCTGCAGCAGCTCACTTTCATTAGGAGCGTTTTCTTCAATTAAGGGAGGCGTTGTCAAGTATTCTACTTTTGGAGCTCTTAATTTGTTATTTTATACTGGCAGAATTTGTAATGCCATCTCAGAGCCCATGGCATCTTCTGGGACAATATATGTTGTCTACTCCTGTGCCATGACATATCACCATAAAACACAGGGCTATATGAGCTTATAATAATTTATGAGAGTACATTGGGTACCCATGTATAATTTATCAAATGGGCATTATGGAAGGCAGGACTGTGCCTGACTGACAAAGGTTACCTCTGTACGGATGTCTTGTGTAACCACACAGGGAAGACTCCAATAGCTGACATTCACAGAATTACAACAAAGATTTTACTCCACAAACTGAGACCTCCAAGAAATGAAGTTGAAAAGCATGAAAGCAATTCCTGATCTTCAATATTCTGACCCCAAGTTGACATTCTTTGCAAGATTCAGTAAGGGTTTCAAAACACATGAAAAGAGGAGGAAGCTAATTTTTTAAACGGAAAAGTGGTACAAAGGCCATTTAAACTTGAGCCAGGACCTAGAGTAGATTTAGTAAAAAAACTGTGGGAAACATTCAAAATTTATTCAAAACTGAAGTAAGGAATCTGTTGAAGCTTAGAGATTCCCATTTCTTAGGACCTGATAGGCCTACAATAACAGTTTGAACATGACTTTACCTAGATTTTGGGGCTGAGCACTCTTCAACTCAATTATGTTTCCACCAAAAGGAACATGAATTGGCTCGTCTTGGGGAAAATCTCAAATGCCATTGGTTCTGATTCAAAATAAAAGTCTGAATGTAATTCACACCGCATTTTTATTTTCTAGACAGAGAAGTCTGAATAGAGCCCTGTGCAAAGCCTCTGCATCATGATACAGTACACTTGGCCATGAGGTGATATATTTTTCAGAAGAAACTGGCTACACTCTGGGTCAAGCCAGCAATTTATACAGTGGCTGTGCTGCCATAGCCTTTCTTCTGGTCCTCCTGATCAGACTGGCAGCTATGTTGCTGGTAAAATCAATTGATCATACAGCACTGCATGTCCAATTTTTTATCTAGCCGTCAGTGAAAGGGAATTGTTTACAGCCTGGAATTACCAAGCATGGCTTCTCGCTCAAAGTTCAATGGCTGCTGCTTTCAAATTTCTTTAGTCTTATTTTGGCAAAGGTGTTTTTTTGATAATAACAGACTGAAGCCAATAAATTCATTTTGAATTGGCTATCACATAGTAAAAAAAATTGTTCATTGGAACTCTGAACAAAATTTGTTCATTAATTCAGAACTGAAAAGATGCTAATAACCTTAGGAATCTGAATTTTGTGCACTAATATTATTTTCATGGCATTAAAATGATCTGCTTCCTCTGGGGAGGAATATAACTCAGTGGGTGGACTCTGGTCAGGAAGTTAGGGCATTTGAGTTTTCTTGCCTTTGGGAACCAGTTGAGAAATACTTTTAATGAGTGACAATTCTCAGAGTACAGTTTTGTTTCCTTTAAAATACAGGGTTTTGCCTATAGAAATATAGTTCTGTTATAAGCAAACAGAAAAGGAAAGAGCTCCTTTCTTTTTTGAAAGCTTGTACTTTACTTACCAGTTTCTGTTTATTACTTGGAGGAATCATCTTCCTTTCTCTTCTCCTCTTACCCTCCAATGTGTCAATTTATTTCTTATTTGGGATAATTTCCACCAAATATTCTTCTGTCTACCTAGAATTAGAAAGACATGCCATTATCTGAGCGCTTCATGACAACATTTTAACTCCTTTCAATTCTCTCTCTAAGGCAAGCAAGCCCTCTTATCTCCGTTATCTTGAGATGGTAATACACAGAAGTCTAAGTTTGCAAACTCAGACAGCCCAACTCACAATAAGAATGGCTGAAGCAGCTAAATATTAAATTAAAATCCAGATTTGAAATTGCATTTAGATAATCAGAAGGGGGAAAAATCCCAAGACATTAGTCTTATTTTTTTCTACTGTTATTTTAGGAAGGTTTTTGTGCCATCTTGAATGATGCCCGTCTAGAATAAAGAGCAAGGTCTGGAAACACAAATATTTCTCCAGAATGGAAATCCCACTTCTTTCACATTTATACGAATGAGACATCTACTATAATACATAACAAAATGAGTCCAGCCTCAGTCGAATATAAATGATATGAATAATACATAGAAATTTTTCTATTTCTTAATGCTAGCTGTACTGTGTGGTTGACAAATAGAGAAAATTACCCTGGCCAGGCTCCAGCTGGTTTGTCCAGTAACACAGGTAGTCATAGAAGTTCAAATTTGTAATGTTGGTTGGTGGCATATTCTCCAGGAATCACAGTATACTTTTGAAAGGAGCTTTGAGGCTCTTGTTGGAAAGCTTTAAGAAAGAAGTGAGTTTCTTAAAATAATTTAAATGAGTAAACTAAAGATGAATAGACTAGCATAAGGAGACGCAAGTTCCTTGGGATATATCTTTAATATACTTTCATATTGTGTGAAATCTATCTGAGAGATTATGAGTTACATGCAAAAGCCATCTGGCATTTTCTAGTATTTAGAGGAGAAAAATAAAAGAAAGCAAGGCCTGGATGGTGTTGCCTAGAAGTGTGTACACTTGTTTATTTTCAAAAGTTGGTTGAGGACTTGGAGGCAACAGAAGGGTAATGGAATATTCATGAAGCAAATGCCCTTCACTTAGCAGAGGGCAAAGGAAAGCAGATTGCTAAACCCCTCCAAACTTCCTGTGCAAGAAGCTCACAGTACAGAATAATGAAACCTGTGCCACTCTGCAGCACAGCAGCCCTAACCTGGCACCACTTGGCTCTTTCAATTCTCTCTTCCCTTTTGAGTTCTCCTCCTTTTTTCAGGTGTGGATCCCTGACACTGCCGCACAGTGCCCCTTTGACCACAGCTGCAGCGGCACAGACCTGCATAACTGATCACAGCCTCGCAGGAACCCTCCTGCTTTCGCCCTGAAGACAGGCTGGAAGGATGAAAAGCATAAAGCTGCTGCTGCAAGCATGGTTCTCACCCCTCACTACCTGAGCAGAGCAGGGGGTGGTGAGGGCCCATCTGTTGCTGGCCAGAGATGCAAGTTGGTTTTCATGGTGTTTCATGGATTTACCTTAATGAGCACTGGAACAACTGCAGGAAACTTTATCTCCACTATCACTGGATACAGACTTAAAGACTTAAGCAGTTGTCTCCCACTGTACACAGGTGCCAGCCATTTTCAGTCCCAGCATCCTACCAACTCCAGCATGCCAGCACAGGCAGGCAGGCAGGCACGATGAGATACCACTGCAGTAGCGGTGCTTGTGCTCACTCACAAGAGCAGTCGTGGTGGCAATACCTGCCCTGGTGTGTCCCTGGGGGGCTCGGCGTGTCCAAGCATGGTGTGTTCAAGAACAGCGTGTCCAAGCACAGCGTGTTGCTGCCGGGCACGTGGGACACGATTGCTGGTCCCCAGCTCGACAGATTGGTGTCAGCTGCCCGCGGCCCCGGGCGGGCATCCCCCGGGGCCCCGCGGAGAGAGGCGGCCAGCGCCAGAACCAGGAGGCACGAAGCAGCAGGTGGCCCCCGCGGAGGCAATCAGGATCACATTCAACGGGGGAGCCGGCTCAATTTTCAGCCCCGTGTCTGCCGAGGGGCCTGGAGCTGCCTTGTTAATGCTGCAGGGAGCACGTGGGACACATTGACTGCATTAATTGTCCCCACTCATTCAGCAGTGGATGAATTATAATGTTACCACTCCAGGGTAAAGCAAACACCTATCATAACAATCATGTCATTAGTGTGCAGATGCCGGCTGCTCTGCTTAACCTTTTGTATCTTTTTTTTTTTTAACGGCATGCAATAAGAATATTTTTTATTGTTTTTCGTATAATTGATTTTTAGGTTGCAAGTGTTGCGAAAGCTTTTAAACAAGCTCAACGAATTGCTCAATAGCCAGGAATAAGCACACAGACTGGCAAAGCAAAGATTAAAGTTCCTTTAGAGAGAAACAGGAAGGCTTTAAAAGTTTATGTTTGCAGTTTGGTTTATCCACTGCAGAACATTTGTTATTCACATATGCATGCCCAGACAAATTCAAGATTCAGGTTTGAAGCCTGATCTATTCACATCTCTGCAGAAAATCTTTTTGTTTGCCATTATGTACATTTATACATATATGTGTGGAGACACACACACTTACATATACGTGCACATACAGATATACATATGTACATATATGTATATGGAAATTCTCTTTTATCTATGAAACTTTATATTAACCTAATAGTAGTACGTACATTCATAATCTGCATGTAAAACACTGTCTTGACTTCAAGTTGCGTTTACTCACACATGCACTGACGAAAAGCTTCTCCAAGTGTTGCAACATTGTTTTTGTACAATTAATAATCTTGAGGTGGTGCCATGTTCTCATTCATCTTTAATCAAGCTCTATTTTGCATTTAGTGGTATTCTACATGACACCAAGTGTGCTTGGAATTTCCCACTAAGTGTTCCTAAAGCACTCAAGTGCTTTATCAGATGGTACCTGTAACACCCTTCCCTTGGTGATTCAAAAGCACAGAAAGCAGAGCGCACTCCCTCCAGCCCTTGCCCATTTCACTAGCAATTGCTCATCCAAACACTCCAGAAAGCAATACTGATAGGTTGTGAAAGGGGTGTTTCAGCAGTTTGCCCCAACTCAGCACTAATGTGTGCAGGTCACTTATGCTTGTGCAGACCACTGATGGAGCCTGTGGCTTTGTGTCACTATTGCAACACCATATAGTAGTTAACTGTTCATTTGATTTCCATGCCAGAACTTCATCACTTCTTTGTGAAGGTGCAAAAGAGATGGTCATCCATCTTCCTTCTGCCCTTTCCCACCACTTCTTCATACCCTCTTCATTATATAATGAACTGAGGTCCCAGACTTGCAGACATACGCCTGTCCAATGCTTGACTTTACCTGCTGCAAATAAGCTCAAGAGGATCAGCAGAAATAACCACATGGGGTAAAGCTGAACTTGCAAACAGATCTTTCAGTCTTTTGTACTTAAACCATGATGCAAGAGGTGCGAGATGTGCATGGAGAGTATCAGTGTCTGTACAAATGTAGAGTTGCATTAGTCATTGTTTGACACTATTATAGTAAATTGGTTTTAAAGTAAGGTCTAACAGTAGACTCAGTTATAAAGCAAGATCAGGGCACAGGGGAGGAATTATAGAGTAGTATCAATACGATTACTGATACTAAATACATGTAAAACTATACCAAGAATAAGTGTATGGCAGGATGAGGTTAAGGATGATGTTAAAGTTTTATGGTTACTGTTTTGGTGTTTTTTAAAATCATTAGATGCTGACTAATTTTGTGCAGGTGCTTGCGGTTTGTGAAATGGAGAAGAAATTTAAAATGGTTTAGTCACATTTTAGCCTTAAATGACCATTTAATTTCTACATATGCATGTAAAACCATGTTGTTTATTGGTATTTCCACTGAAAATTGCAGTGATTCAGCTCTTTTGGATGCATTTCAAAAGTATAAATTGAATTTATGTTCCATAATCAGCAGAAGGTGTATTTCCTTGAAATCAAAGAAGTCATTTTTTATTATGATGGTGGATTCATCTGAGAATATAATAGCATTTTCTGGTATACTATATTTCTATAAAACCAGAATACAGTCTTACATAGCCGTTATAATGCTATATACAAATACATTAAACAGTATAATCTTTTTTCCATACTTCCCCTTTAGATTGTTTGTGAATTGGAGAATTCATCTTTCAGACTTTCATTTTCTTTATGTGTTCAAGTACACACTGTCAGACTAAAAATTCTGCAGTTTCAGAAAAGTGTTTTTATGAACAAAATAGAAATCTGCAATTGTGTTCTGTGTGATCTTTTTTCCCCCACCAAATAATATTTATAGCCTGTTTTTTCAAGCATGCACATTTGGTCAATCAAAACCAAACAGAGTTATTCAGTGGTACTTGGGTGTCTGCACATGTATTTTTCCCCACAGTAACCTAGGCTAAAATCAACTTTATCCAGACATTTTTCCCCCTAGTCTTCAAAAAAAAATTATCATAAAAATGAACCCATATGAAAATGAGCTCTTGCATGTAAAATATTTTCCCACACATAGCTACTGTTGAATGTTTTCACTTAGCTTGCTGAAGATGGTATGTCTGCACAAATAATGAACGTGTGCTGCCATCACATCCATTCTTACATTTTCCTATTTGAAAAATACGTGCAAAGTATGGAAATGCTATCGATTGGAAATAAATCCTTTCTTTTTGATTACATAATATTCTACTAGAAATTAGTGAAATGTTTGCTGCTAATCTGACCCACTGCAATATATTGACGCTTTGATTACCAGTTTGTAAACTTATGTGTGGCATTTGCTAGCATATGTGCATGTCTTTATGAGCATTCCAGCAGCATGTACCCATGGACAGGATTGTATCTATGGACTTAATAAAAATAGATTGTTAGGTACACTTGTGATTTATTAGATATTTTTGCTAATCCCTGAATGATAATGAAAAATAAAAATCTAACTTAAAAATTACTTATGTTACAGTTTGTTATAAAAGTTGTTGTAAGAATATTATTCAGACATGAAAATCACTTATGGTGAGAAGTCACAAGTAAATAAGCTTACAAACTTAAATGCTGAATTATAGCAGCTGAGGTTCTGCTCTCTAAGACATTTTTCTTTTCCTTAGGAGTCATAAATTGTTTTTTTACCCAAATAACTGAATAAGTAAAATAGCTTATAGTTCCCCATATAATATCCATTATTCTGTTAACACTGCTATAATGGCTTAAGAAACATAAAATTAAATTCAGGGCTGTTTTCTTAAACCCTTCATAAATATTTTAGAAGTTAATTAAGAGACTACAGGTATGAACAGACCAAGATTTATTCATAATTAAAAATCAGATATCACATGTCACCTCTTCTGATAGCAAAAAACCTTTAATTGCCTGTAATTAGGCAATTGTCCCTACAGTTTGCTAAAGCAGATTGAATTGGAATGAACTGGGTAGAAAGACATACTCATGGTAATAAGCTAAGTTTCCTGCATTTTCTTTGTTCAGTTTCTTTTTTTTTTTACATGTTGGTACAGAATATGGTAGAAATAGTAAATTATGCATATCTTACTGATACGTGAAATAACAGGAAATACCTTTATGTATAATTTGATATAATTTGGCATCTGACCTTTATCTAATGCCTCATAACTTTTCATGCCCATTATTTTGTCTTCCTTTACCAAAATGTGAACAAAAAATGAACTCATGAATGACAATATATATTCCTTCAGCAGACCTAAAATATATTTTTCCAAAGTTGTAATTAGAATTTCACTTTTTCAATGTCAAAATGAAGCAAAGAAAAATAGATTTTCCCAGAGCCCAAATCCTAGGGGTAAATTACTAATCAAATCAAATAGAAGACACATTGTTGCTCAGGTATCCGACCCTGAAGAATCCCGTGCGTGGTCCAGAGCAATTCCAAGAAGGCATGATGTTGGCTAAAATTTTTAAATCTGCTCTCTTTAGTGCAAGTATTTACATAAAAGCATCTCGCTATAAAAGATGTAATTTCCTGCAATATGAGCATCTACATATTTTGCCAAATTCACTTAGGACTACACATGTAGTTTGATAGCGAAGGCTGTCTTACCATAGTGTCTACATCCTGTAAAGATTTTCATACATGATTTACCTGGCATACTGACTCCCTTTGAAGTCACTGGAACTTCTCACAGTGTACAGAACTAAGTCTGCAGAAGTTATTGCTGTGTTCAAGCCAAGGAATATTCTTTCCCTTATACAAAGTGTCTTTCTAATCAATACAAGAATTTATTTTGCTTTTAAATTCCAAGCTACAAATCTACTTAGACTTGACTCACCCTCTATGATCAGGCATGCAACTCTAGTTTCACAGACCTGCTGACCCTTGTCCTTTTGAACTAGGTTGTGGTTTGCTAAATGCTGGTTCTCATGATATTTCTGTACCAGTCTAGTGCCTGCTCTCTTAAAATTAAGTAATAAAGCAAAGTCTTAATTATTTAAGACAGAAGCATTTCAAACTATTTCATACCTCCAGGTAATGATACCTTTTTGCTCAGGTTCAAGACAGTCATTAGACATCTTTGTAAGTCCTTCCTACATTTATCTATCTGTCTATGTATGTATCTACATACCTATGTACCTATGTATCTGTCTATGTATGTACGTATGTATGTGTGTATGTACATACGTACGTTTGTATGCATGTATCTATCTATCTATCTTAGGAGGGAGATAGATAGATCAGATAGAGAGAGAGAGACAGACAGACAGGCAGATAGACTGACTGTTGCTTACACAACTTCTGGATAACCACAGAATCACAGAATATTGAGTTGGAAGGGACTCACAAGGACCATTGAGTCCAACACTTAAGTGAATGGCCCAGGCAGGGGATTGAACCTGTGACCTTAGCATTATTAGCACCAATATTAACCAACTGATTACTCTTTAACTGTTTACTTTCTTTAGGCTTCCAAGATTTATCCTATAATCTCTTGCAATAATCTTGGTTTCCCTTATGTTTTTCTTTTTGTTGTTAGTTTGTTGGGTTTTGATTTTTGGGTTTGTTTTGTTTTGGGTTTTTTTTTCCCTTTGTAGCACTTGTCCTACAGATTTTTAACACCTGTTATTCATCATTGACAAAGACTTTCAAATTAGGCCAGACTGGATGCCCAGTGCATATGGTTGCTAGCAGCACCAAAGGACCATACGGAGTGCCATCAGTCATTTGAAGCCCTCTGTTTTAAGTGTCTCTTATAACTCTGGAGACAGGATTCTTGAAGCCTGCAGGTCACCTCTTGTATTTGCAGTGTGTACTGCAATGCCCTTGCCTTCATTTGTCATGTTACTTTGCAGCTGGCATTGCTTTTCACCCTTCTGCAATACACGAGTACTAAAAATTCTTTTCAGGGGCAGGTTAAAGCAATGTTGCCTTCCAGCTGCGGCTTTCTGAAGTTGTTGAGAAAACATTATACTAGTCATTTATATATATTACGGGTACATCTCAGAGACACTGAGAAACACACTAACAGGTTAATTTTTAAGGTGTTTCCAGCCACCTTCCTTACTTTCTATAACCCAGTGTTGGAGTACCTTAAGATCTGTCTCAGAAGAATGAGAGATGCTTAAACATCTTTGAAGATACTTGTGATATTAAGGAATTACTTTGCCTTGGCAAGATTTTCTTTTTTATAGGTGTGAAGTCTCAGCCTAATTTCAGTTGTGAAACAGTGGGGTATCCTATTTCAAAAGGTTGTGTAGACTCCATTTGTAGCCACCGCAGTTAGAGGCACACATGCATTTTGGAGGCAATTCATTCAATTTTAGATTCTCATTTTGAGGATCAATTGGAAAGGTGGTTGGATTGTTACATCCAGATGGTAGTGGTCAATGGCTCAGAGGTCCAATGGGCATCAGTGATGAGTAGTGCCCCTCAAGGGTCCATATGAAGACCAGTCTTATTTAATACCCTCATCAATAGCATAGACGAAGGGATCGAGTTCCCCCTCAGCAAATTTGCAGATGATGCCAAACTGAGTGGTGCAGTCAACACACCTGAAGGATGGGATGCCTTTCAGAGAGACCTGGACAAGCTCAAAAAGTGGGACCATGGGAATCTCATGAGGTTTAACAAGGCCAAGAGCAAAGTGCTGCACGGGGGTTCTGGCAATCTCTAGTATCAATACAGGCTAGGGGAGAACAGATTGAGAACAGCCCTGCTGAGAAGGATTTTGGGCTGCTGGTGAATGAGGGTCTGGACATGTCTGCTTGCAGCCCAGAGAGCCAATCATGTCCTGGGCTGCATCAAAGGGAGCAGAGTGGCCAGCAGTTCAAGAGAGATAACTCCGACCCTCTACTCTGCTCTGGTAACACCACACCTGGGCACGTTGGATGGGGGTCTGAGTAACTTGGTCTAGTGGAAAGTGTCTCTGCCCATGGCAGGGAGGTTGGAACTAGACAATCTTTAAAGTCCTTTAAACCCAGACCATTTTATGATGTATGGTTCTGTGATCTTCACGGCATTGTGCCCTGAGCGCTGTGGTGGCTTAGGCTTCATTAGGTAATGAAAATGGTAATGCAGATATATTTAAGAAAGGGGAAAAACACACTATTTTTGAACGGAAAGCTTTTCTTTTAAAATCCTGAACCCATGGTTTCTGTCAGATAGGAGTCATGACTGGTTATGTTACAATGAAGCCTGTGTAGCATTTTGGGTGACTTCACCAAAAGCTGATACGACCTTGGCAAGGAAGACTACAAGTACTACCTGCAGTGCTACCATTTCCTATCACCAGGACCCTGTTGGACCTGTTGTGTAGTCAGATATGCCCTAAGGGGCCATTAAAAAAATGTTATGTCAGTTAACATGACCAGAGACAATATTGACTGGCTACTCACAGGCTTTGATCTGCTGACAAGTCTGCTCTCTGTGTAAATAATGTGAACAGAGATAAACTCTTGTACCAGCAGAGGTACAACATCAGATACTATATTTATCATCCTTCTGCATAAAGTCCATATGGAGGCTTCAACAGGCAACCGCCTGGTTCAGACATGAGCCCCAAATCACACCAAAAAAACAAGATCTCATGACCTCATCAGGTCCTCCATGTGAAACCCAGCCCAAGCAGAGTATCCCA
Organism: Pithys albifrons albifrons; assembly: GCF_047495875.1. Lineage (NCBI taxonomy): Eukaryota > Metazoa > Chordata > Aves > Passeriformes > Thamnophilidae > Pithys > Pithys albifrons. The sequence continues at coordinate 27,411,120 of NC_092458.1, forward strand.
TTGAACTCAGTGTAAATCATCTGTTGTTCACAGGCTTTTATTCTGAATGAAACAGGATTTTAACACACTTCAGTGCAAAACAATTATGATTTCGTCAATGCCCATATGATGTGCTGTGCTTCTTCATATGATCCATATTCTAATTAATGGAAAGATTTCAGGGTATGATCACCAAAATATCTGTTTCATTCATGTGAACTTCATAGAAATACATCACATAACACAGGGATACTGATCCAGTATTTGTTTTTCCTTCTCCCAAACAAAAGTGCACAAAGACTTTGCACATTTTTTTAAAATGAGAACAAACCCATGGTGCAAGTCTGTAAACCACAATGCCATGTTTTAACAGAAGACAAGGTATGAAACAGTAAGTGAGATTTCAAGGAACCTGCAATTTGTAGGACAGTGTAAATGAAGCAGTGAGGATAATTAGCCTTTTTAAATAATTCCTTGTATCCTTAAGCACATTATGGAAATTTATGGTACACATCAGTTGTCTGTCTGTGTCAGTGGGGGGTTGTGCATCTATGTGCACCTATGGTTAAGTGAGAGAGCGAAAGAGAGATTTCCAGCCATCTTTGCATTGTTGTATTTGTAACTGAACTGAAATGGTGAAGCAATTTGTAGTGGTGTCAGTCAGTCCTCAGGGGAAGCTCACTGAATGCGTGTCATTAGGTGCTACACAATTTCCTTGGCTTGTAGCGGCCTCTGTGACACCAGTTCATGATATGTTCTTAAAGACTATAACATTCATCTTTTTAATTTTAGAGGTACTAATGTTGGTTAATCTTAACTAATCCCAAATATTCCACCACTCCCATGTTACCACTGGCTGCTCCGCAATCAAAAAACCTTTTTTTTGCTCTTTGCCAGACAGTTAGAATCATAGAATTGATTGGGTTGGAAAAGACCTCTGAGATCATCGAGTCCAACCCTTGGTCCAACTCTAGTCCATTTACTAGATCATGGCACTCAGCGCCACGTCCAATCTGTGTTTAAAAATCTCTAGGGATGCTGAATCCACCACCTCTCTGGGCAGCCCATTCCAATGCCTGATTACTCTCTCGAGAAAGAATTTTTTCTGATCTCCAACTTAAATTTCCCCTGACAGAGCTTAAGTCTGTGCCCCCTTGTCCTATTGGCGAGTGCCTGGGAGAAGAGACCAACCCCCACCTGGGTAGAACTTCCCTTCAGGTAGTTCTGGACAGTGATGAGGTCACCTCTGAGCCTCCTCTTCTGCAGTCTAAGCAACCCCAGCTCCCTCAGCCTCTCCCCATAGGGCTTGTGCTCCAGTCCCTTCACCAGCCTTGTTGCTCTTCTCTGGGCTCGCTCCAGCACCTCAATATCCTTTCTGAACTGAGGGGCCCAGAACTGAACACAATACTCAAGGTGTGGCCTCACCAACGCAGAGTACAGGGGAAGGATCACTTCCCTGGTCCTGCTGGCCACGCTATTTTTGATTCAGGCCAGGATCCCATTGGCCTTCTTGGCTACCTGGGCATACTGTTGGCTCTTGTTGAGCTTCCTGTCAATTAGTACCCCCAGGTCCCTTTCTGCCTGGCTGCTCTCCAGCCACTCTGTGCCCAGCCTGTAGCGCTCCATGGGGTTGTTGTGGCCAAAGCGCAGGACCCGGCACTTGGCCTTATTGAACTTCATGCCATTGGAATCAGCCCATCTCTCAAGTCTATCCAGATCCCTCTGCAGAGCCCTCCTGCCTTCCAGCAGGTCAACACTCCCTCCCAGCTTGGTGTCATCAGCAAATTTGCTGATGATGGACTCAATCCCCACATCTAAATCATCAAGAAAGATATTAAACAGGACTGGACCCAACACAGATCCCTGGGGAACACCACTAGTGACTGGCCACCAGCTGGATGCAGCTCCATTCACCAGCACTCTCTGGGCTTGACCCTCCAGCCAGCTCTTAATCCAGGAGAGGGTACACTTGTCCAGGCCATGGGCTACCAGCTTTTCCAGGAGTATATTATGGGAGACAGTGTCAAAGGCCTTGCTCAAGTCCAGATAGGCCACATCCACAGCCTTCCCCTCATCCACCAGGTGGGTCACCTGATCATAAAAAGAGATCAGGTTGGTCAGACAGGACCTACCTCTCCTAAACCCATGCTGGCTGGGTCTAATCCCTTGTCCATCCTGAAGGTGCTGTGTGATTGCACTCAGGATGAACTGCTCCATAACCCTGCCAGGCATGGAGGTCAGGCTGACAGGCCTGTAGTTGCCAGGGTCCTGCTTGCAGCCCTTTTTGTGGATTGGGGTGACATTGGCCAACCTCCAATCATCTGGGACCTCCCCAGAGAGCCAGGACTGTTGGAAGATGATGGAGAGAGGCTTGGCCAGTTCTTCTGACAGCTCCCTCATTCCCCTGGGATGGATCCCATCTGGTCCCATAGACTTGTGAGAATCCAGCTGGCTCAGTAAGTCACTAGCTATTTCCTCCTGGAATACAGGGGGGCTATTCAGCTCCCTCTCTCTGTCTACCAGCTCCAGAGGTCAGTTGTCTTGAGGGCCACCTGTCTTACTGGTAAAAACTGAGGCAAAGTAGGTGTTAAGTACCTCAGCCTTCTCCTCATCTTTGTTAACTATATTTCCCTCCAAGTCCAACAGAGAAGGGAGGTTTTCCTTGCCCCTCCTTTTGTTATTAATATATTTATAGAAGGACTTGTTGTTATCCCTAACAGAATTAGCCATATTAACTTCAAATTGCACTTTTTTTTCCCTAATTTTTTTCCTGCATGACCTAGCTCTATCTGTAAATTCTTCATAAGTAGCCAGCCCTTTTCTCCACAGTCTGTAAACTTTCTTTTTATCCCTGATTTCTTTCAGAATCTCCCTATTTAACCAGGCCAGCTGTCTTCCCCTCCATCTGACCTTTCAGCACACTGGTATAGCCTGTTCCTCTGCACTCAAAATTTCCTGCTTGAAACACGTCCAACCCTCCTGGACCCCCTTGTTTTTAAGTGTTGTTTCCCAGGTTCTGAATTAGTCTTTTGAATAGGCCACAATCTGCCTTGCGGAAGTCCAGTGTAGAGGTTTTAATGATGGCTCTCCTTGCATCTCTGAGTATTGAAAATTCTATTATTTCATGGTTGCTGTGCCCCAGGAGGCCTCCAACCACTACATCACCCAGCAGCCCCTCTCTGTTTGTAAACAGTAGGTCTAGCAGGGTCTTACCCCTGGTAGGCTCACTTACCAGTTGATGAAGGAAATTGTCCTCTATACACTCCAGGAACCTCCTAGACTGCCTCTTCTCTGCAGTATTAAGCTCCCAGCAGATATCTGGCAGGTTAAAGTCACCCATAAGAACAACAGCTGGAGATTTTGAGACATCTGCCAGCTGCTTGTAGAATAATTTATCATCTCCTTCTTCATCCTGGTTGGGCAGTCTGTAATAGACACCCACAAGGATGTCTGCCTTGTTGGCCTTCCCCTGATTCTGGCCCACAGGCACTCAACCTTGTCACTGCTGACATCAACTTCAACAGAGTCAAGAGACTCTCTAACATATAAAGCCACTCCTCCACCTCTCCTACCCTGCCTGTCCTTTCTGAAGAGCTTGTAGCCCCCCCCATAGCAGCACTCCAGTCATGTGAGTCATCCCACCATGTTTCTGTGACAGCAACTATGTCATAGTTTTCCTGCTGCACTATGGCTTCCAGCTCCTCTTGTTTGTTTCCCATACTGCGTGCATTGGTGGACATGCACTTCAGCTGGGCCATTCATTTTACTCTCAACTCAGGCTCTACACCCTTAGGCTTATCTTTGGAGAGCCCCGTTTCAGTTCCTTTCCCCTTCAAACCTAGTTTAAAGCCCTCCTAACCAACCCTGCCAACTTATGGGCTACAGTTCTTTTACCCTTCCTAGATAAACAAAGCCCATCTGGTTTGATGAGACTGGGCAACATGGAGTTTGCCCCATGATCAAAACCACCAAAATTTTGATGGTAGCACCAGTCCCTAAGCCACCTATTAGTAAGCTGGGCTTTCCTAAACCTCTCCTCATTTATCTCCTCATTCATCCCAGCTAGCACAGGAACTGAGGCAATTACTACCTGTGCTCCTGTCCCATGAAGTGATCGGGCCAGCACCTTAAAATCCTTTTTAATTGCCCTGGTACTTCTTTTATTGATGTCGTCACTTCCAACCTGGACAACCAACAGTGGGTAATAGTCTGAGGGTTGAATTAGCTCAGGAAGTCCCTTAGTAATATCCCTCACCCTGGCCCCAGGAAGGCAGCAAACTTCCCTGTGGGATGGGTCTGGCTGACATATAGGGCCCTCAGTTCCCCTGAAAAGGGAGTCACCGATTACAACAACCCTTCTCTGTTTCCTCATAACTGTAGTTGTAATCTGTCTGGTAGACTGGGGGTAACCAGAAGACCTTGTAGACAGATTTTCCTCCTGACTGTCCTCCATCAGACTTTCTGAGTCCAGGGCCACATACCTGGTTTTTAAGGGCAACCCGGTAAGTGAAAGAGGTCAAGAGGGGGTGTTTTTACCTTTACGACCAGGCACCTGTTTTCATTCCTCCCCATCCATATGGTCCGTTTTGTCTGCCTGATGGCAGGAGGGGTTGGGCTTCACCACCTCCTGCTGGGCTTCCTTGGGAGTGGAAAGGGTGTGACTCCACCAGTCAATTTCCCTTTCACTCTCCCTTATGTTTCTGAGCCTATCCACCTCTTCCTTTAGCTCTGCCACCAGACCCAGCAAATCGTTCACCTGCTCACATCGTATGCAGGTGCTTCTCATACTGTCCTCTGGTAGTAGGTCCAGGCTCAAACAGTCTATGCAGCCAGAGGCCTGAGTGGCTGCATCCTTTTTTAGAGGATTCTGTCTGTATTGACACACCTCTACTGGTAACAGGAGCAACAGCTTTCATTTTTTTAGAAGGCATGACTGCCTTGAGTTGTGGGGAAAGGAGAAGGGAAAAAAAAAAGAACCACAAAACCACCTAGGCTTGTGACCTGCCTGCTCTCCCTGCCTGTGTGAACTGCCATACAAACTGCCGTGCCACGCCCCTGTTTGCCGTGCTCCAGGTCGCTCTTGCTCCCCAGAGTTGTTTTTAAAGCCTTCTCAATCCCCTGCTAATGAGCAAGCCACACCTCTGAGTCACCTGATAACAGTTGAAGGAGCAGCAAACAAACCCTGGCAGGAAATGAATGGAGCACCTCCCTTTCCTCCCTTTTAAGCTTTCTCAATCCCCTGCTAAGGAGCAAGCCACATCTCTGACTCACCTCTGAGTCACCTGATAACAGTTGAAGGAGGAGCAAACAAACCCTGGCAGGAAATGACATGCTCTTGTAGAAAGTCCCTCTTCACCTTCCTTGTAGGCTCCCTTCAGGTACTGGAAGGCTGCAATTAGGTCACCCCAAAGCCATCTCTTTCCAGGTGGAACAAATCCAATTCTCTCAGCCTTTCCTTGTAGAAGAGGTGCTCCGTCCCACTAATAATCTTGGTGGCCTTCCTCTGGACTCACTCCAGGAAACTGATGTCCTTCCTGTGCTGGGAACCCAAGAGCTGAGCACAGCACTCCAGGTGGGATCTCATCAAAGTAGAGTAGGGGGTCACAGTCACCTCTTGATCTGCTGGCTACTCTGCTTTTGATGCAGCCCAGGACATGACTGGCTGTGCAAGTGCACATAACAGGTCATGTCCAACCTTTCATCCACTAGCACTCCAGAGTCCTTCCTGGCAGAGCTGCTCTTGTTCTGTTCATCCCCCCACCTGTATTGATACCAGGGGTTGCCCTGACAGCACCTTGTGCTTGGTGTTCACAGACTCACAGAATATGCTGAGCTGGAAGGGACCCACACAAGGATCACTGAGTCCAACTCTCAATGCCTGCACAGGACCATTCCCAAGAGTCACTCTATGTGCCCAATAGTATCATCCAAACTCCTCTTGGACTCTATCAGGCTTGGTGCTGTGACCACTTCCCTGGGGAACCTGTTCCTGCACCCAACCACTCTCTGGGTGAAGAACTTTTTTCTAATATCCAGCCTAAACCTCTCCTGGCACTACTTCAGGCCACTCCCTCCTCTTTCCCTTATGAAGAAGCTGTAGACTGCAATGAGTTCTCCCCTCTGTCTCCTCCTCTCCAGATCGAACAGACCAAGTGACCTCACTTGCTCTTCATACTGCATACCCTCCAGGCCCTTCACCACCTTTGTTGCCCTACTTTGGACACTCTCTATCCCCTTCCTTGACCAGCTGGCAATGCTTTACCTGATGCCCCCAGGACACATTTGGCCCTTCTGGCTGCCATAGTACTGCTGACTCATATTCAACTAGCCATCAACCAGGACCCCCAGCTCCCATTCTGCTGCACTGCTTTTCAACATCTCAGTCCCCAACCTGTACAAAAAGCCAGAGTTGTCCCATCTCAAGTGCACTTCCCTTTGTTGAACTTCATATGGTTGGTAATTGTCCAGTGCTCTCATTTGTCAAGGTCTCTCTGCAGGACCTCCCTGCCTTTGAGTTAGTCAAAAGCTCCTCTGAGTTTTATATCATCTGCAAACTTGCTTGGTATCCTTTCCAGTTGTGCATCCAAATCATTCCTAAAGATGTTAAAAAGCACAGGGCCCAAGATGAAGCCCTTTGGAACCCCACTAGTGACAGGTCACCAGTCTGATCTTACCCCATTCACTATTAGGCACTGAGCTCAACCTGTGAGCCAATTGCTCACCCATCACATGATGTGTTTATCCAGCTGTGTGCTGAACATTTTGTCCAGCAAGATACTGTGAGAGACCTTATTGAAAGATTTACTGAAGTCCGAAAATATTGTATCAACAGGCTTCCCTTGATCAACTAGGTGGGTTACTTTATCACAAAAGGAAATAAATCAGGTTTGATAAGCAGGACTTTCCTGTCATGAAGCTGTGCTGGCTGTGACCAGTGACTGCATTGTCTTTCAGGTATTTCTCAATATTTCCAAGAACAATCTTCTCCATAACTTTACCAGGCACTGAAGTGAGACTTACAAGCCTGTAGTTTCTGGGGTCCTGCTTCTTGACATTCTTGAAAACTGGAACTATGTTCACCAGCTTCCAGTCAGCTGGGACCTCTCTGGATTCCCAAGACTGCTCAAAGATCATTGAGAGAGGTTTTGCAATTACATCAGCCAGCTCTTTGAGGATTCTGAGATGAGTTCTATGAGGCCCCATAGATTGTAAGGATTCAACTGGAGCAGCAGATCCTGAACAATTTCAGGGTCAGTTGGGAGTTAATCATTTTCACAGTCATGGTCCTCCAGCTCAGGGCACTGAGATCCCCTTGGTCCATCATCTGTGTTGAAGACAGAGGCAAAGAAAGCATTAAACATCTCTGCCTTGTCTCTGTCCCTGTTTTTAGGTACCATCCCCATCCTGTAACGGGCCAGTGATATTTCTATACTGCCTATTGTCATAAATGTACTTGAAAAAACCCCTTTTCATTGTTCCCCACATTTCTGGTGGCCAGCTTCAACTCCAGTTGAACTTTGGCCGCACATATTTTCTCCATACACTGGGAAGCAGCATTTCTGAATTCTTCTCATATTACTTGACCTTGCTTCCACTGGGCATACACCTTGCTTTTCTGTCGTATTTCCAAGAGAAGATCTCTTCTCAGCCAAGATGGCCTTCTGCCTCTCCTGCTTGACTTCTGACATTTGCAAATCGCCTGTTCCTGTGCCCTTAGGAGGTGATGTTTGAAAAGTGACCAGCATGGATGGACGCCTGCACCTGCAAAAACATTTTCCCAGTGGACTTTACTTACTAATTCCCAAAACAGCCTGAAGTTTGCTCTCCTCATGTCCAGAGCTGAGGTTTTGCTGGCACTTTTCCTCCTGTAAACAGAGATTTTCAATTGGATCACTTTGTGGTTGCTGTGGCCAAGATTGCCGCCAATCATCACTTCTCTCATGAGGTTCACTCTGTTGACAAGAAGCAGTTGCTTCCCTTAGAATCTGTTTCATAAAGTTTTAGGAATCTTCTGGCCTGGGTTCTACCAGCTGTATGGTGCTCCTAGTTGATTTACGGCAAGTTGAAGTCTCTCATAAGGACAAGGACAGTTGACTTGGAAGCCTCTCTTAATTCCTCAAAGAATAATTCATCAGTGTCATTGTCCTGGCTAGGATGTCTGCAGTAGACTCCCACAATAACATCTGCATTATTTGTTTGGCTCTTAATTCTTACCCAGAGGCTCTCAGTTGTGCTATTTCAAACTGTGAGCTCTGTACATTCTAAACCTTCTATTACATCCAGTGCCAGCCCTCCACCTCTTCTGCCCTGTCTATCCCTTCTGAAGAGCCTGTAACCATCCAAAAAGATGCTCTAATCACAGGACTCCTCGCACCAGGTTTCACTTTTATGCCAATGGTATCAAATTTCTGGGACTGGGCCAAAGCTTTGAGTTCTTATTTTTTGTTCCACGTTTCAGGTGTGGAACATTGTACCCAACAACTCTTGAGGCAGACAGAGGGATCCCATTAGTGCTCCTTTTCTCAAGTCTTCACACACCAACCCATCGCTCATCACCAGTGAGCCTGATTTTGTTCCTTCTAAGCTAGTTTAAAACTGCCAACAAGCCTTACTACATCCTGTGCTAGAACTCTTTTTCCCCTCTGAGATAGCTGCATCCTGTCGGATGTCAGTAGACCAAGTGTTGAATATATCATCCCATGACCAAAAAACACAAAACTTTTGCAATCACACCAACCTTGGAGCCACTCATTGATGTGATTGTGGGGTGATGAACTGATAAGCCCTGATGGGTTGAGGGAAACGCCTCAGCCCCCCTGGAAGAGTGCTCCCCACAGAAGACAAAAGCAAGGGAAACTGATAAGATTAACAAAGGATGGTGTGTTAAAAAATAACATGGCCTTTCTTTGCAATATCTTCTATGACTGCTCAAGGGCCCACCCCCCCCAAGCATCTGCGTCACCCCCCCAATAGATTGACTACTAGTCACACAACCACCTGAAGAAGAAAAAAAAAGATATAAAAAGAAGTGCAGTTTAACTGCAACTGGAGGAGAAAAAATTTCCACCACTGGGAGGCCAACCTGAGAGCTACCCTGTCTTCCCCATTCCATCAACATTGCAGGGGTAAGCAACTGAATTCATACTTTATTTTCTTATACCTTTGTAATTATAATTTGTTAGAGCTCACTGGGTGTATACGTGTTAATGGGAAGTGGCTATATTTTTTTTTCCTATTGCTTTTCTTTTGGGTTATCGAGTGTGTTTACAGGTGGTGTTGAACTGTTGTGTTTCTGTTTAGTAATCCTCTGTTGGTTAAGTTTATCATGGGAGTGGTATACTGCTGGGGTGGCCTGTAAAATATGTGTTGTGCCTGTGTCTTTTGTGGTATTTTGTACAATCCTGCAGCTAAATGTTGTCACTGACTAAGTAACCCATATAGTCATTGTCACGTACTTGTATTAATAAATGTTAATAATTTCTCCCTGCCTTAAGTGTGGTCCTCATTGGGGAGTCAAAAGTCTTTCCAGCCTGTATTCTGTCCAGAGGCCGGCAGACAGTGCTGGATTCATAAAGCTTTGATTACTCCGAGGGTGCTTATAGCTCATAACTTTCATTTAATACAGGTAAGACTAGAAATCTTTGCAATACTGTCTCTCCTCCCTTTCACGTGACACCTGATAGATCTGCCTATTCTTATCAATATTGCTCCTTGTTGTTGGAAAGATTGAGGAAATCACTATATAAGCTCCTGATCCCTTTACCAGTTGTCCCAGGGCCCTCAAGTCTTTTATTTGCCCTGAGACTTCTCTTTGTTATTTTGTCTCTGCCAATTTGAACAACCAATAGCAGATAGTAATCAGAGAGCCTTAGTAGACTGGAGAGTTTTCCAACAATGTCCCTTACCTGAACCCCTGTGAGACAGCAGACTTCCCTGTGAGTTGGGTTTGGTCTGCATATTGGGCCCTTCGTTCCCCTTGGAAGGGAGTCTCCTATCACAACTACCCTTCTTTTCCTGTTAACAGAAGAGGTCTTGATGCGAGGAACAGGAGGCTCCATTACCCCAGCTGTGCTCACCTCCTCAGTTGTCTGGCTTTGTAGTTCCAGAGCCTCATACCTGTTATAGAAGGTACCAGTCCTATATGTCAAATTCTGAGAAGGAACCTTCCTGCTGATATGTGCAGTGACCAGCTTCCAGCCTTCATCTTTAAAGACCCTTGACCAGCAGTCCTTTGACTAATTGACCTGTTTGTGCTCCCTGGAACCCTTTATCTGACCCAGTTTCTCTCGGCCCTGCCCCTTGCTTGCCTAGTTGGCTGTCAGGGCTTCCAACTCCTCGTAAGGTTGCTGCATGAGGTTCCCATGGACCCACTTCTCAAGCTTGTCCAGGTCCCTCTGAGTGACAACCCATTCTTCAGATGTGGCAACCACACTACTTAGCCTGGTGTCATCTGCAAATTTACCGAGAGGGAACTCCATCCCTTCATCCATGTCAGTGATGAAGATATTAAATAAGACTGGTCCCAATACAGACCCTTGAGGGACACCACTTTTCACAGATATCCATCAGGACGCTGAGCCGTTGACCACTACCCTCTGGATGTCACCATCCAACTACTTTCTTATCCATCTAACCTTCCACTCATCAAAGCCATCTGTCTCCAATTTAGAGAGAAGGGTGTTGTGGGGGACCATGTCAAAGGCAGCATGAGATTAGGTGATTGACTTCCAATTTGAACTACCATATATCCACAGACTTATTGTGAGGATTCTCTAGCATTTTTGGACACCTAGACTTTTGGTACTTATCACACAGGAAGTCATCTTGACAGAAAGAATCTGTGAGGTCCTTGAGAATAAGTTGAGAAAGAGCCAGAAATGTGACCTTGCAGCAATGGAGGTCAGGGGCATCCTGAGCTGTGTTAGCTATGTCCTTAGCTAGTCAAAGGTGAAGGAAATGACCTTTCCCCTCTTTCTGGAACTTGTGAAATACTGTGCCCAGTTTGGGGATTTCTAATCCTCAAAGCAAGTTCCACAAGTAGTAGCAATCAGTTAGGGACTGCAGCACATGCCATATGAGGAGAGGCTGGGGCAATTGAGTCTATTAATCCTGGAGAAGGGTTTTCAGGGGATCTAACTGCTGTTCACAGCTACGCAATAAGAGAGATGACAAAATCAAACTTTCAAGAAATATGAAGCAGTAGGACAAGAGGCAACAGACACTGTTTGAAACACATGAAAATCTGAAAGTTCTTCATATGAAACAATTTTTTTAATCAAGTATAAGGTTGGTTAAACATAGGAAAAGGCTGCTGTTGTAGTTTGGGATTATTATGTAAATTCTCTCCCCTGCCACTTAACTGCCCAGGCCAGCGGTTAACAAAAGAAGCAGTTAACTGTGATCGCTGGGGTGGGGGCAGGTTTGTCTCTTTTGGGTTTTTTTTGGATATTCTCCTCAGTCTTAGCTCGGCGGAACGGGGGAGTGGGGGCTCCAAGGAGGCAGGCTGCCCTGCTGGTTACTGCTGGGGTTTTCCCTGGCTGTCTTGCCGCTGCCTACTTCGGACTACTTTTTCCTGCCGTGCTGCTGCCTGCCTTGGATTTGCTGCTGGTTGCTCGTACCTTTCTGCTTCTTGGACGGGGAACACAGGGGGAAGAGACTGAGTCCATCTGAAAGCCCACTGCTTGTCTGTTTCGCTGGAGAGGGACTGAAACTCACTCTGCAGCCAGCCGGGCTGTGACAAGGACACTTAAGTATAACCTTTTCTTCCGGAGAAAAAACCTGCTGGGTTTTGTTGTTGTTTTGTTTCTTTTGGTTTGTTTTTTTTTCCCTCTCTTGTGGTGTTGGGGAAGTGGGTTGCACTAGTCTGTTTACATATATATATATATAGCAGTTATCCTTCTTGTATTAAAATTCCTTTTCTTAAATTTGATAAAGAGTGGTGTGATTATCGTGGAGGAGGCCCCTCCCCTGCTTGTGGGTAAAACATTTTGGGTTTTTTTTTCCCCTCAAACCGAGACAGCTGCTCAGTGAGTCTGTGGAATCTCTGTCCTTAGAGCTGTTCAAGATTAAACTGGACATAGTCCTGCACAATCTGATCTGAATATTCCTCCTCTGAATGGAAGGTGAGTTCAGAGAGCTCTTGAATTCCTTTCCAGTCTTTGTGGTTGTGTAATGGTCTGATTCATTGAGTCCCTTCTTCACCATGGCTTCCATGAGTAATTCCATGCAATATCCTTTAGCTCAGAAAATGTAACTAACATATGGCAGAAGTAGCTACAGAGTGAGAGTTAGGCTATACATTAAATTCTCACAAATGGTGTGGAATGCTGGTCTCCTGTGTCTTATATGGTGCTTTAACTACTGGGCTCTTGGATAAAAGGAGGGAACCATCTTCCTCCTTCTGGGATCTGGCTCTTTGCTTCATTTGGTTTTATATGCAGTGCCTCTAAATGAAGTGTTCTGTTCTCAGTTGACCCAAACACTTTTTCTTTCCTCATTTCTTCAAGAAGAAACAAAACCTGTTTAATTTAGTTCAGGCTGAGTCAATTTTTTTAAAAAAAATGCATTGGTTTGGCAGCTGCATGTGAGTTACTCTCACTGCCCTTAAGAAGGAATAGAAAGTTCAGTGGCTTCCTTCCCAATCTATGGGCCAAGACAGTGGCCAGGAAGGATTGTTTTACAAGTTTAGACTCCAGCCCAGGGGCTGCATTTCATTCCAGTTTATTCTCTGCTTCATGCTCACATTACATACAGTCTTTATAATTTTTTTATAGAGATGAAAACAACAAAAATATTTAAAACTATTAAAGTACAAATCACCACTGGCAGCCTATTTAGCTCTTAAATAGCAATCTCCCTCTTTTGCTTTATGCAATAAAATGACAACAAATAGAGAGCAAATAGGACACAATTTCTAAGTGCATTTCAGACTTCTTGTTGTCACTGTTCATAGATTTTGCAAGAACAATCTAGAAAATTCAAAACTAGAAAATTTCTAATCTAGACTTTTTTTTTCTGTATGAAATTTTAAAAATATCAGTTCCAACATGTAAATACACCAGTATTCAAGGAAAAATAACCAAGAGTCTTCTTTCCTCTGATTTGTTTCTATATCAAGAAATAGTTTTATGTTATAGGTGAGCCACTAGGAGAAGGACCTATAACGTGGCCCATTTATTATTGCTGTTATTACTATTAAATGTTTTAAAAAGAGGAATTAGAGGCTGAATTAAAACAGTCAAAGTGTGTTACATGAAATGTGTTTGGTTGGGAATTGAAGAGTATCTGTTTCCTGTGGCCTCAGCTGCCACGGAAGAAAGCCAAACAATTCCATACACCATTTCTGGTAGCTCAAGACCATTGATTTTACTCTTTAAAATATATAGCAGGGATGCATTGAGCATAACTCCTTTTGGGGAAGATGCCAAGTAGATGCATATGAGAAAGTATATGGCTTCTCTGCCTTCACACAAGTACTGGCCAGGGGTGAACCTTCACATCTTCCAAATTGATGTTTCAATCTGGTACAACAGGATCTAAACTAGCAGTAATGGGGATTAGGAAAGATTCAAACCTGGCTGACACTATAAGAGGCTTATTTGATGTAGTACACACTGAGGAAGGTACAGACAGCAGAGAGTGTGGCTGAGATGTAAGAACACCATTATACCTTGACACAGTTTTGCATATTAACATATCTTGTGTTATTCTAGTCTCAAGTGAAATCAGAGGGATTTTGGGAAGGCTTTGCTGCTGCAAACTGAAGCAAAATTTCTGATGAACCTGTTTGCAATAGCAATGGAAATTCAATCTGCATATGCTGAAGGAACAGAGTTCTCCAACACTTCCACTCTTATATCTCCTTAGAGAAGTGAACCACTTGTCATCAGTGTTGACAGCCATAGAAGGCAAATAAGACTATTTATCTTCATTCCAAAAATTTTTGAAGTCTGCACCTGTAAAGAATTTTGTAAGTGTGGGTGTTGCAATACATAATACTGTATTTTAGTGTTACTCTATTTTTGGCTGCTCTGATAGATTTTGGTATTCTGTTTAGGTAATGAACCAGAGATAACTTTAAAAATAAATAAGTTTAAAAAAACCCTCAACAAACCAATTGAACAAAATGAAAAAAACCCAAACATTTTCCTTGTGTTTATTCATTTTGTGTTAAGAATATATGATATTGCAATTTATTCCCCCACTTTCTTCAGGACAAACTCACCTGGACCTTCTGAATTCATGGAGGGTGAGAACCATTTTGACTGGCATAACTGTAATGGAATTTTTATTTGTGGTCCTGTAAGTTCCTTTTATTCTGTTTCTTCTGAGAATGCTGTAATTCTGTGGCCCTTCTCTGGAAAGTGCTGGGTGCTTTCACATTCCTGACACATATCAGATTTAGGAATAAAAGAAAAGTGTGGTGCTGTCTCTTTGCATCAATTCACACCACCACATAGAGGCCATCAGTAATGTGAAACTTTAACTAATATGAAAGATTTCATTTATAATTACCAGCATTGAATACACATTTCTAAATTTTATGTTTATGGGGATTAATTATTTAGCAGTTGCATGAAGCCTGAAAATTCATGTAAAATCTATTTAACCTCTGAAAGTACTGAACACTGTGCCAAGAATTCAATCAGAGTTTGGAACACTAGGAAAGATTTAGCTGGAAAGCACCTTTTTTATGTGCCTAACTCTTAAGTACCTAAGCCTGTACTTCTCTGCTCAGCCAGGCTGCAGTCCTGGGGCTCAGCACCTTGCTAGATTAAGACTTCAAGAAGGACAGATTACCATTAATCCATTCCTACTTGAGGATACCACATTTCAGTTGCAGCTCTGTCTGGCCAGACCAGTTCTGCTAAACAACTTCAGATCGTCGAGATGCTCAGTTGAACAACAGAGAGCTCACACCTGCTTCTCTTTATGGCCATGATATATTTTTCTGCTGCCATTTTGGCACCATCACTTCCTGCAGCATCTCTATCTGTCTGCATTTTCTTGCTGTGGGGAAGGTGGGAAGGAGGCTTAGCAGGCACTGCAGTGGGTTGCAGTCCTGGTGCAGCTCTGGCAGGGCTGGAGGAGGCTTAGCTGCCAATCATGTCTCTCTTTAAGCTATGCTACCTTTGTTCAATAGAGGTAATGGGTCCAATGGGCAAGTAATAGGTCTGGTGGGTCTATTACACATTTTTATTGAAAAGCAAAATAAATAGCCCTGTAAAACTCACACACTGCCCCAGGGCTATAATAATTTATGCACCTTCTTGCACCTTCTTTTTTCTTTTTTTTTCTCTTTGTCTTTTCAGAGTTGCTTGAGTGAACTTTTCCAGAATGGCAGCTAAGAGCTTTTGTAAATTCATCACTAGTTGTTTGAATAAGACAATATTTAAAATACTACATGTTGTTTTGTGAAGAACTCTGGCAGGTCTTTACTCTTTGATTATGAACATGTGTAATACCAAAGGAGATCACATATTACTCAGCTAAACTTGTTTAATAGAAAGGGTGTAAAAATCAAAGTATGTATAATATCAGGTTTGCTTTCCAGAGAGAATGTGTTTTTCCACAAACTGAGGAAAAGGTAATTTACCACTCCAACAGGCTGGGAAAAAGGAGAACATTCTTTCCTAAACAGCAACAATTATGCATTTGGCAGGCAGTAGTAAAAGCAATTCTGCTTTCCTTCTTAGGCCACAGTAAATCTGTACCTGGGACTATTTAGAGAACAACTGGAGAGGTGCTGCTTTTTTTTTCAAGGTCTACCAATGATTATTTTTTCTTTCTCTGCACATTTAACAGTAGAATTAAGGCTGTCCCACCTTCTTTGTGGTTGTGTCCCACTTGTTCTTCATTTGTACAAATACAGGTTTCTTAGGAGTGGAGGAAAGAAGAAACCACAATGTTGTTAGAAAATCAGGATAATGATTCAAAAGACATGGTAAAGGAAATCATCCTTATGGGAATCCCTTGATACTTGCATAAAACTATCCTTTCTGGAGTATCACAACAGTATTTTGAATTGTGTTTGTCTGCTCCAAGCTTCATGCAGATTGTGTAGCAGTATATGACAATGCTACACCTTTAAACTCTAAAACCAGCTTCAGAGAAAACCTTAGTGAGGTAAGTATAGCTCTGCTGTACCAGACAGAATGGCTCATTGCTCTCTGCAGTTCTGTCTCTTAAACCTGTTGCTTTACAAGAATATGGCTGCATTAAGCACCTTTGGAAAACTCCATTTGTAGCTAGGAAAAAAATTCTTCACTCCATTAATTAGAGGGTAGCTCATGCCCAAGACCAAGGGAATATACATATTTTCTAAAACTCTTTGTTTACTTTTATCTTTGCTGTTAACAAATTGGATAGTCTCATTTACCAGGTGGCTGTTGTGCAGGATGATTTTATCTAAAGCAGCTGTTTTCCTTTTTTATTTCACTCATGAGAGCAAAGCAAGAGGAAAAATAACTTTAAAATAAATAAATAATCCTTCCTAAATTCAGTAGACCACTTTAGGCAGAGAACTTGAGACAGATGTTGAGGAAAGGGGAAAACGCAGTCTCTTTTTGATTTACTTTACTCCTTTTCCTCTCACAAAATTGTCATTAACACCTAAAAATTGGGACACAATAATAATTATTTCAGACTGTGAAACAGTGAATAAAACTTTATAGAAAAGCTCCTGCCAAGATTAGTTCTCAGCTGGAAACTGAGACTGCCATGCGAACAATGCTATGGTATAACACGGATGAGTAAAAAAGCTGTGAGGAAACTGAGCAGGTATCCAGCATATGGGAAATAAAGGGATAATCCTGGTACTGTATCAGGTTATGTTTTCTTGTGTAGCTGTAGTTGGCTTCTGCTCATGCAGAGAGGGTTTGGAACAGGCAGCTAACGGGGGAGAGCAGAAAAGTAAGTATTAAAACAGACAGTGTCTAGTAATTAACTAGAGGTTAAACCAGAAAACAAAGATTAACAGAGAAAAGAGGAAAGCTTTCTTTATGGTGTTATTTTTCTGAAGTGTTTTGTCTTCATATTTAGTGTTCTGACTGTGAAAGTCACCAAGCTAAGAGTCCCAAAAGTTGACATGTCTCTTGTCTGCAGAACAGTGAGAGGGCAACTTGTAGTAGGCAGGCTTCCCTACCAGGCTCAACCTGAAAGAAATGGTCCTGAGAGATGCAAAAGGATACAGGTTATTTTCAACAGTCTTAAATTCCAAGACTAAATTCTTTTTAATATTTCTGCTAGGGAATCCCCTTGTCTGAGGCCTTTTTCTGGCTATTTAAATGATCAGGAACCTCAGAGGCATCTTGGCAAGAAGTACAGTAGAACTTCGTGGAATTCAGGTGACATAAATCCAACTCTATGTTGCTACACTCCTTCAGCCCAGGGAGCCTTGTTGGAGACCGTGGTGCAAAGTAGGCATTTGTCTGCTAGGACCTGGATTGGACTAGCATTGCATTATTGTGTGAGCACAGCTTAAACAACCTGATTACCTATTGTGATTTCTTTCTGTATGGGATAATGACTGTGCACCACTATTTAGGAACAGGAGGGAAGTTAAAGCAATAGCAGAGGTATAGGCAGGCAGAAGGAAGTCCCCTAAGAACAGAGGAGTGGACTGGAAATTTTCAGGTCTAATGTCTGGATTTAATTTAATTTTTATGCTGTTGTTAGAGACAGCCTAGAGTTTCTCTAAAGAATAAGTGAAGATACTGCCTTTTTACACTCCCAGGAGCGTAATCTTAAAAAATGTCTTCACTGTTTTTCCAGTGGCTACAGCCTCCCATCACATTGAGTTACCCTGCATAGTGAGGACATGTGGGGGGGATTCAACCCTCTGGCTCCAAGTGAAATTGGTACTGGTTGTCTCTCACCTTCTACTCTTAAAAACACTTGACAATTTGACATTCTCACTGCTAAGTGGTACTGACAGAGGCTCATCAACAATAGGACATTGTTATCAGCCCTGGCAGAAATCATACCAAGAGTCTTATATGAAGTGATGACCTACATTTACTTCCAGCAGGATGAATGCAATTGGGTGTCAAGTGTTCCCAGTGTATAACTAAGGAACAGTGAGGAAGTTACTTAAAGAACTTGTGTTCTTCCTGCTTCCATCTAAGTCTTCTTGAAAGTAGATGGCAAATTGTTTAAACCTTAAAATACTGCAGAATAAATGTCTCATTATTACATTGTAGTTTGATATGTCTTGGGAAAAAACCCTAATATGCTCCAATGATTGTTTTCAGATGTTGGTCTTTATCAGATTCAAGATGCTGGGCAAAAGATGAAGGTAAATTACTATTACCACTCTGCTTGCCAATAATTTCTTCCCCCCCCCCCCCCCCCCCCCCCCCTTCCTTCCTTCCTTTCTTCTCCCTTTTTTCCCATTTTTATTTTTTTAAAATCCAGTTATATTAATGACCATAGTTGCACACTGACCCTTCATATCTAGGACAGGTATACAAACCCTGCCTTTCCCAGAGTAATGGACAGCAATCCAAATCTGAAGGCTATAAAAAGCCAAGCTGAAATGAATTCTGTCAAGTCACATCTGTATTTTTCTTGCAGAATTCTCCTTTCCCCCTACCACTGCTGCCCAGATCTTTTCAAATAGCCCAGAACTGGCTGTTTAATATCTGAGAGCTCCAGAGTCTGAGACTGTTGGGAATGGAAGGGTTTTCCTGATGCCAGCTGAAGGTGCTCTCATCAGGTGAATGGAGGTGCATTGACAGCCCTTGGCTGTGTGAATGAGAGACGTTCAAGTCCCTCATCGAAGTCACTACCTTGGTCAAATCCAAGGTCACTATCTTGGAGAAAAGTGTATGAAGAAATTAATGGAAGAATTTCAAAAGGGTTAGCTTTCCATCTCTGTCATCTTATTTTGTGATACTCAATAAATAAAGAGATAGATTAAATATTTTCCACTCACTGCCCTATCACTGTGCAGAGCTGCTGACAGAAATGAGTAATGTGACATTTCACTAAAAAAACCTGATTGAAAGTGGGGCCCTCTCTACTTGAAAAGAGTCATTATTGCAGTGCTTAAAATGAATTGCTGTAAAAAACTTAACTTAGCTAGGGAAGGATTTTCCTTTTCCTCTTTCCTAGCAGGAGGCTTTGGTTTTGGTGCTTTTAACTGTTGATTTACAATGCATTTCTAAAATAAAGGTAGATTATTTGAGAGGACATATCAATAATAGGAAAATAAATAAAAACCAAAAAGACTCTCCAGAGGAAGAAGCCATCCATTTTTTTTTCTGAGCATGGAAACAGCAGCAAAGGCTATGGGTAGAAAAGAAGGGATGAGGCCTCCAAACCTGTCTTTTGCCACAGCTGTAAGTCTCATAGGAGTCCACAGAGCTGGGATTCTCTAGTGGCCAAATCTAAGTCCCCAGAGACTCAGAAATGCAGAGCCAGTAGGTTCTTTTTAATTTCCTTGCCATCCACTGGGAGAAGCTCGAGCTACACAAACCCAAACAAACAGCTGAGGGAGTGCCTAACTGTTACCCACATTATCCTTTATTTTTCCTTGGTTTTTCAGTTGTGTGGTGCTGTAGGAAGCACCTGCATGGGGCTCTGGTCTCTTTCTACCCAGCTGACTTTTTTCAACCATGCACTGGCTTGGGGTCAGCCCTTGCAAGCAGGTGTTTTCCTTCAGAATAGCTTTCTTGTCTGAATCTAAGTGGATCACAAGGGCCGAACTTCACTGCTGGAGGTCACAGGTCAAACACAGCAGCACAGGGTCCCTTGAGTACCATGCTTACCAGGTGTTTAATATTATCAGAGGTTATTTGCTGAAACCGTGATAGAGTGTTCTCAGCGATTCAAAATAAATTTAACGAGAACAGTTTTAAAAGCCCCCACATTAGAGGATGTCTGTTCAATGGACAGAGAGGTTAAAGTTAATTTGATCAGGCATGTGTACTTTCTCCAAAAAGGAACATATGCACTCAGCGGCTTGGCCCCATTTGTTGCAATTTTGGGTCTCATTTCCATTTGCAAGAAAGATAACTACTTGCATATGGAAGCAATAAATAAGAGAAGTCATTAACATTTCTCTAATTTAGGGGAAGGAAAAAAAAGTCTTAACGAAGTAATATCTTTGCCAGGGCAGACAGAAATGTAAATTGGAGATTGGAAGGAAACCTATTAAAGAAATTGCCATGTTACTAGTCTTTTTTAATCTAATGAATTTATGAATTGCCACTTGTTAGGTCACAGACTTCGTTAATTTCCTATGTGTTTAGTTAAGGAGAGAAAGTATGGGGCAGGAGGAAGGAGGGGTGAAAGGAAAATGCTTGTGAACAATGAACCTGAGCAAATATTTTTGTACAATGTGTTAAGGCTATTAGGTTCAAAATTTATGAATAAAACCCTGCTATATTTAGAAAATCTGAGAAAGATTGGTCTGCATATCAACTGAATATAGTGAGTCTACTGAACAGTGATATAAGTTTCTAAAACTTTTCCTGTACTTTTTTCATTTTCATATGCCCTTGAAAGGTGTAAAAGGTTAAAAGGTCAGGACATTTACTGAATAATTTTATTGAAAACAAGAAAAAAATTTAAGAAAGGAGTGTCACCTTATGGTGCCAATTTACTAGTCACACTTCTATAGGCAACACTATCAAAAGTTACAGCTAATCAGATACCTCTTTGGGCTTTATTTGGTCCAAACCATGACAAGGAATTTTTGTTCTCTCTTTTCCTGTGGATTGCAGAAGCTAAAATAGATACTGAACTTTGATTATCGAGTGCCTTAGTACCTAAAAGCGAGAATTTTTTCTAGCTTTTGTTTTGAAAAATCAGCTTTTATTAGGGATGATGTGAGAGGAGGATAAACGCCAAAATATTAGAGCAAGAAAAGAAAAATAAAGCCCTGTTATCTTTCATATAATTATCCAACAATCGTAGGCAAATTAGTGCTCTGTGCAGTGGATGGCATTTTGCAATCCTATCCTCTCAAAGGCACTGAAAAGGTGATGAACAGGTCCTACTTCCATCCACCTCTGCAGGCCTTACCATGGTACCCTGTCCTAACACACAAAGAGTGAATGAATGATGCCAATTCAGGAGTGTATGACTTAGAGATATCAATGCTAACAACTGCGTCAGCAATTGCTCCCTAAACCAACAGCAGCATCCCCTCCCTGACAGGCAACTGAGCGATTAGCACCCTGAACCTGCCTACATCGATGCTGGGTGGCTAAAATTTCCTTCATTTGTGGAGGCAATCAGGTATTGAAAACAGTTTCTGAATTGGCTGGATTCTTGGTCATTAATGAAAAATGTCCAAATAGCAATCTGTAGGAGTATGAAGTGGCTACTTCTTCATCTGTGGGAGCTCTGGGGAATTGCCTGTAACAGTATCCCTGGGTCATAAAGTATAGACTGAAAATAAGTTACATGCATATGTGTGTATGCACTAGAATATATATGCTCTCAAATTTTCAAACCAAATCTTGATGAATTTTGATAAAATACCTGCTGCACTTTACTGCAGTATAAATCTGTGCTTCTGTGCAATTCTTCTGGCTCTACTTCAAGCTCTCAAGCAAAAAAAAACCCAAACAACAAAACCCCAAACAAAAACAACAACAATGACAAAAAACAAAAACAAAAACAAAAAAAAAAACCAAAACCAAACCATCATAAACCCCCAAAAGATACCAAAAACAGAAAACCCCAAAAACCAAACCCAAAAAAAATGTAGGTCTTGTTGCATTTTTGGCATAAGAGGAAACAGAAACTAATGGAAATCTAACTAAAATGTCTGTTCTCAAGAGACCCACGTCTGCATTCTTGAGGATTCAGATCATTTGGATAAACCCTGTGCAAGTATCTGAACTTTTTGGTAGGTTTTCAAACTGAATCTCTGAATCTTCTGAGGTTCACAGGCAGCTTGCCACTTTTGTGCTGCTGTGGAGTTGGATGCAATTTACTTTCTCAGGGTCTTGATACTGAAAATTTTTCCCGGGTTTGTAGAATCCAGTCAGAGAAGTTAGGAATGTGTCTTTTGGGTTTATTTCACCACTACAAGGAAAAAGCTTCTGCTAATGAATTAGTCATCAAGGAAGGAAATAGAAATTGGTTTGTGGTTCAGATATAAGTTGAAGCCTAAGAAGATCTAACCTCTGTTTCTGGTCCTGCTACTGACTCCCTGTGGGATCTAAACAAGCCCCTCTGAACCTCAGTGATGTGTTTGCTAAATGGGAATGTCTGTGTTACAACAGTGAACTTGCTCTTTGTCAGATAGTATTGAAATGGGCACATCAGAAAGCCTACAAATCTAGTAAGTAATTCCAGAAGGATGAGTAGAATACTGTGGTTTTAGTTGGCTAGTCCCAGGTACAATCCAAGAAGGAAATTCTTAGGAAACCTAATGGACTTCAGTTACTACTTTGTTTGGTGCTCAGTAGTATTTAAAACAACTTGGATTTTAAACCACATGAAAATTATGCCACCCTGCTGTTTCCATAGGCATGACCCAACAGCTCAAGAAACTACATCTAACTCCTCTGCTAGTAATATATTTATTACTTATGTTTTCAATTACATATCCATACCAACTTATATGTATAAAATTGAAAAATTTAAGCACTCTCAAAGAATTACACGTGTTTTCCTTAGAGCAGGTACTGTATCTTTGAAATAGACATCATTCCCCTTGCCCTAAGTAGTATAATTCCAGTGAAATTTCTGCGTGTCAGAGTGCTCAAAATGAGCAGGCTCCAGTAAAAGCTTATGAAGCTGTATATCAGAGGCTCAGCTGATACTGTAGTGATTATTGAATGCTTTGGGACTAATGACTTAATACCAGCATTGGAGAAAGCATAGTGGCCTGGAAATAAACTAAATATGCCTGTGTTTAAAAGAGAAATGAAGTGAATCTGAGATAAGGGCCATTTATGAGAAATGCCCTGGGCTTTGATAATGAAAATTTTCAGTGACTAAATACTGGAAATTTGACAACCAGCTCATTCATCTAACTAAGAAGACACCATCAAAAGTATCTAAATCTAAAGCCTTAGCTTTGGTTACGTGGTTGTTATGGGTTTAGCCAGGTGGGCCTAAACTTAGGTTTTAAAGTTCAGCTAGGCCTGGGATTGTCAGCTGATTTAAGCTGGGCTGAGCTAGCTAACAGCTGACTTCTTCCAGCCAATAATATTGTATTCCATACCATATTGCATCATCTCAAAAGGGGTAAGAGCTGGTGTGTGGGTGTGGCTTGGGCAGTTGCTTCACAGCTGTGGTGTCAGCAAGACGCTCTGCTGTCCTAGGAGGGATGGGGAGGCCCAAGCCCAGAGCACCAGCTTAACATCATGTTATCTGAGGGAAGTAAAATGTTTGTTCTTAGCTTTTCTCTCTGCTTAAGTCTGTCTCTGAAGAACCAACTTCTCTAGAATGATTTGTAGTTAAAATGGTAGAATTTGTGTTTACTGGGAAGTGGGAAGTTATTTCTTGTTATACATAACTTGTGTGTGTGTTATATTGTAGTATCCTCTTAATTTTCTCCTTTCTGTATAAATACATGTAGTTAGTTTCAGCATAGACCTGTCTTTGGAAGTTTTTTTTTCCTCTCTCCCTCTTCTTTTTCCCTTGGCTGGTTGGGGGGAGGAGGAACCCTTTTCACCCTGTCCTGGACAGTTGGCGTTTTGCCAGCTCAACCCATGACAATGGTCTTACATCAAATAATTTAAAAGGAAGCTGGGCCAAAGGCACAGTGGAGGGTAATTTGTGGTCTTATATCCTGAAAATATTGGTGGAGCCTTATGACAGGTATCAGAATATTTTTGTGTTTTCTTCTCATTTGGACTTCAGGATGAGTGACTCTTCAACACTGTAATTTTAAAGGTCATATATACCTACTGTAAATAAACAGTATTTTGATGTACTAGTTAGATTTCAAGCACTGAACTCAGCCAAACCTGTCATTCATTACCCATCCTCTTACTCTAAAAATAACATCTATTCCCTATATTTAATATAAGAAAACATCTGTTATGCTTATACCTAAGTATATTTGACATTATGCAGATATATTTAAAATACTGTAAAATTACTTTGTTTTTCTGTTGCATTTTTAACTACTTTATGGCACAGTTTAGATCATAAAACATAAGAGAATTATCACAATCCTAGTGCCATTCTGTGGGTATTAAGTAACAGGAAAACTGATCACTTTTGTAGTATTTTGTGTGTGTTGGTCATGTCTTCTCCATTTGCTGCCCCTCTAGTACCTTATAAAAGATATGAGTGACAATATCTTTTTTTCCATATCAATGATCGCTAATATAAAATTGTATTTGTGTGTTATGATGCATTAACACTGAAAAATAAGCTCAGTACAGGAAGGAAAAAAATTCCAAACCCCCGGAAATTGATAGTGCCAAAAGATAGGAGAAAGAAGAAATTTGTTTTCAAATTTTTCTGGAATACAAATAACTTTTTTTCCTGATTGTTTGTAACTGTAGTGTTTACAGAGCTCTAGATGCTTCCTTTCTGTTTGATTTCTTACTTAAGCAAACAGAACAAATAGAAGCATTATGCAATTGCTGTATTTCAAGGACCAGTTAAAATAATTTTAAAAGCTTTAAAATAAATTACAGATCCCTACTTGCAGATATAAACTCCAGTGTTTTGGCATGTACTAAAAACAGGAGTGTGGAGAGATGGAAAGATGGGGAGTATCTATTACAAATTTGATACTGCCACTTTCAGCAGCACGTAGCTACCATGAAGGAAGTTGGTCTGATTCTTTTGGGTCATCATCTTGAAATTACAGTTTCAAAAAATCAAAAGCAACATCCAATCTACACCTAGTAATCATTTGAGGTGAACTGCACAGTTGCGGTTTAATGTGAGGCGTTTCATCACTGATCAAAATCCACTGGTCCAAAAAAGAACCCTTATACTTCTTGCATAAGCATCTATTGTGCTTTTTGTCTCTTAGCAATGGCCTTCATTGGTTCGGTTGCCTAAATGTAAGTGCTCCTTCCTTTTTGTGGTGTTCTAATATATGGACAAAATCCACATGACTTGTAGAAGCATCACAGAAACTTTGGCACATCAATGCCCCCTAGAGCTACAGATGGAGGCCAAGTGTAGTAAACTAGGGTATCTCAGGGGATAGTAGAAAGAAAACTACTGAATCAAAATCACTCTGAAAGTGCCCTGTGTCCTATCTGCAAGTTATAAGCAGACATTTTGAATGCCATGGGGTGTCTCATATGGTGGCCAGCAACATGTGGAAATCCAAATCTTGTTTTCTGAAAATATTTCAAGGATTAACAGTGTTAAATTTATTAAAAGTAGAAATAAAATTTGGCCTTCTAGTACTAAGCCTAAAGTGGACCCCTCTTTTTTTATCAGTTGAAAACCTCACTAGATTTCTCTGCCCCTAATCTCTGATGTCTTGTGCTACGTAAAATGCCTTATAGTAACCAAAACATCTGCATTAGGCTGCCAAAATTGCCAGAGGACCCATGTACTACTGGTGACTTATCCATTACAGGTCCATTACTGGAGCGGGAACTGGTGTCTGTATCTGTGTGGGTTGACAGCCATGTCAAAGGGAAGTGAGTGAGCAAAGTATAGAGAATGACTGATTGTACTGACTATAATGTAAGGGCAGATGCCATTCTAGGGAAGTCTGAATTTCAATACCTGTTGTTTCAGATGGACTCCTCCCCCAGTTGCCCTCACCTGTCAGGGGGTTCATTCCAACACAAGTATTTTCTGGCATTCATACTGCTGCCAAAGTTTTGCCATAAGGTTGAAATCTAGAAAATACTGGTACTCTGGCCATCAAAAAGGTATTTTAACTCTGGGCTTAGCTTTAATTATCTGAAATCACTAGGATTGTTCAGCAATTTGCAAGAATGAATCTGTAAAACTGCTTTTGACTTCTTACATTATAGGCCAGGCCTATTTCTGATATCATATAAACAAGATGCCAGAACAAAAATCCACCTTCTTGCTGAGGTGGTTCAGTGACTTGGGATTTGATTTGAAAAATTGTGTTTTCTGACTTCAGGAACTGAAAAAGGAGCTTCTAATAGCCTGAGATAAGTCATTACTAAATTTACCCCAATACACTAAAAAGCACAACTTAGTTGCTCATCTCTTTATATTCAGAACTTCCAGTGCTATTTTGCGTTTCAATGGTAAATAACAACTTTAATGGCCTTCTCTGTGGGGACTTTTTGTCATTTATTAGTGACTTTCCTCCATACCGATAGTTGCATGGTATTTATGTATATTTCCATGGACCCATTTCCTGTCAGTTGATTTCACATTCAGATCATAAGTAATAACTCTTTTATTAGCTCTAGAGTGTTCTTATTTGCATGGACTACTTGTATTGATATCGTTAGCCTTGAGCAACCTCCGTAGTCCTGCTCATGGTCATGAGCTTTTAAGTTACAAGCTCAGTTCTTATAAATGTTCATCTGCCAAGTTTTCAGTCAGATCTATTTAGTCTCAAGTAGAAAAAAAAACAAACCCCAAAAGATATAGCAACAAAAATACCCCACCCAACAAATGTGACACATTCTCACTGGCCATGGTTTCTTCTTTGTCACACACTCAGAGAAACATTTGCATGTCATTGGTACATGAGCATTTTACTATGTCTGAAATGCTTCTAAATATGAAGTACATATCTGAAAATTATTAATGACATTCTTGGCATTGCATTAATGTTATTTATTATTTATCGTATGTGAGATGGAACTGCCTAGAGGCCTTTGCAAAGGATCAAGGGCCTGTTGAGCTAATCTTTTGCTAGGCATATCAATCCAGATGGATGAGCAAATGCAGGAGCACATGGCAAACAGCAAAACCTGTTTGTCAGTTCAGCTCTCCAGCCCACAAAATACAGCTGTAGCACAGAGACAATGGCACAGTTCATGCTAACTGGCATCATCAGCTGTCACAGCTGAAAGGACACAGACTGAACAAAATCACACTAGTTTTAGACTTATTTACTATGTATTGCCTCATCTGTTCTTTGGCCTAAATAATAATGCAGCCTTTGGAGGTAGAAGGAAGTACATAGTTAATTTTTGCATCTCTGGTATGGAATCAGTATGGCCAATCGGCATAACTAGACTGGGAAATGCAAAAGTCATTCTTTGTACCATATTATTAATCACCATCTTACAGACTTTAACTCTGGCGAATGAGGAAACTGATACTAGTGCTGTGTTGAGCTAATTTTGGAAATCACATAATGGGCAAAGTTGAAAGGAGCCACAGTGAGTCATGTGGTCCAACCTCTCAACCCTCCAAACAGGGTCATCCTGGAGCATATTGCACAGAATTGCTTCCAGATGGTTCTTTAATATCTCCCAAGTGGACTCTCTCTGAAATGGGTGGCATTAAAAAAACTCTTCAGGTCTTTACCACCAGAAATTCCATCCACCTGCCATTGATGATGTATTTGCTGATATTTCTACTTTCTAACTTCCTTCTCCATCTCCTCTCCTCTGCACTATCAGGAGGGAAAGGTGTATTTAGGACCTACCCAGTGAGCAGGAAGAGTTGGTGTCAGTGATTTTTTCTGTTGCAGGTCTCTGCCATTAGCCTGGGTCAGTTGCATGGGCTTTCTCAGTCTTTTTTCCATGTGCATTTTATGGAGGATGATGTTGATTTCTTATGGGACCATGAGGATTCATGAACTTGTTATTGATATATGGTCTCTGCTTTTCATGTCCTGGGTTCCCACATCACTTTTTAGCCACCTTCATTTCATGATGTCAGGAGAATGAAGGGTTGGGAGGCTGCTGATGACAGATGACGGGAGTTGAAGGGTGACAGCAGGGCTGCTGTGTGAGGCTTGTGCTAACAGCCACAGTCTTTTATTAACCATCACAGTTTCTCCCTTCAGATTCCTCATGCTCAAAGGCCTCTAAAAGCAACTCAGAAAATACAACTGAAATCAGGAAATTTCCAAATGGCAACAAGGCCCAATGGCCAAATAAAATAAATGACTTGGCCTAGAAAATCCTTGTAACTTGCCACCTAATAACAATAAACCAACCCTACTACATACTAGAAAGGAAACAAAGAAGTATTTTAATTATTTACAGTAGTCTTATTGTGGCTAAGTAAATGTTAGTCAAGGACTTATAAAGCTAGCCTCAGTAAAACGGGCTTATGCAGCAATATATTTGACACAACAGCTTTTTTTAACCTGATCCAGCCTGGCATAAGTAAAACATATCTCCCAGCAGAAGGGCTGTGAACTTGGGAGATGATTTTCCACTTACTAGTTTCACTGCAGTTATTTTAAAATTAGATAAATTCATTATCAATTTTTGCCTTACAGTAAGTAATCATGGAGCTTTAGAGACAGAAAAGAGTGTGCTGGCAGAAGAAAGCCTCCTGTGGTGGGGACAAGGTAGTCCTTGTGTATCTAAAGTTTTCTCCTAACTCCTTGGTCTCTTTACCAAGGTGGCAGATTGTTCTTTCTGGGCATAATTTTGTGTTTCTGCCTCCTTCCAGAAAACCCTTGGGTAGCACAACCCCATCCAAGGGACTGGGTTTGTGTGTGGGCTCTGATGTCTCTGGCATGCTGTGTGAAAGGCAAGACAGGGTGCTTTGGCCTCCTGAGCAGGAGGGAGACAACAAGCTCAACTTGTTGGGCCCACAACCCACATATAGTGAACAAGCAACTGAAAAAAATAGGAACTTCCAATGTATATACTCAGTTGAATAAAAAAAAAGAACAAAAACACAATGACCCAACTTTCAAATTGAGGGTATTTATGTGTGGTGGAATGAATGATATCTGATTTTTTTTCTGTGTGTTTAAGTAAGAAGGCCCTTGAAACCCCTCAGTATCGTACATCTCTTCACTGCATTCCTCCTTTATTTCCTGTTCCCTTCTTTTGTCTCCATTCTCCTAAGCTCTGTCCTTCATCCCCCAGCCCAATTCCAGCACACATGGTGCTATGGCCACCTGCACCCACTTCTTGTCCTGTGGCGAGAGGCACCACATAACAGATAGTAATCAAGTCCATGTTAATGCCTTTAGTGATGCGTTACTTCAACTCTCTGTCCTCTGCCCAGTACATAGGTTTTATGAGACTGTCAAAATGGTTTTACCCCAGCTGGCACCAAGTCCCATGGAGCTGCTTAATCACTCCCCTACCAGCAGGATAAGAGAGAGAATTGGAATGGTCAAATCTATAAAATTCATGGTTGAGATAAAGACAGAGTAACAGGGAAACAAAAAGTCATGAACACAAGCAAAGATAAAAGAATTAATTCACTGCTTCCCATCTCCAGAAGAGCAGGGTCACATTGAGTGTAACTGTAACTAGGGAAGACAAATGCTATCACTCCAAAAGTCCCCCCTTCCTCTTTCTTCTCCCCTTTCTTTATATGTTAAGTATGATGTCATATGGTGTGGAATATCCCTTTGGTCAGTTGGGGTCACCTGTCCTGGCTGTGTCTCCTGTCAACCTCCTGTGCACTCCTAACCCCTTCCCCAGTATGGTAGTACAGAAAGCAGAAAAGGCCCTGTCTCTGAGTAAGCACTGCTCAGCATTAACAAAAACATCTCTATATCACCAACCCTGTGTTCAGCACAAGTCCAAGACATAGCCCCATGCCAGCCACTTTGAAGAAAATTAACTCTATTGATCCCGTGAGTGACCCTCTCCCCAAGCAGAACTCCGAGCCACATTAGTGTAGGGTAAGATAAAAAGTAAAGGTCCTTTAATAACACAGGGCCTACAGCCCACAGGAATACATGATGACATGCATGTGTCCCAGTTCTTGTTTCCATGGCTTTTATAATAAGATCCCTCCAATCATTGGTTTACACATTTCTCAGTCCAGCCCCAGTCCCACCCCTGGTCCAACCCCTGGAATTGGGTCTGGGGTCGTCAAGACCCTCTGTCTTCATCAGCTCTTCTTCTTCAGGCACACAAAAATCTCTTGGAGTTCATCCAGTTCTGGCTATTGGGTCACTCTGACCTGTGTTTATGTTTTGTTCTGTAGGCCTTCTGATATCCTTCAGCTCTTTACCTTGGAAAGGAGTCTAAACAAGATTAATTAACTAAAGGAATTTGAGCTCCCTGTTCTGGGACAGGGGTAGTGATAGAAAGGCATTAAACTTAAACTGTTAGCAATATTAATCCTCTAAAAATCCACAACTACTGTGTTCCTAAAATCTACAAAATGTGAAAATCAGAACAAAAACCCCTTTGGCATCACTATCCCAGCTAAAACTCAGCACAGAGATTTTGCCATTCCTGAAACCTCCACTGCTTCTTGAATTTGGTTGAAGTTGACTATAAGGTACAAAAGGTATTAGAAGGGAATCAGCAGACAGAAAGGCATAAAATTTTAGAGATCCACGCTAAAAGTGGAAGGAAGCTCACAAATGAAATGTATACTCTCTACTAGTGACTGAGGTTATAGTTAAGTAAAGTAATTCTAGTCAACTAAGTGCTTGTGAAATTCGCAAACTGGCCACCAAAATGAGCAGCACCAAATCCCATTCACTTTTAAACAGTTTTTCCCATTCATGCTAATAAATTGGTTTTCTGACAAAGGCTGCAGCCCAAGGAAGCACAGAAATTTCAGAGCAGATTGCAAACAAGTACCAGAAAATGGTTGGCCAAAGCCTTATCCTCCCAGTCCTTCTCAGGCAATATGAAGCTGTTTCCAAATATTTGCTTTTGGCTTCGGCCAGAGCTTTAGAAAGGAGTAGAAAATGTTATCACTCAACAAACTCCTTGTTATTTTAATGCATAAAGCAGAGCAGTGACACTAGTTCTGTCTACAAAAAATTAATCTTCACTTTTCATAAATGAGTATGATTTTCTTTTTAATGGAAATAGTGCTTTGTTCTGACCACTATGATCTTTCTCAAGTGTCTTTTAATAGATTGTTCCTTCTTTTGCATCAAAATCTTCTGCCTTAGGTTTAAGGTTATTCTTGGACTTCATGTCCTTTAGTCTTCCCTGTGCCCAGTTCTCCTCCTAGTTTCATCTCCTGTATTCCCTAAATAGCTGCAGGCCTCTTCCAGTGACTCAGAGTCCAACATATAAACAAGCACTTACCTGCTTTTCAATTCAACTATCTTTCCCTCACAGAACATGACTTCCTGCAGACCTAGTCCTGGTGTCCTGTCTTCCAGGTTTAAAGTTAGTCTGCACTATAACAGGGTAACAGCAGCAGTGCATGTTTCCTCCCTTTCTTCCCTTGCCAAACAGCTAAAGAGTTTCAATAACCAAGAAGTGATGCTTTACTTTGCTGCTTGTTGCTGTTGTGGGCAGCATGTGCCCCGTTAAGCACATGGAGTTATCACAGGAGACAAAGAATTATGCATTCCAAATCAGGAACATGGTGTTATGTAACAATCTGAAAAATATGCAAGTATGGTTTGAGTGAAATACAACTGCTGGGCTACAAAACAGATAAGTAGCCAGGAAAGTAGTTACAAATACATATAGAAAGCAAAAAAGAAAAAAAAAAAAAAAAGGAGACACTAGGGAAATGTCTTATAATATTTTCTGGTAATCAGTCAGTAGTTTTCTGTTCTTAACATGGGTCAAAAAAAATCTTACAGGTTAAATTCCATTGGGCTTTATGTTATTTTTTAATAAAAAATAATTCAGACAAAGCCCCGCAGGAAAAAAAAGTCAACAATGTGGTTATCTTTCAATATATTCAGATGATAATTGTTATTTGGAGCATAGGATATGCCAGATGGTATCACTTCAGCAGTTTATCTACTTTCCAGTAACAGGCTATATATGATTCTGATCACAGAGAGATTTTCTAATAGCCAGCAGAGAGTTTATCATAAACACTTTCAGCTCTTTTAAAGTGTCATTTTCATTGGGTTTATTTAGCACTGCTGTTACTTTGACAAGGAAGAGAGGAGCAGTATTTAAAAAAAATATTCACACAGAGGGAATGATTTCAAGAAAATCTATGCAGAAACCACTGACTGTGTTGCAAGAAAATCAAACATAAAAATACAGATTTGGTCAAAGGAATCTTTTCCTTGTCCATCTTTGACTTAACAAACTGCAGAAAAAGCACAAGATTATTCCAAGAAGAAAATAATCAAATCTATTTCAGGTTGTTAAAAAATTAATTTCAATGTAATATATTCATTTTCTTTTGAAATATTGTTTTGTTGGGTTTTTATCCCCAAGGTAGCTTAGAAAAGACGTTTTCATCCCAGTCAGTCTACTTTGTTCAGGGATTATTTAGTCTGATAGCAAAAACTGGTTATATGGAAAGGAACTTTAATAAACAAAAAACCCATTGTCTTCTTCCATAACTTATTATTTGATGTGGCCCATTATTAAACTTAGATAGTCAGGTATTTGGTTTGATCTGGGACAAAAAAGCCCTGATAATTTGAAAAAAATTTGGATCTGACCATCTCATATGACCTTTGGTGGATCTCCATCAGTACTCTGACTTTGCATATTGGTTTGCATCCTACTCCAAATGGAGAGTGAGAGTTTAGAACTCCATGTTACAGAAACACCAAGTTTGGAGGATAGGGATAATATTTAAATCAAAGATATTCTCTCGCTGGCGTTACTTACTGGCTGAATTAATTGCTCCATCTCACTCCTGCTACCTGTGAATCCCACTCAGAAATGTTGAGACCCACCAAGACAGTCTGGGTGGTGGGAGAACAAATGCATGTTACAGATTCTGTGCTCGGAGATGGAGCCTAATAGGGCATAGCATTGTTGCTCTAGGCTGTGTTGTGTGTGCATGTGGGTATGCCATAGTCAATGCACAAACCTCTAATGAAATTTGGAAAGCCAGTTCTTTCTTCTTGAGACATAAGACTGTTACTTCTCTCTTTGTATTTCTGTCTCCATCTTCTTGTCTTTTGCATGCACCACTTGGAAAATTCTGTAACCAAAAAGAAGGTTAAACACTATAAAAATGGTGTATATCTTACCCTATGGATAGATTTTCTTTCCCCTACATACTTTATAGCAATGCCTGAGGCATATGACAACAGACCCTCTTTTTTTCTAGTGATTTATGGACAGCATTAGACCACTAGCGTATTTTTAGTTCCTCTCTTCACTCTGTACTTGTGTCAACTGAAAAGATTTATTTCTCTTTCATGCTTTTGCCCAATGGGAGTTTAAAAAGCCGGAGATTTAAGTCTTAGCACCAGAATGATGTGAACAGTGTTCTCTGTCCTAACTCCTAAGCATATGCATTGTAACTGGTAATTTATCCTAAGTGGCCAAATTCTAGTTGTTATATTCATTCATGATTATTTTCATTCCTGTATGCTTTTCACCTAGTTCCATTATTTTAGAAGAACTAAGAGAGGCTAAAGTATACAAATATGTCAGTGTTCTGACCTTGCACAACCGGGCTTTTATAGATTAAGTATTGAGGAAGAGATACATTTTTGAATGTTTCTTCACCTGTTACCAGAAAACTCTGCATTATCTAAAGGAAACTGAAACATATCCAAGTACAGACATCTTCACAAGGTTTGCATCTTGTCCTGATCTAGTTTTCATAGAATCATAGAATGATTTGTGCTGGAAGAGACCCTTAAACATCGTCCAGTCCAATGCCTCTGCAATGAACAGGGGTATCTTCCACTACAACAGGTTGTTCAGAGTCCTGTCCAATATGATCTTAAATGTTTCCAGGGAGGCAACATCTGCCACCTCTCTGGGCAACCTGTCCCAGTGTTTTACCTCTCTCATTGTAAAAACCTTATATCAAATCTAAATTGACCCCCTTTCAGTTTAAAATCATTACACCTTTTCCTATCACAACAGGCCCTGCTGTAAAGTTTTAGCTTTTCAAAACTGCAGTTTCACTTTAATATAGCATTTGTTTCCTTCCTTGGCTGCTGACACTGACTGAAAGGAGAGGAAATCCCATTAGGATATTTGTTTTGTATAAAAGGGAATCAAAAAGTGCAGCATTTGGAATAATCTCTTTGTTTTCTTCAGTGAATTTTGTCTAAACAAGTTCCCCCTTCCTAAGTCTGTCTTGAAACAGAAGTACCCTCAGCTGAATAGCCAACAGTGATTATTTAGTATGAGTTGGATTTACCTCTGAGTATGCTGGATCAAATTTCTTTCTCAGAGATAATTGCAATCTAGGTGTGTTAGTGCAGATTTTTCATGACTATATTCATGACTGGCAAGAAAACCAGGTAGATGGCATTGAAAGCTCTTTCCAAGAGGTATTCTTCTTCCATTTTTGCACTATTCCCTTGATTTCCTACGAGGGCTGTGAATCTGATGTTGCCTTGCCAATGATTCTAGGTGCTGATGCACTAAAACCTCCAACAACAATTTTGCAGATATCTAGAACATTGATAACACTCTATTTGTTATTACTATGGCAGTGGTTTCAAGCTCAGTTCCATAAGTGCTGTAAGTAGCTCTAGGAATTAGATTAATTATTATACAGAGCTACTTACTGTCAGAACTTTTTTTTTTTTTGTGCATCTTTGGCCTCCTTGAATCCTTCATTCTGAAATTACAAAAGTAAAGTCCAACCACAAAATCCAACTTGCTTCCTACACTGTAGGAAACATTTGCATGAGAGGGGCAAGCCACCATATGCCATGAGAATTGCTGGGATGCAAGAAATCTCTTAGAAGAGTCAAAAAACTTCCAGTACCAGAAAAAGGGCATTACTGCTATGTTACAAAGCTTTGCATGATCTCATCTATAATGCTCAACTACTGCCCAGTGTTCAAAAGCAATTTTGAATTAAGATGGTGATGCCGAAGGAGTTTTTTTTTTGATTTTTCAATTTTCATATTTTATAGATTTTAGGAACACAGTAGATGTAATGCTGTAGATTTTAGTGAATTAATATTTAGCAGCTTATAGTATAAAGTCCTTCTATCTCTACAATTGCTCCAGAACAGGCAGCTAAGATCTGCCAGCTATTCAGTCTCTTTCTCAAGGTACCAGATTAAAGAATATCAGAGAGAACCTAAATATGGAGCAGTGTGACCCAAAGCCCTGGAGAGCATCCAAAGAACTTTTGTGTGCTGAAGAAGAGGAGGTGGATGAAGACAGAGGGTCCCAACGACCCCAGCCCCAATTCAACAGGGGTGGGAACTGGGAGGGGACAGAGTTGGAACTGGACATGTGGAGAGTAGTGATTGGATAGGTTATATTCTAAAAGCTATAGAACGTAGAGCTTGCATGCACGCATGTCTATGTATTCCTGGATGAGCGGGGTTGCTCATTAAAGTGCCTGCCCATTATCTTATCTCCTACAAAACTTGGCTCGGAGTCTTTTTTACAGACTTTTACGGCAACAATGATCAGAAGAAGAGCATGGTTAGGAGACAAAGACTATAACTTGCAGAGCTTAGTGGAGAGAAGGTGTAAAGAGGATGTGATTACTCCAAAAAATATAAATGAAAGAATGTGTATGTAGAGGTACACAACCAAGAAGGAGGACAACTACCTGGGCTAATTAATAACATTGAGTAAAAGAAAGCCCTGATACAAAAGTGAGGTTCTGGTATAGCTTTGAAAGGTTATTCTAGTCAAAAGACAAAACCCCCTAATCAGACAAGTGGGAAGCATATTTGATGACCTATGAAATCCCCCCTGGTGATCCATTCTTATGCCATTTGAAAGCCTTCTGTCTAAAATGCAAACATTTCTGTTTAGTTTTATAGTGCTGACCTACTAGGGCCAGCATAAGGAAATTGCTTGACGTATGTTATTTGACTTTTGTTTCATCTACATATAGCTAAACTATGTTTCAATCAAAATCAATAATTTTGTCTTCATCGCATCAAAAAATGAACTAAATTACAGCAAGGGAAAAGTCTATTTTTTTTACATCTTGCAAGAAATTAGTGTTTGCCAACACATATGCAGTTGGAGTTCCTCATAAAAATTTTTACTTTCACTGTTGCCCCAGGGTGGTATGTTCACAATCCCTGGAAATGTCCACCCAATGAATAGGTAGTGATTTCCAGCAAGGAGTCTAAGTTTCACTAGTACTGTCCTGCTCTTTTAGAACAGTGAAACAAGAGAGTACTCAGCTGAATCTGTGGTAATAATGACAGCTTAGGCTTTATAAGCTCTGTCTTCCCTACCTTCCTTATAATTAGGCAAACTAACATTTTTCCTTACAAGGAAAAAACAAGCATGGTCTCTGGTTCTCTCATTTGTTTGTTGGGGAGATTGTGGTTTCTTTTTTGGTTTTTTTTTGTTTGTTTGTTTGTTTCTGGGGGGTTTTTGTGGTTGTGCCTGGCATTGGGTCAGCCCTCACCTGTGTATAAAGGGGGACTAAATTTGTTTTTTATTATTTTTCCCATTTTGATACCTGGATCTGCAGGGTAGACGAGTACTTTTATGTACAACACTAAAAAAATTGAAGCCCATAATGATGTGATTTGTAATTCTGACTGAGATTTACTCCAGAACATTCTCATTATTAATACCACTTCATTAAATGCATAGATGATTTTACTCTTGAATCTTCTGTACAAAAGGAACCATTCTCAATTTTTCTCTGCAGTTTAATGCATCAGCATACATAAATTTCAACAAAACCCAAATTTTATCTCAATATTTATTTTATTACCAGTTGATAGGTCCATGGACTGAAGTGCCATTCACAGCACAGGGTTGCTAGATAATAGATTAATTTGCATAAGTACTTAATAATTTACATATATAAATTATATATCAAAATGCTCTCTGGAATCTATTCAATTCGATGATATTGTTGTTTTGTAGCCTTTAATATTATTGAATCTTCAATATTTAAATCCAGCACCTCTTCCAAAGCAAACCCACAGGAATTCTTTAAATATTTTTTAGGAACTGTACTGACTTTGTTAGCTTGAACTTGATTTTGCTGCACTGAGAGAGGTGCAGATGACTTCATAAGAAGTTTGGGCTTATGAAAAAGCTTCATATGAGGATTATCTAAATATTTTTTTTAAAATTATCATCTAGACAGCTGTAAATGTTCAGAAAGGCAATTAGCTGGTCATGGAGATACTGCTTCAGTGATTTCAAGAACCTTCTCTGTTCAATGAGCAATGAAAGCATTACACCCAGAAATGGAAAAAAGAAAAGCAGCCAGCCAGAAGAAGGACCAAAATATTATCCCATCTAAGTTTACAAAATTTA
Source organism: Pithys albifrons albifrons (assembly GCF_047495875.1). Taxonomy (NCBI): domain Eukaryota; kingdom Metazoa; phylum Chordata; class Aves; order Passeriformes; family Thamnophilidae; genus Pithys; species Pithys albifrons. Next base: position 27,448,253 of record NC_092458.1, read on the forward strand.
TCAAATACCAGCAGAAAATTAAGTACAGCTGAGTGGATTAGAGGAGATCTTCTATATTTTTTCAGTGGCTTTTGGAATTAAGATCAAGTGGGTCTCCACAATATGCAGTATGTAGCTTTCATTTGTCAACTTAAATTGCTGAAGAAGAAATATTTGTTTTAGGAGATTAGGTACACTGAGTATTAATGATGCATTGAAGCTATAAAGCAAATCATGTTTTAAAAATAGTATTTAAAATTATTCTATATGTATAGGCAGAGCTATTTCTAGCCTTCAAAATTAATCCGTTAGAACACTTGGTCAGAGCTGTCACACTGTCCTTAGCAAATTTACTTATCAGTATGTACATAAGTCAAAACTAGACCAAAAGAGTTGCTTAACCATGTTTGGTTTTTTTTTAAACATGAAATTTTAGGGACTTCTAGCCATGGACTAATCTGAAAGTCCTGTGTTGTGCCTGCCAGGAGTTGTGCATGACTAAGACACCATAGCACACATAAAATATTGTTGTGTTCCTGTGAGTGATTCCAGACTTAGATGTCCTCTTCAGGGTAAGCACATAGCTATCTATACTCCATACTCTATTAACTGAGCATGCCATAATTTCCTAAACACAAATATCTGTTGTAATCAGGGATGGCTTAAAATGCATGAGACCTTGTCCCTCAGCTGTAACATGGGCCTGCAGAAGATCTGCACTCCTTGGTAGTAGATAGACTATGGTATTTCATGTCATGTGTAAATTGATCTCTATATCCCATTCACTACTTTGAGAGCTTTCTTACCTGTCTCAGATGTGCACATGTGCTTACTCTTTTTTCCTAGATATCTGCAACCTGGTGTTAAATCCCTTTTCCAAAGCTAGGGGGGATTAATTCCATTTCTAGTAAACTTGTAAATAAAATCTGTCATTTTAGCAAGCTTTTTCTTTTACAGATGGTAGTCTACCATGGGGTTAGAAAACTGATCTACCTGTTTGCTTTGTTTTCAACGCACTGAGCTGCATAATATTTTATATTTTGCATAGCCCCCAGCAGAGTTAAAGCATTGCAAAAAAAATCCCTTTGTTTAAAAAAATAATCTTAGAAAAATGCTACTAAATTCAAATCTGCTCGCAAAGGTCCTTTAAAACAGTAAAAGAACAGCAAGAAAGCAAGAGGACCTGAGTAATACACATTATTTTGGCTATCCTTGCAGTACTTTGGAGGGATCTGGTAACTTGAACATAAATGTCTAGTGTTGTTTGATAGACCCCAGGATACCTGAGACATGTGTATGGGGCTGACAGGTATGTCCCAGGACTTACAAGAGACCTGTGTCCTCCCAGACAGGCAGCTGGAGACCAGATAGGGTCGCCCGAGATGTCTCTAGTGGCAACAGATGCCGATGTTTAAGCAATTGAATTCTTGTCTTTTGTGTACAATAGAAGTCGGACCACCGCATGTGTTGCCTTGTCAGACAGAATGCAGCGAGCATGAAAGCTTTCTCTCTGACAGGAATCACCATCAATGATTTGTCTTTTAAACCATGCTTAATAAATTATTAAGAAATAAAACCACATGCATTAAAGAAGCTTAGGGCTGGGTTCTGAGCTAATATGAATTATTGCAGCTGCACCGACTTCAGTGAATGGACTCCTTTCTTTAATCAGCTGAGGAGGCAACTCCTAATAGAGCTTATGCATCTATTTTACATTTCACATCCATTGACATGGGATTTCCTGGAGTCAAGAACATGTGCTGCTTGGCAAAGTGCATTGGAATGAAGTTACTGTCATTTGGATTGCTTCAGATATTGCCCTTTCCCTAGGCCAGCATTAGTGTGACTTGCAATTGGTCTTTTGAGTCACAAAGAACAAAATCAAACAAAAAAAGAAAAAAAAGCAACCTCCTCCTTATTAACTATATATGAGACCACATGTTCTTCAGCCATCATGTAATGTTTTCCTAGCAATGGGTTCAGATTCCAGAGGATCTGATCTTTCAGCAGGACATGGTTAGTGTGGCTGTACTCCTTATTCCTATGAATGACTCCTGGCACAGCTAGTGGAAAAGATGGATGGCTCCATCCAGGGATTCTCTATTTTGAAATTAATTCCTCCAGCACTATACATGTTGTGTTTCCATCCTGCCCATTTTTCAATGAAAGACTGAAAAATTTGGGGTTAAAAATAAGTACCTGTAACAAAAAATATTGATTCTCATATTTCTAACTGAAATGTGAGCAGAATGTTGGGACTGAAGGGAACTTTTCCCACTGCTTGATTTTAGCTTTTTGTTAAAAAATCTAAAGTAGTCCTTGCCTTTATAATTCCCTGAAAACTCCCTAAACTTGGCCTAGCTTCCTTTCAAGATCAGAGAAGGGTGGGTCAGATAACCAGATGAAAAACCTAGGGATGAAATTCAGTTCACCTAATTTAGGCTGACAGGATAGACATCTGCCTGTCAGAGGCATCTGCCTGTTTCTGCCACAGCTCTAGAGAGCCTTGGTATCAGGACATTGCATCAAAAAGAACAATTTGGGAATATTTTAGGTGCTAAATTTAGATGCAGTGGATTCCTCTCTGTCTAAAACCTTTAAATATGTGCTTGACCTCTTGCAAGGAAGAGTTGTATGTGAGAGACTGGTTTCTTCAATTTTCAGTATAAATTGTCAGTACCTCTTGAAAAAAATCCTACACTTTGTAGTATGAACTACTTTGTTTCTTTTATCTATGTATTGGTAGACAAGATATTGGTGCTTTAACCTGTTTTTTCCTCACCCCCTTTATAAATATGGGTAGCATTTATTCAAGAGCTATAAGCTTTAATTTTTATAAATGGAAAAAGGAATGCATATACTGTAAATTTAAAACATTATTGCTACCTGCAGGAAAAAATAATGATTGTGTTTACTGAAATGACTGTCAGGCAACGGCAGCTGTCAGACCAAGCATGACAGTAGAGCACAGATATCACATGGACTCGCCAAAAGCTCATTCACATCAGCATTTAGAATTACAATTTTCTGCAGTATTAAGCTGTTTATAAACTGTTTTAAGCTGAATAGCAATTTCAGTTTTGACCTATTCCAGCTACTCGCTTCTCTGCTCTCCACAAAGGGAGAACTGGCTTGACATAATATTTATTTACTTTTCTGAAGACAGCATTTGTCTGAGTAACTGGTTCTTGTTAATGGGTGAAGGCTCAAACATGAGCTCCCTGAAATTTATATGTGAGTTACAACTCAAGATGAGCTAAATGTCACTTGTCCACCTGCAATGCATGGAACACTTGGGTCTGCTGCTGTCATCAGGTCTGTAACACGCTGTAGCGACATTTAATGATGGAGGACTCGCACTCTGTTTCTAGCACATGGGCGAGGTGGAGCCTGCAACAGCACCTTGAGGTTTTCCGAAGGGTTTAGTACACTTCTCATGTTGATGAGATTTTCAGCCAGCAAGGGTCACATTAGTCAGGTATACTATGGTCTGCCAGCGTGGAGAACATACACAGTCTAGACTTATGCCAAAACCTCTCAACACGCTATGTTTCATGCCTTTGGTCTACTACTCAAGGCTGGGGAACTTGTGGAACAGAACTCAGAAGCTATTTCACAGGTAGATGACATTTTTCTCATTTCAGGCATACACATAATTAAGACCAAAATGTAAAAAAGCAAACAGAGTCAACCTTAGCCAGTATTTCCATTGCTGTGTGGGTGAATAAATCTGAGCTTACTGCCACCACAGCGATCAGTACAACTCAATTAAACAGAAAGAGATTGTGCCAGCTTGCTCCAGCTCAGAAAGGAGGAAACAGCAACTTAGCCATAACTCTTTACTGTATTTTCTGGTAGTTAATTAGTGATAAGACTGCAGCTGAAGTACTCATCTGAATACTCAGAAGTATTCAGAAGCCAGGAATTTAAAAAAAAAACCCCAAACAACAGAGTCCATTTTTCCCCCTGAGTTTCAGAATACAAAAACTGGGACTGAGACATAACTAATAGGAAATGAGTCTTGTCAATGTATTAGTGAAGCTGGACACTTTCAGTGCAAGAAAAATATTTCCTTATCCTAGATACACCTCTAAGCATGTCAGTAAATTGTTGAGAGAACAAGCCCTATTATGAGTCTTCTTACCACGAAAAAAGATGTTTGGACTTGATTCACCAAAAACTCTACCCAAGGTTTACAGAATAAATTAGGGTTTTTTTGGCATTGCACTCCTATGAAAAATTGTGGTGTGTGAAGGTGAAGCCAGAGGGAAGTTCCCCTACAGTGCTCACCTGGTTCTATCAATTTATCCTTCCTTGTTTCACTTCCAACATTGAATTATTTACCATCAAAAAGGGACATTATACTGTATTTGGATATGATTACATTATGATTTACTTAGCCATGGCCTGATTCTACACTAAGCAAGAGTTTCCTGATTACATCATAAGCAATTCAGTGTGATTTCTTTGTCCTCCTACATGTCAGGTATCCTTCATTTCATAGCAAAAGATATACAAGAAAGGATAAGTTTACTCAGTGGAAAGTGAAAACTAAAATGAGATGTAGAGATGCTTTTGCATGAATCAGAGCAACTACTTTTCCTTGTTTGCCTGTCTTTCTTCAAGACGTACTCCAGATTTCTTTTCCTTTCTATTTGAAAAGTTCTGTTCCTAATTTGAAGAACAATAGTGAATGTTTATATGAGTTTAGTCTGAGAAAGAGAAACAGCTTCTTCAAATTCATCTGTAAACTGTGTTTAAATATCTATCCTTCATATCAACTGAAAATTGAAAAAGCATGAACAGAAAAGAGATTAAAAATATACCAGAGACTTCTTCAATGAAAAGCTGATAAATACATGAGAACTGTAAAGAACATGAACCAAATGTCCAAAGATATATTACTAATCTGATTTTAAAGTTATCTGATGAATTCTGGAAAAATGAGAAGCTCAAGCTTAATTCAGTGTTTATATGCTCAGCTTTATTTTCTAGATTTTTTTATAATAGGATGACAATAACATAACCTAGAAACACATGAAATCTTATATTAGAATGATTGGCTAAAAAAGTAAAATACTGTATATAAACTCAATTATATCAGTTTTTAAAATGTATCTGAAATTATATATACACAACAATACCGCCAGAAAATTATTTTAGAAGCTGACTTTTTTTTTTCCTTTTGCAAGACAATTGTCCTGTTTGCTTGTAAAGCTGTAAGTCAACAAATAATTTTATAATGTGTATCTAATTCTGTTATTTTACAGTGGAATTAGGCTTTTGTTAGGGCACAAATTGACCTTTTAATACTCTACTGTGGTCACTAATCATCTTACAGGATACCATTAATTCTTTTAGTTTGTTAGAGAAATCATGTCAACATTTGGATTTTATTCTGACTTATCAGAAAGAAAAAAAAATTAAATTCTCTTCTTTCTAATAATTTTTATAGGTCCTTGAATCCTGCCGGCCTCTTTTGATGTATTATGCATAGCTTAGGTACCCCCTTTCCTCCAACATATCTAATCAACATATGCATATTCATTTACACTGGTTACAGAGCTAAAATCTAGAAGAGTGCTTGGAAACTAATGCATGATATGGTTCCAAATCCTTCGTCTCAAACAGAAATTAAACAGATCAACTTCATCCCCACTGGTTTCCACAGAGCTACATGAGGAATTAATTTATCATCAGATACCTAAATGGAGTTATTAGTAGGAACTTAAAAATTTGTTTATCCATTTCAAAGTAAATAAACACTCCAGTCAAAATTCACATTAAATGTAATTTAACTAAAAGTGATTAGAATTTGCTAGGAGTGAATGCAGTCTCCCACTGTCAGAAATGTTCTCTAGTCAATGATCTAAACTTCACATGGAAAATTATGAGCTAAAACAAGTGGTGGAATAAAGGGTTGTATAAGCAGATCATTTGACCTACAAAATGAAACAAATTAGTATACACAGCTTTTATTTACAGAAATGTTGCATTTAATTGCAGTTAAAGACTTGAACCTTAAAAAGATGAAGAATGTGTGCAGAAAGAAGAAAAGTATGAAATAAATGAGGTCCACAATTTTTCAAACTTAATCCGCCCTGTTTGCAACATCCCCACTGACCTGGTTGTTTTTTTAATGGAAGTTTACATAAGGACAGCAGTTGCAGATGCTTATCAAAGAGTTTCAAGCAGATCACACATACAAAAATTTCTACCCAATACAGGGATTTTCCCATTCAATTAACAATTTAGAGGCTTCCTGAGACAGAGATCACACCATCTCCATGATGTTGATAGACACAAATGAATGTATCCTCCAGGTGCCTATATAATGTTTGAACTCACATATATCTGGCCTCCCTCATGCCCTGTGCCAATGCCTTGCATGGCATAGTCATGTTCTATGTGAAGACAAGCTATGGGCTTCACAGCTTTTCAAACCTCCTACCTGATCATTGCATGCCCCTTCAGTCGTGTACTGGGGTTAGAAGTACAATGTGCTACTGTTTTTAAAGACTGATCATGAACTCAGGAAAGTTTTTGCAAAGTGGGCAATTGCGTGTACTTCACCTTCTTTCTTAGTAAAATGGTAAGTAATATTTAGTCACCTTAACAAAACATTTTTGGATATACTGAGTAGTGAGGAGGGTGGGTAAATACATGTTTTTATGATATAAGAATATTTTTAATTAAATGAAGGTTGAACATATTTTTGAAATTCAGTGATGTCCTTGTGGAAATGGAAGATGGCATAATATACATAATAATTAAATCTTGGCATGATAGCACTGTACCAAACAGGAGCAAGGAATTTGACTAAGTCTCATCAGAAGAAAACAATTTTAAATCACCAGATAACATGTTTGTAGTACAATGTTGAAAAGCTCATGTTTCTCATAATTTTTTTAGGCACAATGCTTGTTAGAGGAGTTTTTCAGCCCAGAAAAGGGTTACTAAACTCTGGATAGGTATGGATTGAGTATGCAGTATGTTGATGCAAGCTCATAAGTGACTTTCATTTACTAAACTGCCATACATTTTTTCAATTGCTGATACTTCTCTAAAATCCCATCTAAGATGGATGACTTCCTTTCAGATTCACTTAAGCAAAGATGTTTGGCCACGTTTAATTTGCTAAAGTAGTTTCCAGATGAGTAGTTTCCTCCAATTGTCCATTAACATTAAGTGAGATTAAGGGAGCTATTAAATACTGATTCTTTTACTCAGGAGATCTCTATGCCTAGACAGCCTTCCTGATGATATTTATGAGAACTCTTATGATATACTTATACTTCATATGCTAAATATTTTAAATTCCTCCAAAGAGACAAAGCAGGTGGCTTTGTACTCATTACAAGGAAATCTCATTTTGCTGTCCAAATTAGCTGTGGAACCAAAACAACATAAAATGTACACCCATCTCCCTGATAAATATTGACAGAACCCTCTAGCCAAAAATACATCCATTTAAATCCAAAGTATTATAACTAGTTGTATTCATACAGCTTTTCTTTACAGTGGGGAATTCTTTGCAATGATCTCTGACAAGCTATCAGACTATGATAATTGATGGCTGAACTTCAAAAATATAGTTTAGTAAGACAACCAAAACACTGCTTGTTTATCCAGACTTCACTAAACCTTAGAATATCTGGTAAGATCTGGCATTCTCCTGAGATGTTCAGCACTTGCAAATTCTGGTTGAGCTGTGTGTGGGAAATATTCTAGAGGTTTCTCAAGTGTAGGTGAGATAGGTTTGGGTGGAGAAAATTCAGGCTGGTGCCCAATTTATGACACTTGTGTTATATATGATGTACCCAGATATTTTCAATGACCAGTGGAAAACAAATAAACAATGATAATAATTGGCTTGAACACAAAGAGTTAAGAATTCTGATGAAACTATTTTTCCAGCTCTAGGCATTTTGTAACACCTCTGCAGACTGATTTTAGTTAAAAACCTTGAAATATTTACTTGCATCTGCAATTCACAACATTTCTACATCTGTAGCTAAAAATAAATTTCCCTTCTTTCCTCTCTCTTCACCTGCCATTACAGTAAACAAGTCTGCTGTGTAAAGTGCTCAATGTTTCAGGCCTCTGGTACTGACATCTTGAGTGAGGGAACTGCAAGGGGGCAGGGACAGGGGCAAAATAGGCAAGAAAGAGCATGATAAGAACACACATCCTGAACAGGAGGAACAAAGGCAGTGCACATAGGCAGCTGGTGTGTGTCCAATGCACTTGAAGGATGCAACCTGGCATATGAGATGTACCCAGAGCAGACCCCATTTCAAGAGCACTGTCAAGGGGACAGAAAGGAGAGAGAGATTCCTGTTTCTGCCCAAAGCGGAGGCAGATGCCTGGCACATGGGAAAAGTGGTCAGACCTGCATCTGCTGTTAGACGGTACCACTAACACTGGTATATGGAAGAGCAGCTGCTGCATGAGGCAGCTCCTCTCTTCAGAGATGGCTGGCTGGTGGCTGCTGCAATTCGGGAGCACAATTCTGCACAGGGGCTCTTTCCAGCTGTGTCCTGATGCATAGCTTCTTGGCAATCCAGAATTCTTCTTCTGCATGTGGCTTACCTAGATGATAACACACTGAGGGTTTCTTTGTGAACTGTAGTGAGAGGCATTGCATGACCTTCTATGTTCTCTGTCTAGCAGAAGGACCAGGCAGGCGGGTGCTGGGGGATTACTGGAATTTCTGTCTTGCCTGGCTCCATCGAAGGACTTCCATATATGTAGGAATACATTCTTTTTAATTTTGATACTCGTCTGAAGAGGTTATGCAGTTTTCCAAGGAGGAAAGTCAAAGGTGACATTTCTGTGTGAAACCTGGGAACTTAAACTCCTATCAGTAGTTGGCTCTGGGCTTATGAAGCACTAATCATTCTCTAGTGTGAAATGAGTTGCTCCTAGTCTTAAAAATAATAGTTGTTCTATGTTGAATTTTTATGAGAATTGCAAGATTTTTTCTCCTTTCCTGTGTAAAAACTGTAAGTAATTGAAATAGTTTTATATTAGAAAAAATTCTCTGGATAATACTTAGTTTGGGGTATGAACATGCTGGTGCTGTTTCCAACCTGTGGCCAGCAAATAGTCAAAACTTAGATTCTTCTGCTAATGTTGGTTATATAAATACATTTATGCTTTTGTTTTGGTTTTTTTTTTGTGTTTTGTTTTTTTTTTAATATTTCTGACTCATTTGGATCTCAGAACTGGAAGCAAGTCTTACTTTTTCTGTGTCAAAATTATTTTTTTCATTCACAGCTGATTCTGGTTAAGTGATCCATCAAGTATTAAGTTTATCTTATCACACTTACTTGTATGGATTATAAATATATAACTAAAAAGTGAAGCAGCTACTCATAAAACCAAAGAGGAAATTATGTTTCCCTCTAATAAAAATTTCCAAGATGTTAGGAAGTTTCCTGTTTCCATTCCAAAACTTTTTCAAATGTTTCTATGAAAAAAGAGAACAAATCACACCAGAGCAACTCCCCTTTGAACAATTCAGGTGATTCGTAAGGAGACCTTTGGCCAAATTCCTGCTCCTGTCTACCAAGAGTAATTCTTTGTGTTGGATCTACTGCAGTTTGTATAAAGCACTACTTCTAAAATTGGCTTTGAACCCGACTTATCTATGTATGTCCTAGACAAAAATTTAAGAGTAGATGTAGATTTTGGATAACAAAGCAGTGGTATCTGTGGCATGATTCTGTTCTCTTTTCTGACAGTGCAAACATAGTGGCTTCAGAGAAATAATCATGTGCATGTATTACATCTATATCACGGTCTTTCTTTAGTTCCAGCTCTCCTAAGGCACAAACTGTATCAGACAAAATTCAGGCAAAGTTTTATCTCAAAGTTATGGTTCATTAACTTTCCTGTTATTCAGACAAAATTATTTTAAAGGAAAAGGAGAAGTTGAAGACAAGATATTCTGCAAGATGGTTTATTTGAAAAAGAGAGGAAAGAGCATCAGATACTAAAAGAAAACTAATTTTGTAACAGTCATTAAATACTTTGAAAGAATGACAATATCTAAAAAGGAAGGCCAGATTACTTTTCTATTTTATTCAGATAAACAGACCAAAATATGGATAAAAATTCAACTCTAGGGAATGCAGTAAAAATAGTGAAACTCTCAGAGCTGTGCTTCTGTATGGTACCCAGTGAAATGAAGAGTAGTAGGCACTCAGATGTTACTGTTCATCTGACCTGTTTCAGACACATGTTTGGAAAAGAATGAAGAGCCTGCTTTCAGTTGTCTACACCAGGGACCCTGGAGTAACTAACAGAGCTATAGAGATCAGGATTATAATTATTTAGTAAGGTAAACCTCCACCCTTTGAAATGCTTCATCTAAGTGTTATTTGCTCAAGTTTTAGTGCTCTCTCACACTTTGCAAGTGTTAGAAAATACAGCAGAGCCATAATTATTCATTTAAAATATGATGACTTCTGTAACATGATGCTTTGATCTATAAACATTGTCTTTTCATGCTCAGATTGAATTCATTAAGAATCTTTCTGTGAGTTATGTTTGTTACTGATGTGTAAGAAAGGAGTTGTGGAAAGATTTGATCTTAAAAAAATAGCTCTTCTTCAAATGTATATTGACCAGCTGCTTTTAACTGCTGTAAAACTATGGGAATTAGCATTCCATTTCAGCTGCCTCAGCCAAGAAATGTGAATCCTGAATTATTATGGAAATTAACTATGTAACTTCAGTATTGCCAATCGATTTTTTTCTGGAGAAAATAATGATTCAAAATTAAACAGCCAAATTGTTATAGCAATTTAAAAAAAAAAAAACAAAACCAAAAACCCTCCTTTTATTTAGAGTTCTAAAAGATTAAGTACTTTCCCATGCAAAATTATGGTACCAATGTTAAGGGAACAAACTTTCTGAGTATCTAAGCTCAATCCTGTGAACACTTACACACATCAAACTTGATTGTTCTTGCTGACAGAATTATATAATGATTAGATGAAAGGAATGCAGTAGAAGTCATATGTTTGGAATTCAACACAGCATATGTTCTTGTGCCTCATGACATATTACAATGAAAAGTAATTTACGGTTTCTCTATAGAAGAAACTGTAGCATATATGAATTAGAAACCATTCCTTTAAATAGTCTTTACCCTACCTTGTGGGATTCCCTCCTTTCTATTGTTTGCATTTTTACATTCTCACAAATTACTGAGTGTGGTTTCTGGGGTTCAGATGTCATACTTTGATATATCCCTACTATTATGTTGGATAGAGAGTGAAGATACAAACTCAATGTTTTCCTGTTGTCTATGAAGATTTAGAAGACTTTTAGGACTTCTGGCAATTCAGTCACTCTACAAAATGAACCTGCCCACATTGTCAGCTGTTGTGCAAATGCTGTGATGATGTGGGAAAAGGGATTTCTGATTTTGCTTCGACTGACCTGTAAGTGTTTCTTTTGGTCTTGAAAATGGCCAGTTCTTCAGAATATGAAATATCTTTTAAAAATATTTGATTTAAAAATCTGCTGGTTTTCTATCCCATTGGAATTTTTTGAAGGCAAAAAAAATGCTAGTGTTGCCAAATATGCTGGTTCTTTCTTATCTTTCATTTATTTGTTTTTCTTTGAAAATGCAGTTGAAAAATCAAATAATTTAGAATGAGGAACTATAAACTTTATAGTAATTACCTCAAGTAAAAATTTTCAATGCATTTACAATCCCATTTTAATAGTATTTTTTAGTCTTTAGTTTGTTTACACTCTATGAGATCCTATGTTTTCAGTTGTCTGTAGTTGAACAATCACAACTTTACTGGATCAGACCAAGGCCCAACAAGCCCATTGTCCTTATCAATATACAACCTGTGACAAATGCTTAGGGAGGAATCCAAGAGCAAGACTAATATACCCATTGTAGTTTTCCAAAATATCCTCTCATTTTCCTTAGTGATTTGTGGCTTCCATAGTGATTTATGGCTCCAGGACTTACTTAGTCATGGCTAAGGTCTTAGTATTTAAAATTATGTACTGAAATTTTAAAGACCCAGGATCATATTTTTCAATATTTCATATGATGGCATCAGTAAATTCAGACAATAATGTCTCAATTTATTTTTTTTAAAAGACCTTGAATTCATTTTCGGCTGAGTAAATATTTCTGTTCCCATGTGTAGTTATCTCCATGTTACAAAAGCTCTTTTATTGATGCAGGAGTGAATATGTTAGTTCCTTATATAATAAGATGTCTTTATTTTCAGATGTAAGCCAACTGGTGGTTTGATCTGGCTATCGGTCACAGCTCCTTTTTTTTTTTTTTTAATTATCTCATAGATAAGTTACTCCTGAATTGTAACACTTTACTATGTGGTTTTGTTTGGGGTATTTGTAATCCTGAGGCATGATAAATACTAAGAAAAAAATTCTCTTATGCCAAAAATCAAACAAGCAAATGTAGAATTTGATTAAAACCTCTGTAAGTGTCAGGTAAAATGTAAGGATGTTTCAGATTTTTATTAGATACTGGACTTTTTTGTCAGCTGGTATAAATCAGTCGGCTTCAATTTATGTTAATAGAACTAGTCTGACTTGTACTGGCTCTTTCAGCTTCAGCATGCGTATGTTAAGTATCTATGTTAAGTCAATCAAAAAATTTTCTATGACAAATGATGAAGGTATGATAGAAACTAGATGGCAGGGAGTTGTGTTATATGGTGTATTTTAAAATTCAAGGTCAAAGGTGTATATCCTGTTCAAATCACAGTGACTGAGTCTTGAATACCCAGACATTTCCTTTAGAATAGATGACAAAAATAGAAAAAAAAGAAATTAAAATAATTTGAAACTGTCTGACCATCTATACTCTGTTTGATTGCTGACCTAAGCTGTCACAAAGAACTGATAGCCCACTGCATTTTAAGTGAAGAAGTTGTCACATAAAAATATCATTGAAATGTCTAGTCCTGTCATCACTCCCAGTGAAGAGACCAAAGTCTAAATGGACCACAGAAGCTAAACTGTTCCTCTTTGTAATGCATTCTTTCAGTTCTAAGCTCTTGATTACATGAATGAAGATATTCTGAAGGATGTTCATCTATTTAACTGTTTTGCATGAGATTCATTCCACTTGACTGCAGTCTTCTAAATCTTAGGGTCTTGTCCTGTGCTTTCAGTGTGAACAGCCAGACCTCTTTCCAGACATTCATCATATCTGCCTGGGGAGTTGTCAGGTTTTATGATGAGCTGAATCTCCCTCCAGTGGATTCAGTGTTCCTCCTTGAGTGCAGAAGGTGGATAGATGGATGCCCTAGCCTGCCCACTCACTTTTTGTAAAGTGGATGATTAAAACCTGGACCTTGAGAGCAGAAGATGGGGTTTCTAGGAAGAACTCATCATGGTAGTTGACAGAACACATCTCCTTGCCATGAGGGTGTTGTAACCACACAACTGTCCTGGGTAAGATTAGCCACTAACAACATTTTGGAGACCAGTCACAGCCCACATGCAAAAGTCAGTGGGGAAAGTGCACTTGAGTATTATGAGTAGTGTATCTGGCCAGTACAAGGTCATCATTAGGGTTCAGGTTCAGCTTCCAAATTTGAGACTACATTCTATATTAAACTCAGAAAAAAAATAGATTCTCTGGGAAAAACAACACAGCCTCTCGTACTGACAGTCCCATGTTTCTACATTCCTGACTGGATGGGAAGTGGTACTAGAGCCTCTCTGGGCCCCAGCTGGTTCTGATGCCATTACTTACTGCAACAAAAGGAACTGACGTACTTCTATTGCACTGGAATAAAAAAAAATATAAGTTTTTTTTAAAGATATCTGTAGCTGGAAATAAATAGTGATTGCTCCATGAGAAGAGGGGAAACAGTTCATTAGCAGCAGTTGTTATGAGGAGCATGTGAAAATTTTTTAATGCTGTTTTCTTCTAGGCAGAAGGGTCTACTAGCACCTCCCATGACCTCCCCCTTCTCTGTTAGCAGCATTCCAAATGGGTTTAATGTTTATATGGATGGTAATAGTTTATTGCTAGATTCTAAATATGTTACATAAAACATGTGTTCTGATTTTCAGTTGATCATGCTGTACCAGAGGGGAGGAAATGCAATTAAAATAAAACCGACACACTAACTGGTATTTCTGAAGGCAGTTTTTAGAATTTAAATTGTGACCTCAATGTAGACCATAAATATAAAATTCATATGTGCTCTGCTTCCTGCATATAATTACCTATCACAAGGTTCATAGTTTAAATGAAATTCTTTATGAAGCAAGAAATAGTATAATAGTGTTTTCTGGCTTAGTGCCCTGCAGGATACATCAACTGAAGATACTTTTTCTAATTTTAAAAAGAAATAAAAACATGTGGAACACATGCACTTTTGATGCTGTAATCCTATCAGAATATGTTTGTTTTTATTAAATTTTCCTCATTGAATGCTTCCTTTTCTCAGTGCATTCAGGGGTTGACACCATGTTTCACATGAATTTAATAGTTATGTGAGCAGTCTGAAGGATCTTTCAGGCTCTTTTCTTTCCCCCTGTTTATAAATACTTGAAGCCTGCAGTTTTTCTATCAGTAATACTTCTGTCATCTTGGCACAAAACCTAAATAAACCAGATTTGGGTAGGCGAAGTGTGTGAGGATTGATCTTGCCAGGCTAGAGCAGCAAGCTATTTTTGTTTAATGCAACATTTTGGCTCATTTAAGTGTCCGTCCCATTTCTCCAGTAGGTTAAAACCATTGTATGTTCACAGGTGTGGATTCATCTCTCTGTCACAAGACCTACCAGTTTTCTGACTGTTCATCTCTGCATGTCTATGGTTCTGCATCTTTGAAACCCATTTTTAGGGACACTTTACTGCCTTGCTCCCTATTGCAGAATCTCAAAAATGTCCATATACCAGCTAACAACACACTTGGGATTTACAAGTCACTGCTGAGTTCCAAGTTTATCTTCCTGCCTTGTGTTGAGCTGCCAAAATGCCAACTGCCCAACACAGTGTCAGAGCTTCCCTCCCCTCGCTGAGAAAAGGGAGGAAAGGGGAAAAAAACCCCTTCAAACTAGGTTTATGCCTAAACTAACTATATCAATTTTTACAGAAAAGCGAAAATTAAAAGTAAACTACAATATAACACACACTTGCACAAGTTAGAAATAACAAGAAATAACTCCCCACTCCCCATTGAAAACAGATTTCATCACTCAGGATCCGTAAGCACCCTAAAAGACACCCAGCAAGAAAGTATAACAACAAACTGTTTCTGCTTCCCTGAATTCAGATAAAATGCAAGTAGTGGCAGCAGCAGCGGGGCCCAGACAGCAGGGCAGCTGCAGCCTGTCCTACCTGTACTTCGGCCATGATGGAACTGAGAAAAGCACCTCCTACTCCTGTATTCATATCTCAGGTTTGCATCATCTGGTATGAAATATTTCTTTGGTTACTTAGTCAGGTGATACCTTGTCTCTTCTTATCTACGTAGATTCTCTGAGCCTGCTAATTTGAGGCCTAGCTAAAACTACCACACTCCCTTTTTCGTTCAGCAAATGGGTTAAGCTGATCAACATGGTTCATTATTCACATGCACACAACCACTTCTGTTGTGAAGAGCAAATCTATATTTTCACATTCCAAGGCCTCCCACAAGGCATCAAATCACCAATGGGCATGTGACATAAATGTCCTTGTTGATTTTGGTCACTAAGGAAGCTATTTTAGTTTTTATTATTTGCCCTTGCTGCATTGGTTCTTGCTTTCAGTCTTTCAAAGCTTCTCTCACTTAAGCACAAGTGCTTTGGTGGTTCCTACAGTCTTAATTCCAATAGCAGGAAACTCAAATTTAAAATATTTACAAATCATGTGGGGTATTTGTTTCAAAAAATTTTTACATTTGTTTAGATTTGTTCTCACTATTTGTACAAATATGCAATTTAAAAAATACTTTCTCTTCAAAACCAACTTGGAAGTTGGTCTTAAAAAATCTTTAAATGTGTATGATGAAATCTAAAGCTATATTTTAATATAGAGTACTGATATGAATAGCTGCATATTACTATATTATAGGCATTCAAGGATCAGCAAAATAAAAATGTAGGATAAGCAACAAAATCCTAGATATATTAGATACTATTTATGCTCTCAGAATTATTAAGAAGTCCACAAATATATTTTGCTTAAAAATTCCTTCAGTTATAGTAGCACCTGGCTCACTGTAATCTTATTTATGTGTGTTTTAAATCTGTGGTAATCTCTTTTATGGTGCATGCTCAAGGATGTCTGTGGTTATTGTGTGTACATGACCAAACAAGAAAATGTGGCAGGTAAAGAGAAACGTGTGAAACCTATGTAGAAATGGTAGCCTACAGAGATGGCAGTGAGAGATGTTCTTGTTGCAGTAATCTGATCATGGCAGAATGACACAAGTTAAAAAAAAAAAAAAATGGAAGAAAAATGTTTAGAAGCAGAGAAATACTAGCAGTTCAACTATCAGTGGAACAAAGAAAGTTTAAGATAGGTTTCAGAGCTCAGTTCAGTTGCCTAAATATATTTGTCTAATGCCACTGAAGACCACTGCTGTTACAGCCTAACATCCAGTCAATAAAACCAATGGAGTCTGAAGATATTTTCAGCTTAGCCTAAAGTAGGTGCCAGTGGAGGTCAGCTGTGTAGCTCTCTGGACTGTGGAGGGGATTCACTAGATCTTCAGGGACTACCTTCATTGACAGGAGCTTGGAAATCTTTCTTTTATATAGATATTCTACGTTTGGACACACACTTCTTAGACTCTTCAGCTTGGAGTTGGGGTTGGGTATTTTTATTGTTTTTTGGTTTTAAATGAATTAGTTTCTTGTGTTTATACTCTCTAATATCTCATAATATACAGCCACTTGATCGAATTGCAATTTCTCTTCCATGGGTTAAGCATCGTAATGTCTTTCTCCTGTGTGCATTCAATTTTCTGACTCATCCTATATTTTCCCCCAAGCAGGGTATCTCTTTTATCTGAATATTTATTTTAAGAATATATGCAGACATGTGACATCTTTAAAAGTATTACTTCTTGTCAAGGAGGTAGAAATTGAGCAATAGATTTAGAAGTTACCAGTAGAGTTGATGGGAAGGATAAACAGAGAAATAGTGTGATAACATAAAAACACAAAATGCATTCTCACTTATTTTTTTCAGCCTGATAACACTTATGCCACTAATATTTCTACATTAAACCAATTTTATTAGTTAAACTATTCTGCCCTTTTCCTATGCAGATTTTGGCATCACTGAATGCATGTAGAGAGGGTCTTGTCTCACAGGTGGTGTGTCTGTATTACATTGTTCTAAATTTTGCAGTTCTAGAAGGAAAACCTTTTCCTTTTATTTTGATGCCTGTACCTTTAAGATTCTGTTGATAATAGCTGCACAACATTTTTATTTATTTGACTCTTCTAACCTGTTCTTGTAAGAATTAGCACCTCAGTAGTCATCTGTGTAAATTTTGTAGATTTTCCTACATTTCTTTCAGTTGGTCACTAACATGAGCAGTGTATTACCATCATGCAACTAAGATGCATGTGGCATAAGCGTGTTACCGTAATGTTATGCATGTGTCCACTTATAGTTCTTATGTCTTTTAGTAACAGCAGTACAACAATGTTTGCTCATTTTCCAGGAGTGGATGCAGGGACCATCTTGTTCTTTTATGCCAACATAATGCATAACAAAAATTTCCAGTCAAAGTTAGAGCATTATGAATAAGTAACTACCCCAAATCAGAGCATCTTCTGGCAATTTACAGCTGCATCAGGCCATATATTTCTCAGTTTTCATGTTTTTATTGGTAGTCTTTATCATAGCTGAACGGAAGAGTTGTGTTTATCTCCTTCAACACTGAGTGAAATCATGTTGCTTACTACTTATTGAAGAAGTAAATCTTTCTCTTACCTTTGCCCCCCTACTTGATGTATTTTTTAAAGAAATAAAGCTCTTCTCTTCACTCGAATTGACTTGCCTGAGTCTCAGCTTATTCCTTTGTATATTAGATATGTGTCTTTCGCTTTCCAAATGTGAGAACTAAAGGAAGGTGCTGCTTCTGTTATTCTTCTGCTCTCTGGTCCTTTGAAAGTTTTTATTTGGGTTAAGCACATTTGAGATTAATCAGTCCAGAGAAGACAGGCTAGGTATCCATCATGTCAGATTCTTGTCATTAGTTTTTATTTCAGCCCTTTCAGACACCTGTATAAACCACTTTAGCAAGAGTCAAGCTTAGCTATAGAGCACTGTATTTTTGCTGTCTGGCTTACATTTTTGTCCTGGATCTTTGCATTGTTTTCAAGCATTTGAGTAATTCAAAGCTGCATACATTTGGGTAACTTCTAACTGGAGGGAACATTATTAAAGACAAACATTATTTGTTCAGCAAATGTAATAATGTCTGGAAGTCTCCACGTGTTGTGGAGTGATCCCAGGCTTTCCAGCTATGGAGGTATCAGTTGAAAAAGTCTTTATCTCCCCTGGGGAGGAAACCTGGGATCCATTTATGTGTTCTTTGTAGTTGATAAAAGGATTATAAATGGCCAGTTAATATTTCAAGATTATTCTAAATTACTGATTAGCACGATAAATTTCAAAACATTAAAACAAATGAAGACATGCTTTTTAAATATATTTCCTTTAATACTCAAGAGTTTCTAGTCCAGTTAGTTATAAAGGGCCAAAGGTCAACCGATTGGTTCCAGTCTGGAAATTTAGACAAGGGAAGTTCTTTAGTACTCCTGCTTTGGATCAGGACCAATTTGAAAGAGCAACAACCTTGCTTTTTGTTCTCTTTTTTTTCCCCAAACCCCCACTCCCCACCCTGGAAATGGATTAATTTCTTGCTTGAAGTGGCAATAATATTAGTAATGCAGGAGGCCTTCACTCCCTACCATGTGGTTATTTGCATCCATAATGTTTTGATTTGTCTCTTCCCATTTCTCAGAAAATATATAGCAGGGTGTCGTACTGAGGCTCAGAATCATTATGACTTCATTAAAAATATACTAAAGTACATTTACTAGTATGTGATGTAATTTCATCATAAATAATGAAAAACTAAATGACAGCCGTCAAACATATTTCTTATTATGTTCATTTTACTTTTTTAATTATAGGTCTAAACCTTCCAATAACTACAGAGAAATGTCTGTGTAATTCTATAATAGAGATATGCAATAAATAGTCCTTGTTAACCCTGATGGTGAATAATGTGGAGGTTCTTCCAGTACTAAGCATTCATATCCCAAGTTCATGAATGAATAGCTTTCATTCACATAAAGAATTGAAATTTCTCATACAACCTGTTGTGCTGTTTCAATTTTGAATTTTTTAGTAATTTTGCTAAGAAGTTTAGTGTCTGTTTAGTTTATTAAAATGATCATTTTGGATGTGAAATGGGATCAAGAAGAAAGACTCCAACCATCCTGCTTAGATGTTCATTCAAAAAAAAATTAGCCTATACTCTCTACAGCAATTGCTGACCCTTTCACCTCCTTTATTCTGTTGCCTCTCCAGTCTTCCAGGACAATATTCTGGCTGACAGGGAAATAACACATGATGTTGCGGAAGCTCCTATTTAATCTCTATCTGTTGACCCTGTTGGCAAGTAATATCATCTGTTTCCACCTTAAATCTAAATTATTTCTAAATAATTGCTCCCTTTATATTTTCTCTTCATCTCACCAGCTCACTGGCAAGGGTCTGTTTGAACATGTTGATCATCTTTTCTCAGTTGTAGGATAGAGGGCATGCCACAGCCCCTAACTTACTTAACCCCCAGCAACAAGAGGGCAAGGAGCCAGGTTCTTTCTCCCCTCTCCTCCACCCCTCCAAACTTGAACTGAAACACAAGGATAGAGTTTCTTTGTCCTGATTCTCTACCTTTCTCCTGCATGACTTTCAAAGGAGTTTATTATTATTACAGAGCTTGTTGTCAGAGCCCCTTCTTCTATCTCTTGAAGTGCCTCCCACGGTCATTGCTGACTCCAGGGCCCTTTCTTGTCAGTTTTTACATTAATGACATTCCCAGTGTACCTGAAATCTGAAATATTTATGTTTGCAGATGACAATGTTCCTCTGTTTGCTGCTAATGTCTCCTTCTCTCCTTTGAAAAGACATATGTGATCAAGTAGCTTAATAATATGCAGTACCTCTTTCCTTTCCACCCCTCTCTCTTGACAGAAATGTGGTTATACTCTTTTCCTGCTCACAAATTAGTTGCCCTTTCATGCTACACAAACTTTACAGTTCTAGAAAAGTAACTTATCTGCTTCCTTAATAAGATACAAATGTTTTGCATCTACAGAGGTGATCTCTGCAGGTCAGGGCTGAGTTGGCTCAGCACTGCAGGAGGAGACCAGTAATACTTTGCCTCTCTGGAATGTTTGGCCTTTCAGAATGGCTGTATACAGAAGTACACATGCAAACATATGCAAATCTGTAACTGTACCTATATATACACACAGATGTCTTCCTCTTTCCCCCTAGACTGTGCCAGAGCATCTAGCTCTTTCTAAGGGTATTGCATTCATTTGGAGAGGGGGTTGGGGGGAAGAAAAGAAAGCTTGCTGTCAAATATTATGCCTACTTCAAAGGAATAGAGTCCTAATCTATTTAAAATATGAAGTACATTTGGATAAGCCATGTAAATTAATGTTAACTTAGGGAATACTATGACTAGACAGCTAAAAGGGGTGGGGATTGTTGAGGAAAATTAATTAGAAGAGGAAAATTAAATTAGGAATTTTTAGCTAGCAAGAAAGAAGGCAACTTTCAGCACTAGGATATGTATCTTTTCCTGTGAAAATAAAAATATGACCAGCCAAATTGGTGGACAAAACTGTGTCAGCTAAAAATGCAAGGGACCAAAGGATAGCTCAGGGGAATATTTCATCTCTAAGCTGTTAGTTCAAATGCAATCCAGGTAGTAAGGATGAAGCACCCTTCCCAGCAGTCACCAGAGTATTGAACAGAAACCTGAATGGAATTTAACACAGTTCACTGTTTCCAAAGTTCATTTGATGTCTACTTCTGAGTAGCTGCAAGGGGGCATCCACAATAATCAAAAGATAGATGGAGTCAAAAGGATAAGGAAATACATCTGTGATGCCAAGAGAAGGCTCCTTTTGCTGGTGTGAAAATGAAAGACATACCATAAGCAGGAATGAGGGGTCTTACAACTTCTACTCTGTCATTCTTCAACTCCTGGACTTTTTGGAAAAGTGAGGAAAAAACCCAAAACAACCAACCAACCAAAACCAGAGAAGTGTTAGCCCTCTCTGCTTGCTAGGTTTTTTGTTTCCTGTGATGTTGTTTCTGTAAACTGTCTGAAGACCCTACATAGAAGCTGTTTGATAATGCAAGCTGGAAGGAGCACATCGAAGGTCTACCTGGAAAAGTACAATACTGTGCAGAGATACCCAAGTTGTCTTAAATACCAGCAGCTGTCTCACCACATGAGTGCAGCAGACTCCCAGTGAATGCATCCTTCTCCCCTCCTTAGCCCAGGCAGAGCACTTTGCAAATGTGGACTACTCCCACTTCTCTGCCATTTCTCTCAGATATGTTCAAAGTCAAAGCTGGGGATACAATATTAACTCCAGACTCAGAATTACAATCCCTGAGCTGACAAGAAGCGAAATATTGCTGAAGAAATGGAGAGGGGGTGTGTAACTCATCCTTAGAAGCAGGCTGAAAAATGGAGTTGATGTGTCTTTCCCTTCTGCATGTAAAGAATGGTTTCACCTACAAAGGTGCCTGTGATCTTCCAACAGAACCTTTTTTGGAATTAACTGCTCCTCTGCCTCTGAGGTCCTCTTGACTATGCCAGTTGCTATATACAGCAAATCACTAACATGTGCCCAGACAAGGCAAATAGCTGCCTTATGCATCTTCTTTATCAAGGCAAATTGTTACAATAAAATAGATCACATGCAGCAACTTTATGATATCCCAGGTAACACATGCATCTTCCATGTTTTCAGATTCAAATTACTGCAAAGTAAATAAAACAAAAAAAAAAATACAACACAATACAATACAATAAAATTCCACAAAATTCCACTTGTAACTTGCTAGAACATTGGGCACAGTTCATCACAAATCTGACCATAAAGGCCAACGAGTGTACTTGTGATATTAAGGATTCCTGAACTCATCATAACTTAGGTGGGGATAGCCAAACTGCTGCAATTTAGTCCAATCTCTTTTGAGGGATTTGCTGATGGCAACTGGCTTTTCAACCACTCACAGGTTTTGTCCTGGGGAAGCAGATGAATCCCTAAACAGAGAGTGGCCTAACAAATAAGGGATGGGAAAGGTGAGGATCAGACTGCTCTTTGAAAGTAGTTTGGTCTTTGGTCCATTTTTAGTCAGCAGGATCAGTGTACCTAAAGCAATTTTAATCTTTCACCTTCAACTGAATAAAATATAGAAATTCTGATGGATATGAAAGATTATAGGCATTAAATTTCCATCAAAATGAAAAAATTCCCATGTCTGCCCATGTCTCAGAGGGATTGTTCTTACCTAAATACAGAGTCAGTCTAATTCAGCAGTGAACATGTGCTATTTTGATGGTTTTTTAGACAGATTTCCCAAGAGTGATGGCATCTTTGCAAATTTCATGATTTAGGACTGCTATAATGTGTAAAGAGGAGGAAATAATTGAGGAAGAAAGAATAGGGAAAATATTCTGTCATTTCCAGACTTTTGAAATACTTGCAATCAAGAATATAGAATAAAAAACCCCAAACCAATCCAAACCAAACTAAAACAAAACAAAACAACAAAACCCCCCAGACGTTTCAGCAGCAGATTCCAAACATTGTCTGAAAAACAAAACAAAATCTTATCTAAAAATGGTTCATTTTTAACATATAATGTATACTGGACACCCTATCCATGTATATAGCCTTTGAAAGTCTATCATCCTTTACTGTGCTCATCAAAAGTCTCTCTCAATACCTAATTTGCTATAATCCTGTATTAGAAAAGCTAAGTCCTATTTTATATATATGTGCGTGTATATATATGTATATATATGAAATTGCGTTATAAAGATAACCCCATGCTACTAATTCATCTGTGTTTCCCCAAAAGAAGCAGGAAAGTGGAAGTGGTAGGCATAGTTTGGGATAACATGTAAGTACTGTATACTATCTTTCTGTGGGTATGAAAATTTCCCATATAGTTTAAGTAATATTATAGTTTTGAACTTTTTCTACTGGCATCTTGTCCAAAAGCCATTACTATAATTTTCAGCAGTCTCTCAAATATCAGCTAGAGCTGATAAATTTCTTCCTCTCTTTTCTTCCTCTCTTATCTTCCTCTTTTGGAGAGTATTATTTTCAACTGTTAAGCAGGGATTGAATTTAGAGAATGCTATAGTGGTGGATGAAGGGTACATGGCTTTTGAATCACTTCAGGACAGGCAATATTACTGTGCATCCTCTGTGGCAGAAACAATTAAATAATTGCTAGACTACCTGCTGCACCTCATAATAATTCCAATTTTTTTTCCCAAATGTTTGCTTTGAACTAGTTTCAGCCTCTGCTACATAGAAGGTTTTTAATCTTGGTTCTTACCCATACATATTTGCCTGAGGCTGTCAAAGAATAAGCACATTTGTTTATTAGCATATCTGCTAAACCAATCAGGCTGATAAATGTAGTCTTCAAGGAGTAACAATAAATTGCAAAGCATTTCGGATAAAATATGACTTCATCCTGTTTAATCAGGTATGTTTGAAATCATTACATTTGAATATATGCACTGTTGTTGATATGAAAAGCAATGTTTAAAATGAAGACTAGAGAAGCTTTCAAAGATCTGATGGCAACAGGAGGTGAGAGCAGTATTAATTTAGGTCTGATATTGCTGGGGTTAAGCTATGCTGTATTACGTTGAAAGACAATTTCCCCAAGGAAGTAGGAGAAAACACAAGCACAAAATATTCTATACTGGAAGTCCTGAAGTAAAGAAATGGGAAATCTTGAAAATTTCTTTTCCTGTCAAATTTAAGAGAATTGCCTTAAAAGATATAGAGTATTCTGCTTTGATTGCTACTTAAGTTCATGCTGCAAATCTCTATGGCAAAGGGACATGTGTAACCTGGACATCAGGAATGGATTTGTTTGCTGCATGGGAGAAAAGCATGAAGATACACTATAGAACTGGTAGTGAATTGTGCAGGATTACACTCCTAGAATGCTAAAAGTACATCCCAGCTCAAGCATTACCTTATTTACTCAAATAAGCACAACACTAGAATAATGGCTATGGTTCACAGTTTCACTCTCCAGTACAGAGTTTGTATATATTCACATAAAGTCAAGACCTATTGTCTTTTAATGATAAGATTCACAATGAATCAACCTAATTTTTTACTATCTTTATATGTTTACTGCTTTAGAATATCTACCTATGAACTGGAGATGTTGTACTAAAGTTAACAGGGGTCACACAGCCAGGAACACTATGTAGTGCATGAGCAACACTGAGGACTTTTGAGTGGTCTCCAGTGAGCCTCAAGCCTGAAAGCAAACAGAAGTCTGCCCTGCTGTTGCTGACTTTGTATAATAAAATAATATGAAAAATGGAACTTATATTAAGAAAAAATATTAATATAGCAGAGGAATGCAGAAGATTGAAAATCCTCACTGTACCTAGCAGAGATAGCCAGCTGGTGACTGGAAGGGGTTCAGCTGCTGTTTGAATCTTGGGTCTGGAAAGAGAAAATAAGGAAAACAGTGGACTCTTTTTTGAGTAAATAATTCAATTTAGATCTGTAAATCTGGAAGCATGAATTGTTTTGAAAAAAGAATATTTTTCCCTATTTTGTAAAACACAGTTCTGATACACTTCAGTGCAGTATGAGTTTGTGTTTTCCTTACTACTTTTCCACAGAAAAAAATCATGTGCAGCTTCAATTGCAAGATGTATAGGCAGATTTTTCTGGAGATTGAGATTTCAGGAAGCCTGTAATTCACACCTTCAAGCAGTGGTAGTCTAATGCAAAGCACTCATTTTCCAAGACAAAATATCTGGAGACCTGGCCACAAGAAGATGAAGGCTGTAGGTGCATCTGATTAACTTAGCAAAAGAGCAAAGTCCTCTGGCAAGACCCAAGCAATAAACATACCAAATATTGCAGTGTAGTCTAACAGGGATTAGTGCTTCTATCTTTATAATCTTGCAAAACACATTTAGAGATGTGCCCTTGTATCATTTCAAATTATTTCCTCATTGTTTCTCCATGAGAAATGCAGACACGTAAATTGTTTTTGAAAGCTCATCTCTGACACCATTTATCCACTTTCCTCAAGATATCTGATTTGCCAAAAATGAAACCTTGCTTTATGGTATGAGAGACACTTCCTGAAAAAATCCCCATTTAAGGTCTAGAGATGGGTTGTCTCTTGGGGACTGGTAATGAGATACAGAGCAGAGTACTGCAAAAGTTCAAAACAAAATCATAAGCCATGTGAATCATGCCTGGTTCCACGCCTTGCTGGAAAGAAACATTTCATGTTTCTATGCAGAAATCAGACACAGATTGTCATGTGGTCTGGTTTGGATATGAAATCAGACAAAACCTTGGGTTTTAGCAATATTTCCCTTTCCAAATGTAATTGTACAAAACTCAGGCTCTAACTGAAGAGATATCCAATCAGTATATAAGGAGCATTCACTGAATTGCTGCAGAGCCTAGTAATGTATAACAAGGTGTGTAAGCTGTTGTAGTGTGGATGGAGCAGTGGATGGAGCAACTTCTCAGGGCCTTGTGAAAAAATGCTGCACTACTTAAAACAAATTTCAGCCCTGGGAGATTTGTGCACTCTGAATGAGGCACAGGGGACACTATGTAAGAGCTGAATGCCTAGTCTGAGGACCCATTGGTACTGTACTGGTTTTGACTTGGATAGAGGTAATTTTCTTCATAGCAACTTGCATGGTGCCATGTTTTGGATTTGAGAACAAAGCAGGGCTGTTAATGCAGGGATGTTTTAGCTACTGCTGGCTGCTTCTTGCACAGGGTGCAGGCCTTTTCTGCTCCTCATACTGTCCTGCCAGTGAGTAGGATGGGGATGCATAAAAAACTGGGAGGGTGTCGACAGAGCTAAGACAGTTGCCTCCAGCTGACAAAAGAATATTCCATACCACATGATGTTGCATTCAGCAATAAAAGATAGGGCAAGATGGCGGAAGGGGAGATATTAGTTTGTCTCCTCATGTAGCCCTTAGGAGGGATGAAGCCCTACATGTGGAGATGGCTAAATACATGCCTTCCACCGCAAAATAGTAAATAACTCCCTTATTGTGCTTTACTTGTATGTGTGGCTTTTGCTTTATCTATTAAAACATCTTTATGTTATCATGTGGTTTTTTTCACTTTTGCCCTCTCAATTCTTTCCCCCATCCTGCTGGGTGAGAGGAGTGGGCAAGCAGATGAGCTAAACTAAACTAAGTGCATAAGAGATGTAGGCTTCAAGATGTAAGGAATGGTGAGTGGGCTACTCTGGTGCAGCCTCAGAGTCCTTCTGTAGGATTTTAAATATTAGTTCTATCTCCTCTATATTCTTGATCTAGTAATCTGGTACTTATTTTTTGGGGCTCATACCTTGGTTCACATCCAGTCCAAGTATACCAATACATGATGCTGGAAGTGTCCATGGACCCTTAAACAGAAATGAGTTCATAATCCTATTCTACAGAGTAATCAGCATCGATGCCTGGGTTGGTTTTGGCAGATTTGATGTACTCTTACCAGAATTGACTCAGATTCTAATCTTGTGCATCTGGAAGGCCCTGCAAAACATGTTGTTTCTCAGGGAAGATATTAATGGATGGTCCCTTAGTGTTGCTTCATAGCCACTGCTCTTCAGTGATATATAAGACACATAATAGCTTTTTCCCTGTGTCTTCCTGTAATAAGATACCACAAATGGGAGTAAAATTTGCTTTCTCAGTTTCATGTCCTCAGTTTAGAAGGTTATTTAAACCCCCAAAACTCCAGATAATTCCCTTTTCATTAGTCTAGTTACAGATTTAATTCCATTTCAAGAAAAGTGAAAAAAAAGGTATTTTGGTTTTAGATAAAAGTAAACAAATTGAGAATACAGATTTTTGATAAAAACAACAAAGCAGAAAGCAAAATTAAACAAAATCACATCTGCTTCCAAGAGAGACCAAGATGATGCAACACACCTTGACACTTGACTAAAAAAACAAACCTTGCAGTTGGCTTGCAGTCAGACACCTGCTCTGAAATTCATGACTCAGTGGATCATAGTTCATTAACCCACTCAAACTATTTTTTAATTATTGTCACATTTTATTATTCAAAAACTTGGCCACTTCCCAAGAAAAAGGATCATTCTGCAAAAATGTCCTTGAATTCTACTGAGAGGGAAAAAAAAAGGAAAGAGAGACTTGTGGTAAAACCAAATAATGTTATAGTATTGACAATAAAATCCCCAAACCTGGACATGTCTACATTAATTATGAGATTCATCCTGAATATGTAGTTGAGTGGAGAATGCTATTTCTGACCAGAGAAAAGCAAAAATCTCCTAACAGTTTTTCATCTAATGTTGTTCTTCAAGCATCTTAAGATATTTGAGAGAATTTCTGGTAACCAAAACAAACAATCCAGACTTTTTTTTTTTTCTGGAAAATTCTGTAACTCCTATAGAAATCCATATCTCTCTCTCTCTCCTCTCTGGTTTGTTTTTGGGTTTTGGTGGTTTGGGGTTTTTGTTATTTAGTTATTTAGTCATTTAGTTATTTAGTTATTTAGTCACTTAGTCAGTCAGTCATTCAGTCAGTCAGTCAGTTAGTTAGTTAGCTAGTTAGTTAGTTAGTTAGTTAGTTAGTTTTGCATGAGGTATGTTTTTAACTTAATTTTAGAATACAATTGCTCAAGAATTCCCTACTCTGTTTTTCTGGTGAAACAATCATTAAATTCCATACAAACCCTAAGCTGTAAGTATAATGTATACGGAGATATAAAAAATCTTGGATCAGCAGAGACATATCACTGTCTTTTATTGTTTAAAATGAAACACCAGAGAAATCTAAAACCTTATTATAAGGGAGTTTTGCTTAGATTTTGCTTTGGAGATAACAAAATTCAGAATGATCACCTATTTCTAGGTTTTCAAGTCCTAAGTTTGGCACGTTACTTAGCACAAAGTATTTTGACCTGGGGAAGTAAGAATCTCACTGTCTGTAGGCTCCATCAGCTATTAAAATTGTGTAGATGTGTGAAACTTAACCCAAGTCTCTGATGCATTCACTGTAGTTCAAACACCCTGAAGCTGTACTGCCATCACTGTATCCAGTTGGAAGTGTAAAAAGAGATCACTTCTTTCAAAGACAGCCCAAAAGGAGGATTGGCCCCAAATTTTAAACACTCGACAAGAACTGGGAAGGGCCGCTGCCACATTTCCTCCTGCTGAAGGTAGACAATTTAGAGGAAGGGAAAAAATCCCAAAATGAGGAAGGTAAGAGCAAGGCTAAGCCTCTACTGGAGAGGGCACAGAAATCAAAGGGATAGACCTGGGTCACGCTCCATGGAATAGCTTTGAATTTTGCCTTATCCAACAAATGGATAAAACTGTTTATACAAGTTGTAGGGATCAGACTCACTTCTGAGAGAGTGTTCCAACCATTAGGAGGCACACTTCTTATCTTTCACAGAATCACAGAACAGGTAAGGTCAGAGGGGACCCTAGTGGACTTCTGGTCCAAATTCCCTGCTTAAGTAGGCTGGCAGGGTCATCCCAGAGCACAGGATTGCATTGAGATGGTTCTTGAATATTTCCAGTGAGGGGGACTACACAACCTCTCTGGGCAATCTGTTCCAGTGCATAGTCACCCACACAGTAAAGAAATTGTTCCTCATATTCTGGTGGAACTTCCAATGCATCAATTTCTGCCTATGGACTCTTGCCCTATTGCTTAGCACCACTGAGAAAAGCCTGGCTCCATCCTCTTGACCATCCATTCAGATACTTTTACACATTGATAAGGTCCCCTCTCAGTCATCTCTTCTCGAGGCTGAACAACCTCAACTCTCTCAGCCTTTTCTCATAACAGAGATTCTCCAGACCCTTGATCAGTGTAGTAGCTCTCTGCTGGACCTGCTCCAGGTGTTCCCTGTCTCTCCTGTACGAGGGAGCCCAGACTTGGAAATATCACTCCAAGTGTAGCCTCACCAGGGCACAGTAGAGGGGCAGGATCATCTCCCAAGACCTGCTGGCAGTGGTCTTCCTAAATATGACTGTTGAGAATCTCTAGGGACAAAGAAGAAAATTAATCAGAAGTTAACTTACTTCTGTAACTGATAGCCCTGTTATAAACCAAAGTTAGATTAGAATTGCTAGTTGTTAGTTGTAAATAAAGAAATAAACTTGGTCTTTTTTTTTTTTTTAAAGAATATTGGAAAAAAATTGAACCATTCTGAGACTTGCTACTAAAAAAGAGATAAAATATAAGCGTAAGATTGTTTATAAAAGAAAAAAATAAAGTAGGACAAATCTCAGTGAGACTTGTATCCATGATTCCTAGAGGCAGGACAGTGTCTAGTTCTATGATGGGGAAAGAATTCCAGTTTGTACCTGCTCCTTTTTATTTCATGACAACTTTCAGAATCCTGGCAGACTAATTTTCTTTCATTACTTTCCAGAGAAATGAACATGTTCCTCTACTAGTGAAATTAATCACCTTTCTGTAATCTCTGGCTCTGGGAAGATAGGATTTTTGCACTTACCTTTGTTTAGTCTTAAAAAACTAGGCAGGAGATAGGTATTTGTATTCCAAGCTAAGCTTATCCCTATATAATGTTGGTCTTTATCCCTTAAAGTTTTGGTGGTTTTTTTTTATTTTTTTTCCCCTTTCAAACTATTTCTCAATCTCAGAGAGCAAAACTCAGACCTGCAAGATTCTGCACAGTAATTTTAGATTTTTTAATAAAGATTTGTAGTGGTTGGAAGTGTAGAACTTAACAACTGACATTGCTAAGTGTATCAGTACTTCTGGAGTGTTGTTTACGCTGAGGTGAGACAAATGGAAATTATTAAAGTAATATTTTATTGAATTTAGTAGAGGGGTGATATGAGAGAAGATATCAGGGAGACGATTAACTGAGAATCAGTCTCATAATGTATCAGAAATGACTGGAACAATAAAAAAGTTCTCAATACTTCTCTTACAATGTATCTAGAAAGACAAAAAATATTCTTGCCAACAAGGATTATTAAGTATTACCTACTACTAACTTTTACTCAGGCTTTTGGCACAAAAGTATTGTACCACTGGGGCTGGAGTTGTAGTCTTTGGAAAAGGAAAAAAGAACTCCCTACCAAAACACTCTGACATCAATCAAAATAACTTAGGAGGCATAAGGTTTCTGGCTCGGTACATGCAACATTACACATCTGCCCAGATTTTGGATGGAGCGTACAGTTGTCCACCCCTAAAACATCACATCTCCATCATTATTCATGTCTGGATTTTGCCCTTCCCCAGTGTAGCCCAGTGGGCTGATTCACAAGGGTGAAGCAAGGATTTTACAAAGGCTCACAGGAGAACAGAAACAAGCTTTGTGGGGGAAATGCTGTGATAATTAAAAGAAAACCCCAGAACAACCTTCACCTCAACAATGCAGGTCAATTTGTAGATAAAACCACAGTTGTTTCTTGAGCCCTAGAGGAAAGAGAAAAGAGGTTGGTCTTGCAAATAGGCCTAAGGCCAACAAACTTCAACTGATGTTTAAAAAGCCACTAAAAATGTACATGAGTAAATGACTGGACAAATCATTTCACTGCAGCAGCATCCTCATGTTACTTAGCTACTTGTCAAAACACTAACCTCTTGGGAAAATATATATTCAGCATTGGTGAGGATAAATAGTTAGTTGATTTCCCTAGAAAAGCAAATGGGTGCTGCAAGAAGGCATTTGCATTATTAGAAACCTTTTACCCTGGTACTACTGTCCTGTACTGTGCTCACTGTGCTATTTTGCACAAAATCTGCCATTCCAAAAAGTACTTTTGGCTTTGCCATTTTCAAAGCTTCCTCTGAGTTCTGATAATCTTATATTATTGTTGACTTATTTTGCATAATAAAGCTTTGATTGGGGAATAAAAGCTGGCTTTATGACCAGTCCAGAAAGTTATTAATGTGTTATTTTGTCATTTTAATTTTTTTCTTAACAAACAAATGTTGATTTTTTTTGTTTGCTTGTTTGCTAGAGAATTTTTGTGGGGACATGTGTGTACAGGACTACAAGTGATAGACATCTGGATGTTAGCAGTTAGTATAAATTAAGAACTTGGCCACAAAAGTTTTGGTCTTGGTGAAGAAGCGAGGTATCTTAACTTAGGGAAAAGTAATTCCTTAGAGTTTAATATGATCACTGGTAAGGAAGTGGGAATTTTGGGTTGGACATAGGGAAATGTAAGCCTTCTGAGTTAGAAAATTCACAGTCCAGCAAAAATTTATGACAAGCCTGTCTGGAAACTGAGCTTTAAGTATTACTGTAATGTTATTACACATTAAATGACATTCAGAGTATTGTTTAAACAATAAGAAATTTATTTTAGGAAAAGTATGAGTCAGAATTACTATATAACTTGAAAATTTTGTTTCAGTTATAATTTGAAGGTTTTACTGAAATGACCTTAAAGACAAGCTCCAGAAGATTAGACCAGGATTTTGTACTGAAAAGGGTATTTGCCATTTTTCACTCACGTTTACAACTAAAGGAGCATGTTAGAATTGACATCAGTCCTTTTAATAAATTCCAATGGATAGGAGCCTTTTTCCATGTCCTCTTGGTAAAGAGGACACAGCTGTTTCCCCTAGTTATAGAGCACAAAATCATTGCTCTTTTTAAATTTCTTCTATTATTTTGTCGTTTTTCTTCTAGTACTACTTGCTTGGAAACTCATACCTGGAGATCATAAGGAATGAAACAAAGCTCATTCTTGTTGAGCTCTCACCCTTTTTTCATTAATGCTGCTCAGGTTTACATCAAAACTGATAAGTCAGAACTTCCTGAGGTGAATTCTGTAATAGTTTGTGCAGGTAAGGTTTAGTGTCTAAGTTCGGAATACGTTTTGGCCAGAATTTCAATAACTATAAACAGTCGATATATTTAAGGTGTGATTTTATGCCCAAGCCCATGAAAAGTAGGTTTAACTGTCTCAGCAATTAACTTTCCTTCCTTGGTGCTCCAGGAATGATTTCTCAATGATGTGAACATGTTGTAAAGTTCCTCTTCAGTTTTGTAGGCAGTGTGGAAAATGGAGGATGGACACATAGAACAGCTGAAGTCCAAGATTTGTGCTTTTAAATGGGTGATAGATGATATCTATTTGATTAAATTCTTTTCATATGAGTTTGATGTGGAAAATTTTGATTCATTCTACAGATGTACAGAGTAATAGAGACATGCCTGCCATTGTTATGAATTGAGGATATAAAATAAATAATTATGCTTATGGTTTGTAACAGAAACTACAATAAAAAAGGAATTTATTCTAATAAATTGGATCTTGAGGGCAGTGAATGTCTTGAGATCAATAAATAGCATTTGTTAAGCAACTCTGCTGTCAAAGAGACTGTCACAGAATTTTGGCTTCATTGAGTTCTTACTGGAAGTGCAGGCAAATGGATGAGGTGGAACAGAGTAAATATTAAACAATTAATGTAGGTACATGGAAAAAATAATGCTACTGAAATGTGTCTACTTGAATTCCAATTTAATCAAGATGTCATTGGTCCTCAATTACATAAAGATACCTATAAAATATCCATGCTATGTCCAGTGCAAGCTTATTACTTTTTAATATGAACCCAATTGGCAGTCACATTCAGTTAAAGGATAAAAAGATGTAAAATGGAAAGTGTTATTGAGAATACTAAGGTGTGTAGATCTGCACTTTTACATTTTTTACCATCCAAATCGCAATGGAATGCAAGTCTTTGATGCCTGTTAGATCCACTTTTTATGAGACAGAATTTTTAATATTAAAAGTTGGATAGCACTACAGCAACTTCTGAATCCCAGTTGGTTGAGGGGGAAAAAAAAGAAAAAGAAAAAAAAAAGGAGGAGAAAAGAAAAATATTTGAGGAATTTGATTTTAAAAAAAAGTAATTGGAGGATCCAATAAATTCTTATCTCAGCCAGTGGTGTGTCAACCCATTTTGGGATGTTTTTATATGTGTTGAAAAAATTAATTTTTCTGTAGTGAACATTCACACTTGAAGGGAGCTAATAAATATTTTCTTTACATGAAACTAGTAGTTGTAATTGGTTGGTATATATTTCTATGCCATTTTGGTATATTGTAAAAATAAAATTAGGGGCATCAGAACTTTTTATGCACATTATGTCCGGGTTGTGCTAGATTCCATATTGAGACTTTGGCATTCACCATTTAGCACTGTATCCAAATGGTGAGGAAATGTGAGTCAGGAAACCAACAAGCAGGGGCTCAGTGGTTCAGCTCTGTTACCTGAACATAGACATCGATTATGTGCAGGATTACGTGGGATACTAAGGGTACTGATGCCTGGCAAATACACACATGATTCCAGGGACATCTCTGAGCAGCTGAAAACCAAGAAAGACACTCTGTGGTGTATCCACTTGTCACTTGCTAGGCAGCTGAATCTCATACCAAAACCAGAAATCAGGCTTCAGATTCAGCATCCTAAATTTAGGTTTCCATGCTGTAGGCATTCACGTGAAGTTAGGTGTCTATGTTCCCACTGAAGAAGGATTTAATCTATCTTAAGTGCTATTCAGAGCAGCCAGAAATACACAACTGGAGTTCAGTTTATTCAAGCATACTCAAGTGTCTCATGCTTTTTTTAATGTCTTCTGGAATTCTGATATGTTTTTAGCTGTCAGTTCAGAAAGGAAAGGTGTCCCATTGTTTCTACAATATATCCAAGAGATCTGTATGGATCACCCAGGACACTGTGACATCTCATATGACATTACATCACCACGTGTGGATAGTCAAGTCCTCACGTTTAACCAGCTTAATAGCTGTCTGTATTCCACTCACTGTAGTGTTTGGTTCCACCTATTGATTATATGGGTGTTTAGACCCTTAGCTCACATGATGATACTCTTTTTTAAAAGTTGAATCTGGAACTGGATCCCATCCCATATTTTTTTTTAAACAGTTACAGAATTTAGCCCATGTCATGCTTAGCTGCTGATTGAATAGGGTACTGGAGTTCAAATTGTTTACACAAGTGAATTCGAAACAGCATACAATTACAGATTTTAACATGCTCATTTTCTCTATTGTGTCATGAGAGCTCAGCTGAATGAGTTCAAGGAGCTCTGTACCTCGAACACAGCACAGCATTAGTTGCAGCTAGATGGTTTCGATCTGGAATTATTTTGCATCTGTGTAGCCTGGAGTCTAGGCAGACAAAGATTGTATTTGCCAGTGAAGGTGCATGCATCCTCAGAAAAAGCTATATCTGCAACTTTCCCCTTTGGGATTCACCAACAGAGGTGAACTGAATAAACAACCTTCTTCTGGAAAAAAATCACTCTTTATTCTGCATAATAGCAATGAAGCTTTGCAAAGCCTGGAAGATGGTCTGTATTCTACTTCTTTATCTCAAGGTTTGCCAACTACACTTGGAATGCTGAAAAGGTCCAGCTTTCTTATAAGTCAGGCATCTGTGTCTGACTGAGCAATTCCTGAACTACAATTTCTCAGGTGCTAGACAGAATTTTTATCCTGCCTGAATTCTTTATTTTCAGCTCCTGCATTTTGGGCTGGTTCAGTAGGGTCACTCAGTCTCCCTCTGAGGGAATGACTATACTACCTAAAAGAGGCTCTCACCTTCATGACATTTTGGTTTCTGCTCTTGCTCTGTTACTCAATGATGTGGACATCTTGGAAGAAGACTAGTGACCCCACTGCCACCCACAACTGTGCATATATGTAGTCTTGTTTAAATTCTGCACAATAGAAAATACAGCCTGTCACTTCCTTAAATGATCACCTGTTTTTTGAGTCCCCAGCAGTGTGATCCTGAGTGAAAATTCTAAGCAGTAAGGCAAATTACTGGTAATAGTACTAATAAAATTGCTACTGCTGCTGCTTATAACTACCACTAAGTGAACTTCGTTTTACTAAGCTAGATAAAATGTTTTAAAATACAACAAAATCAGCTTTATATTGCCAGATGTTTTTAGATAAAACTGTTTGTAGTTTTTTGTTTGTTTGTTTCTGATAAGAGAGTTGGGGTTTTTTCTGAAAAATGCTCCCTTAATAAGAAAGGGTTGGGTTTTTTCCCACCCTTTAAAACGATTCAGGCTGAAATTTTTCATTAGGTATGTAATGTATTATGAAAGAAAAAAAAAGTTGCTATCTTCACTTACAGTCACCAAATAAGCTTCAACACTATCATGGTGAAGTGTACTTCCATGGATGATGATGATGAAAAATATACCTTAGCACATAGAAACTCACTGTAGCTGTATGCTGACTCGTAATTGCTAAGGCGAATGCAGAATTATCTAAATAAATTCACACTGAACAAAATGATGATGAGACAGACTTGCATACAAATGATCATCTTCATTAATGCTGAGCTGAAAATAGGCAATGTGCCAGCTCAGTACATGAGTATTAAGGTCAGATTATAATCTTTCCCGATAATGGCTACAGGTACCTTAATTAATTGAAA
Source organism: Pithys albifrons albifrons (assembly GCF_047495875.1). Lineage (NCBI taxonomy): Eukaryota > Metazoa > Chordata > Aves > Passeriformes > Thamnophilidae > Pithys > Pithys albifrons. The sequence continues at coordinate 27,484,011 of NC_092458.1, forward strand.
AATTACACTGGGATTCCCACAATGTTGCATATCACATTTTCATGAATACCACATTCATTCTTGTTGGTTTATCAAAATAATAGCTGCATTAATAGGGACTGGTCATTTGTTTCAAAGTGATCATGTCAGATAACACATGGAAAATTCTCATTCATTCCTTCCTTCTTCATTGTATTAACATTATTCATGCTGAACCCTGCTGGCATGCATGCAACAAAGTATGGAATTTGAGAATACTTTGGCACTAAGCAGCACCCAATTATTGGAAATTACTGACATTAACAGAAATGGCTCTGATCCTCATTTTATCAGCAAGGAATACATTGTTTCGGTTCTAGCCACATGATAACTCTTTTAGACTCCCCATTCTCTTTGTTGATTAAAACCAAAGCACAAGTGGGTGAATTTTTTCTCCTCCCTGCCCCACCACCCCACCCCCAACCCAGGATACTGATATCTGACTAAATTAACACTGCCCTCTGATCACCAAATGAATGGTCTTTGTGGGACCAAACCATGAGTGATCAAACAGAACGTCCGCCTGGTTTGACAGGTACAGAGCTGAGTTGCACATGTGCCTCTCCTGTGCCTGACATCAGCAGCAGGAGGGGTGGAGCAGTCCGGGGAGTTAGTGCATTTACAGTTGTTACCAGGGAAACAAGAAAAATTGCAGACATTCTGTATTGTAGATAGCATGATCTGAACTTGGCTTTATCACAGAAACATTTGACTAATATAGCAATGTACTGTGCAATATTAGCAAAAACTTCCAAAATTTTTATGGCTGTAGCAGGGACCTCTCATGTAAAACATTAGTCATTAGAATTTAAATTACACTTAAAAGAGAAGAGAAATGGTATTATCATGTTCCTCTATCTCCTCAGAAAAAAATGGCCCTACACTGAATTTCCACTGCAACTTCATTCATTCTCCTAGGTTTGCATGGTCAGCAATGCTGATGGTGCTTTACTCTCTGAAAGTTCCCCTTGCACTAGTGTCCCATTTTCTCTTCTCTGTGCATGAAGCCTAAATATCTAGTTAGCATTGCATAATTCTCACCAATTTCTTTGCAACTTAGACCCTCCTGTTCCCTCTAACAAAGTGCAGAAACACAAATGGCTTGAAAAAAAATTATTAGGCTAAAAGAATAGCTGAAGATAATTGAATTGAATTTTTAACATGGCAGAAGAGAAGCAATTTATATAATTTCTTTCCTGCCTTGTGTCATGTTATAATGCTGTGTGGTGTCATAATGCTGTGTGGTATCACTCAGTCAATAGATAGCAGAGATGAAAAAGAGCAGGTCGATAGAGTGAAGCAGTTGGGGCTGAAGGACTGAGGTCCACACTGCATGAAACTTAAACTTGGACTAAGTCTGTGAACTGACTAAATCAGCCTGTAAACTGAATGTCTATTAAAGGTTGCACCGTATTACACATGTTCCTGGTCTGCATCCCACAGTTTAGTTTCATCTGATGCTGTTTTAGCACTCTGAGCCATTCAATGACATGAATCAAATAACAGCAAATAGGGAAACTGGAGATTTTTTGTTGAAAGACAGTTGCCAGATACAAATTGAAACGCTAGTGCACGTGCATCTAAAGTAACCCACAATCTTAGCAAGCCAGAGAAAAACACAAAAATTCTTACAATCATCTAAACTTTCTGCTGTCCTTTTCCTCAGCAAAAGTGGCATTGGTGATGTTATATTTGAATAATGTATCTTGTGCTCAGAATAACTAAACCAACACATTTCTTATCTCTCCTAGTGCAGAAAGTCTTTTCATTTTAAGCTTTGTTTTATCTTGGCTATTCAAGGTTTGGGGGTTTTTGTTTGGGTTTTTTTTTCATTAAAATTGTTTTAGGCTGAAGGAAAAAAGTGGTTTTCCAGCTGTCTGAATCAGAGATCTTTTTAGATCCATCATACATATTTCTATAATTTAAGCTAAGGCTGGAACTGGTGAAAATAGAAAGCTGCAACTCTCTCTGAATTTACTACCTTCTCAGAGTCTTATATCAAGCCTTTGTTATATGTCAAAGGAACATGTAAAACAGTGAAATCTCAGCTTTATTTTTGTAGCCTCTTTGCTGTAGAGAATAGTCAAGTGTGCACGCTTGTTTGATACATTCATTCTCTGTGGGAGACACACACTCCAAAAGAACCACCAGAAAAGAAACGTTTAGCAGCTCTATAGCTGGTCTTAGTTTGTAACCGAAGTGTGGGATGATAGCAGACAGAACTTCAGAGCTGTGAAACAACAAAGTGCTTACAATTATCCCTGATCAGTAAGAAAGAAATTCACTTTCACTGATTTTTAAGCAATAAAATTATCACTTCTGCTAGGACCTGTGATTTTTTAAAATTTTTTTTAGATGGGTGTTATGTTGTCAAGCAAAGGCTCAGACACAAGGATTTGGGGCTGGAGCCTGCTCAGTGCAGGTTTAGAAATAAAAAGTCTCTAACAAGCCATACTGTACGTATACAGCTGCAGTATATAAACTGATGTATATATATATATATATATATATATATATATATATATATATATATATATATTTAAGTTTTAAAAGTCTATAATCTAATCAAACCCACCTGGTTTTCAAGGTGACAACAGAAGAAAATATTTTCTGCAATATTTATGCTAACTTTCATCTTCCAACTAGTACTCTCCAGAAAAAGAAACGGAAAATGAATTTAGCACTGTCAAAACAATCAGTAATTCTCTACCTTTCTTCTTATAAATGGTTTTCACTTGTTCCTTCGGTTCTAGGGTAACTAAACCTTCAAGAGAGGAAATACTGAAAAACCAGAACCAGCTAAATTTGCAGAATTACTGGCAAGAGAAAGCAGACTAAACTAAAAAGTGATAGACCTGCTCTGCATCCAAGTACTAGCTGGAATTTCTATTTCTGTCCGGTGACTAGAGGGTGGCTTACAAATGTTCAGGTGTTAAACCTTAGCACCATCAAGCAGTAGCTCTGACAGGGACACTGAAGTGACAGGCACGGAGACGTGGACTGCTTTGCTGTAATTCATCAGGAGTGCTGGGATGGGAGGTTGCCATTTCTGACTTCCACTCTTTCCCCACCAGACTCCCTTCTGCCTTGATAGTGGGTTCATCTCAACTTGCAAAGTGCATTAAACATAAACACCATTCAAATCAACCCAATTCCTTCTGACTGATAGCAGCACTTTGTCAGCTCCAACAGCTCCCTGCGCCTGCTTCACAGAGAGGATGTGATAAAAAGGATGTATGGAAGTGTATTTTAATTACAGGTATTTTTACTTGAGGAGAGGAGTAAACATGAAAAATGTAGAAGTGTGACAGATCTACATAGTTAGTTGGGGGCCCCAATGAGGCTGACAATGAGTTGCTGGCAGTCACTCAGCTTAGTAGCAATTTGAGGATGAGGAAAAGGAGAAGGAAAGGCACATAGGCATTGAATTATATGTTTTAATTGAGAGCATATTAAAACATCTCCACCATACTTGGTCATCTCACCAAGCTGCATGTTCATTTAAAAATATAAATAAAAAATTAAAACAGTTTAATTATTTTCTTTCAGAATTAAAGTCATAAAGAATCCTTCTGAAAGATTTTTTAATCAGCTTCCAAGAAAACCTTAGAAAAGCAAGCCCCCCCCCCTTTCACTTTTTAAATGGAATTTGTAATCTAATGAGGAAATTATTTATGAAGTATTTGCTCTGCACCTGAAAATACCTCCAGTGAAATTATGTTTGGCAACCTGAAGCACTTTGAAGTCAATGGAGTTGCAATAAAAATTAGGCCTTCATTAAAGAGCAATGCTTTTTCTCCTGTAAACTGGCACCGCCTCAAGAGGTCAAACTCTGGGAAGGCCACAGATCTCTGCCCAAGCTGTGCCTCTGCACCACACATGGAAGCAATTTTGTCCATATTCTCTGCTGCTTTTTATGAATTTCTCCTTCCCCCCGCCCCACCACCCTTTTTTCAGGCTTCCCTCAACAGCTTTCATGTTGCATTTAGGAAATTAACAGTAACTGTCAAATTACTCTGCAAATAGGAGAATATAAGTTTGGAAGGAGTAGAACTTGCCTTTTGCCCTAGGGCCAAGTCAGTGGAAATGCAACAAAGGGATCCTTGAGAAGTGTTTGGATAGACTATTTTAGCAAGCCAGGCTCTTATTTTATCAATTGCACACAGTTTTTTCCAGTAGCAATTTTCCCCCTCTTCCTGTAAATTATTCTTTCCCCTTGCACACCCCACTTGCTGCATGGACTGGGAAAAGTACTGGGGAAGATTAGAGCTGCAAAGACTGAAAAGGTGAGTATTAATCCTTTGAGAGAGATGGAAGAGGTATGGAAGTGGAGCATCCTTATGGGATTATGTACAAAAGGTGCAGTTTAGTTGGAAAGAGACCCACCCTACTTCTCACATGTGCATACAAAGACGATGTAAAGGAGGGAGTAGTTACTTTAATTAAATACTGAAATCTTTGGGGAAAAAAGTGAGAGAAGAAAGCTCAGAGGAATTGTAATCTATGGAGATGTAAGCTAATTACTTAATCACTTGCATTTGTAAATCTTATTATTGGAAAAGAAATTCCTGTAGTGATTAAATTACAGATATTTATCTGCTAATAGCCCTGATTAACTGGTGATGCTAATCTGTCATTCTGAAAGCCAATATTAACGGCATCAATCTTACAGAACAATAAACAGTTTATATGAAAGAAAACTTTGTCCGTGCAGAGTCCAGATGTGTGAAGGGAATGTGGGATGTGTGAGATTCTGGAATCAGTTTGCTGGACCAAAACAGCCAACGCTCTCAAAATGAGTTGTTTTGGCCCATTAACCTGTTGTCAGGCACAATGTGCTACTTAGTTATGAAAAAGTGCTGTCTTATACTGCAAAAGCAATCAAGTTAGCAGAATTTCTGGAGTAAATAAATAAATTCCAGGCTTAATTTAGTACCATAAAGTTATTAGGACTAGGGCAACTAGGCCAGAGAGAGTTGTTACTACATTTTGTTTGCAGGTCCTGAAAAGAAAAGGTATCTGATAGAAGCCAAGGAGAGGTATAATTTATTTATTTTTAACAGATACTTGACTGATGCCATTGATTTTCACTTTGGCAAAATAAACTTTTTCTTTTTAATCAGTGTTTCTTACCACAAGGGAAAGTGATGAAGAGGAAAAGTGGAAAGACCAGTACCTTAATTTCCTCTCCATGTTGCAGGGCAGGTTTTACAGGGAAATGAAACTCCAGCAAATAAACCCAAGTCAGACCTTCAGAGGAAATTTGCTGTGAAGCAGACAATGGCAAAGTACCCAGCAAAGATCAAGTTTCCTATTTAAGCTGTTCAAGAAGTACTGCAGGAAAAAAGGAAAAAGTAGAAAGAAATGAAACAATTGCTGTAAGTGCTTGCCTTACAGAGCTCCTATCTCAAATATAACTGGAATCCACCAATGTAATCTTTATGATGACCAGATGTTACTATTTCTGGTAATGTCCTGAGTTTTCAAGGGCTGCTCCAGTTTCCTGGCTGATTATATTGAAACTGGTGTTTGCCTCAGTTACAATAAAATCTGCCAGCTGGCTCATCTCATCCTATCAGTTCCTCCCACTGCAATCTCCTTTATCCTAACAATTTAAGCAAACTTTTTTTGTGAAGAAACCACAACAATAATGTTTAAAACAAGACTCAAGCCCTCTCAATTAAATTGTGTTGTGTTGGGGATTATTGGTAAAGAAAGTATGGAAGGTGAGAGAGGACTATAGCAAAGATTCCTTGTGCTGGATGCAAAGATAAGGACATACTGATAGCATTGACAAGAAAGGGTAAGAAAATGCATTAACTTTGGCACAGTACACAACAAATCTTTTTTTGCTTTTTTACATCCAAGGTTTTCTGTGGTTTCTTTTAATGGATTTTTTCCTGTTCTCCCTTCCTCCAAGAATGACAGAGATTTTGCTAAAACTATCAAACAGGTTGTAGTTAAGCATCTACAATAGGTCTGAGAAGTTACCGTTCATCCATAAGTCCCAGAGAAGTCTACATCAGCCATCCAATGTAGTTCCACAGTATGAGCACAGTAAATCTTTTCAGAAAACACCACACTTGTGGCAAGTGTTAGGAACAGTCTTTGAACATCTGCCCATGAATTTGTCTATACAGCAGTCTCAGATAGCACCGTATAGCTGAAAACACTCCATGCAATGAATCTGTGCCAAAGAAATAAGTTTGAAGTATCTCAGACAGTACTGGCTTTAGCATCTGTGTATAGGCTTATGCAGTGTGTGTACCAGAATTTCTGTGTGAGAAGTATTTAGAGGATGCCCAGTTTTTAAATATTTTGTTCTCAGCAGTGAGAACAAACAAACAAACGAAAAAGAAAGAACAATATAAAAGATTGCAGAGCCTGAGCATTCACAGACTTTTGGAGGGGCAGAACATTGGCAGTTATCTGAGGTGCTTAACAATGGAGAATGCTTCCCTTGATAAATACAGATTAGTGTGAATTTGCTACCTCTGTACTTTTGAACTATATGTAACATGCAGCAATGTGGTTAGGAACATGGGAGAAGAAAGTACAGAATAACCTGCTTTCAATGCTCCTGGCATACACAAGGATGATAGTCTTGACACCTATTCAAAACTCCTGGGCAGCTCAACAGGTTCTGGTTGTCATCAGGAATGTGAAACAAGCCCAGGGGTCAAATAAGATGAAGACCTTCATTGGCAGGTGAAAACAAGATTGGAGGCATCCTTCCATTTTCTGACAGGTAATGTAGAAATGCTCTTAATTTATGACTGTGCAGATTGGGAGGTGGAATAGAGGGGTGCTCTCATGTTTCCTGCCAGGTTTCTTTTCCAAAATGTTAGAAAGTGCATGAACTCCCACAACTAAGGAGTGCTATTGAGTTGTCATTAAGAAATGTTTGGGGGTTTTGCTGTCTGTTATTTTTTTCTTTTTCTCTGTGTGTAAGACTAGGGAATTACATCCCTAAAAAATGGGACACCTTCTATGCAAAGATTCTTATCATGAGGAAAAGGATCCCAAACCCAAGACTGACTGACTAAACACAATTATAAACAATTTAGCCTTGACAGCAGTGTCTTGATTATACAAAACCCCTTAAATGGAACGGACCTTCTATTTTCCCCCTCATATTGGAGTGAATACATATTTCATTGGGAATAAACCACAGCAAGAAAACTCAAAAGAAAGTAATGTAATGGAAGATCAGTGAAATTCAGAAAGAAGAATGGTAGTTCACTAATACATTTTGTTTTAGTTCAATAAATCATATGTGAAGATCAGAAAAAAATAATTCTTCAGTGAAGATTTTAAAATAATATTGGAATATTTTTCACTTTCTGGTAATCACCCTGACTTGTTGAGAGCTGTAGGTTTTCAATTAGTCTTTGGAAACAGACACATAACATTTCTGAAGCCTGAAGTGCTGTAAAAGAGAAACAAAATATTTTTGCAAAAATAAGTACACATATTAAATATTTAGATAGAAAGCTTTGCTTGTTGCTTAGTTTTTGGTGTCTAATATAGGTTATCAGGGATGAAAATTTAACAGTTTAAACCTGGGTTCTAACATGAAAGGACAGGGAGCTTTAGTATCTGATTTTCCACCCATTGAAGCAAATCATTATAGGCATTTTGAGTAAAGAACTTTTGAAATTCCCTTAACAGAGTTGTTTTATACTCTGATTTCATTTAGGTAACAGAAAATACAGGCATATTCTCTATTTTTTCCTGAAAATATTTTAAACAAAAGGGCTGTTTTCTTAAAATATTGGTGGCACATTGTTAACATGTAAAAAAATATTCTTTTCCAAAACTTACTTAGGCCCTTCATTTTCCTTTCCTAGTGTCTTGTTAGCATATTTTCTCTTCTGTGGTTTTAACTAATTATGGTACTCTTATAAGTAGCGTTATCCTTTTGGTAGTAAAAATGACAATTATGACAAACAAAAAAGCTTTGTCCTGCTTTCAGTTTGTCTTGTCTTTTTTGACTAGGAGCTCTGCAAGGCACTTTCTTAGTCTCTGTTTACTGAATAGGGATACAATATGATTCTGCTGTCAGTGAGAGCTGCGGGAATTCTGTAATTACTTTTAATGTTCCTGTTTTCCTGGTAAGGGAGCTGGAACAATGTTGGAGCCAAATGCACATCTTGAATGTCTTCTGAACATTAGGAAACTGAGACTGCTTCGTCCTCCTGCAGTTTTCTTTAAACAAAGTTTTATTTTTTAAAGAAATAAATTTTTCAGGTTTTGGGGTGGTAATGCTTCATCAGTGGAGATGATAGACAAGTATTGGGAAAAAGGATGAAAACCTTGTTTTCTAATTTATATGGTATGTGCAGCGGGAACTCCTATTAGAGCTGAAATATTTGGGCATAAAAGAGGCACATCATATTTTATCTAAACCTAATGATAGTTTTCCAGTTTTGTTTCCTTTCTGAAAGAAGTATGTCTTTCTACCATAAGACACAAATTTCAAGCAGCTTTACAAAACATTGTCAATATTTATAATGATGCCTAAATGCAAACCTGCAGTCAATCTGTTTGGACAACAGCTCTGATGTTATCCTCCTTTATGAATAAGCAGGTCTAAAAACATCCCATTAAATAAATGATTTTTCACAGACTCTAGTAACTCTAACTGCCCAAACAGCAACTTGAGCAGCCTTGCACACACAAATAGTACATTATGAACTATAAAACTGTCATGAATTCATTTATGACAAGAAACTCTTTACTGTGCAAAATATTACTGGACCAAAATATACTTTTGTCCATGTAGCCCCCAAGTCTGTGATTATAAAATGAACTTGCAGAAATTACAATTTTGGTTTTGCAAGCACGCCCATAAAATTTCACTCAGTATACAGGCAATATGCCAAAACACTTTCAGGTTTATAGCCTATTCTGGGGAAAGATGAATCTTTCTAAATCTTCTGGATATGGATGAAGAACAACAGGTGTTAAGAAGAAGCATGAGATGAGACTGGAGTCAGAACACTATTGTCTGAGTGTTTGTGCTTAAGATCTTTCTTATGTATTACTTGCAAGAGTTGTAGAACTGCCTCAAGAACAGTTTCCACACATCAGCATTCTGTCAGCCCATTATGAGACAGTCATTGGTGTTATCTACTGAATTTGCACACCTTGACTTGTTTAGATGAATTTACCTCTGGGCTTTGTCTATCAGAGGACTCTGGTGTGATATGGGTTAGAACACTATGGTTATTGACCTGAGATGTGGACATAGTTTTTCCAAACATTTTTGAGCTGCCTAGAGAACTCTTTGTACTGGGCAATGTATCTCCCTCCCCTCCTCATGCCTTTAGCAGCAGTAGATCATGAAACATGTAACTCATTGTGTTTATCTTCTGCTGCTGCTCAATAAGCAATTATTCACATTCACCTATGTCAACGGCCTTTTCCATAGATGGAGAAATAAGAGTCGTATACAGTCACAGATGTCTGATTTTCCATGTTGATAATTTCTTTCATTTATGCTGTCTTCATTTATGCAGATACAACTGTGATATAGTGAGAAACAGAGAAAAATACAGGAAAAATACAGAACACACATATTACTAAATATTACCAAAAATTTAGGGGCAGTCCCATGGCATAAAGGAGAGCACTCTGGACTTCAAATCTCAAGGACCTGAGTTCAAGTCTCGGTGGGGACTGTCCCCTGGGCAGTTAACTGCCTCCCTGCCATCCAATCCTATCAGATCTCGGATGCCAAGCAGGGTCAGTGACTTCACTGTCACTGTCCAAGCTCACTCAGCCATGGCAAATGGACCTTAGGACTTAAAAAACAGTGGGGCCAGTTCTGCTCACACTGTGCCTCACCTAAAAAAGCCACTGCACAGGCTGGAAGGGCACACGCACATGGGGAGAGTCCTTCCCAAATCTTCATTTGCAAAGTCTGGCCATACATACATACCAAAAATTTACCAATATGACCCAAATACTACAGGGACATAACTAAAGCAATATGAAAAGAAAATATCAGTTGGCAGAAGTATATAAGTATTCTATGACACAGAGTTGCAGAACATGCTGAGTTGGAAGGATCATCAAGTCCAGCCTTTAGCCCTGCACAGGACCAAGCCCAAGAGCCACACCATGTGCCTCAGAATATCATTCAAACATTTCTTGAACTCTGTCAGGCTTGGTGCTGTGACCACTTCCCTGGGAAGCCTGTTCCTGTACCCAACTACACTCTGGGAGAAAAACATTTTTCTAATATTCAACCTAAACCTCCTCTGACAGAACTTCAGGCCATTCCCTCAGGTCCTGTCATTGGGTGCCACAGAGAAGAGATCAGTGTCTGTCTTTCCTCTTCCACTCACAAGGAAGTTGTGAACCATGAAGTCTCCCCTCAATCTTCTCTTCTCCAGGCTGAACAGAGCAAGTGACCTCAGCCACTCCTCATAAGGCTTCCCCTCAAGGCCCTTCACCATCTTCATTGCCCTCGTTTGGACACTCCAATAGCTTAATATCTTTATTTTTTTGTGGTGACCAAAACCGCACACAATATCCAAGGTGAAGCCGCTCCAGTGCAGAGCAGAGTGGGACAATCCCCTCCCTCAACCAGCTGGTGATTCTTTGCCTGATGCCCCTCAGGACATGGTTGGCCCTACTGGCTGCCAGGGCGCTGCTGACTCATATTCAACTTGCCACCAACCAGGGCCTCCAGGTTGCTTTCCATGGCACTGCCTTCAAGCATCTCTTCCCCAGTCTGTACAAACATCCAGGGTTGCCCCATCCCAGGTGCAGAATTCAGCACTATCCCTTGTTGAACTTCATATGGTTGGCGATGGCTCATCCTCTGATTTATCAAGATCTCTCTGTGGGGCCTCCCTGCCTCTGAGGGAGTCAACAGCTCCTCTCAGTTTTTTATCATCTCCAAACTTGCTTAGTATCCCTTCCGGTCCTGTGTCCAAGCCATTTATGAAGATGTTGAAGAGCACAGTGACCAAGATGGAGCCCTGTGTAACCCCACTAGTGACAGCTTACCAGTCTGATGTCACCCCATTACCCTCTGTGCTCAACCTGTGAGCCAATTGCTCACCCACCACATGATGTGTTTATCCAGCTGTGTGCTGGACAGGTTGTCCAGAAGGATCCTTTGAGAGAGAGTAACAAAAGCTTTACTGAAATCAAAAAGATTACATCAACTGGCTTCCCTTGATCCACTAGGTGGGTTACTCTGTCACAGAAGGAAATGCCTGATTTGGAGGAGGTTCCAACTGTCTCATGTGAGTATCTCATAGGAGCATGGTGGGGCATCCACTCCCTTTATCTTGTGAAAAAAGGCCTAGACTTGTTTTGAAGGTACCTTCCAAAATGTAAATGTTCCTTTAGAGAATGTTTTTTTCAGGCTCATATATTTTTCAAGTTTAGTTTCCATAGAAAAGTAATTACAGCTACTGTGTTAATTCATTTTTAAGTTAGGCGAACTTATACACACACAAAGAAAAAAAAAGAAAGGGTACATCCCATAGCATGAGTGCAGCTACAGTTGCATAAAGATGTCTCAAAGCAATGATGTGTTAATTCTGTCCTTATCAAAAAATACTTTTATTCACTTGAAGTCTTATTTCAGCTATAAGTAACTGTGTCCCAGTTAGGAAGTGTGAATTGCACAATTTTAACCTTATCAGTATATCTTTTCTCAGCAATGTAAGAACTTAACAATCTTTCTTCAACTCATACAGCAGTTTCACCCTCTGACAGGTTGGTTTGAAATGAGTTGAGAGACTCATTTTTTCCATCTGAAAAAAAAAAGGCAAAAATGGGAAAAAAAGTCTATCCTTGGGGAAATTAAGTACAGAAGATATGTTTACTGAATATTTCTACTTGACAAAATGTTACTAAATTTCTACAAATTTCAAATGGTGATGTTACGTCAAAATAGACATTTTTTCACTGTGTCACGCTTTTTAACTGCTTTTCAAAAATGTAATTTTTACTTCTTTTAATTGCTCAAAAATGAAAACTAAAATAATGAAAATGTAATATGTTAAAATAATTTACATGATGAACCAAATTGCATTTTTTCATTACAATTTTTAATGCCACCAGGAAAGAAAAAAAAATTAGTTTACTGTGAAATAATTTCTTAAAATCATGAAACAGGTCTAAACAAACCCAAACAAAACTTCCTAACAGACTACAGAGATGCTATTAATAGAAAGTACAAATTAAGCTCTTAAATAAAATACATACAGAAAATCAGCAGTATACATAAACAAAACAGAACTACCTACAAATTTGTTCAGTTTTGCTCATTTTGTAATGTTCCTCTTGATGAGGCTAAATAAATGCCAGTGTCTCCTTTCTTATTATGCTGTCAGTGTTTTCTAAGGAAAACCAGAAAACCCAAAAGTTATTTTTCAAAAAAGCTGTATCAGCTTGTGTGGATATGTGTGCTCCAGCTTGGTCAAATTGCTTGTGATATATCTGCCATCGAGAAATAGAGACAAAGTCTGTAAGTATGTAAAGATATATCCATAGTGTATTGGGAAAGCAAGGATGCTGCAGTTGCACAGCTGAAGAGAGCACAGTGATCCCATGATATAATTAATTCTTATTCTGAGTTTAGTTAAGTGGGAGGTCTATTTATGTGGTGGTTAAGGTGTCTGTCAAAAGGGCGCTTGGCACTTTTCCTCCTTTACGCTTTGAAGTTCACTTCCTACAGTAACATGTTCTAGTCATAACACCTCCTACTTCACAGCCAAAAGTCAAGTCTGCTAGTCATCCCCCTGTGCTTCGAAATGTAGAAACCATAATTTAGCCCTAAGGAAATAAGCCAATTACAAGGAACCTGGTTTAACTTCCTGCTGTGGTAGGCAAATGGAGATCTACTATGAAAGTAAGCCTGCAAGCTTAGGAAATATGTGTAGGTATTGAGCAATTACAGTCAACTGGAACATGCTAAGCAACAAACCCAATCCCTTCCTGAAAGGGCCAGTTGCTGCACATAGCAGCTGAGGATAACGAAACCATTATGATTGCTGTACTCTAGGGAGAGAGAGGTGTGTGTGAAATTTCCTGTTCTGGTTGTAGACCAGTGTTTTCATGATAGTGAAATACAGGACTAGTCTATAAACTGGAAAGAATGTGAGTCAAAAAATGTTTTCGTTTTTGCCAACAGAAAAACAGAGGAATCCTGCAGAGCTTCATACACATAAATCATATGGATATATTTCCAATTAAAGGCTTAGTCTAATAACAAGTAAACATCTTTAATGGAAGTTTAGGATACCTTGAATCACTGCTCAACATTTGATACCTGAAAAGTTAATATTTGCTCTGAAACCTGGGAAATATTGTAAATTCCATCAGTTAATAGCATCAGAAGTTGATTATCTTCATTATTTAATGTTCTAACAGTGCTGGTTTAGGAACGGTAGGCCAAGAATGCAAAGTAAACAAACTTTGTACAATATGTCTCTACAGTCTTCTAATTTATTGTCTGTATTTGTATCACATGCACTCGCAGTACTATTGATTTTTTTTAACATTTAAGAATTTTTCTGAGAAATTATGGATCACTTCTATCTTAATAAATAAATAAGGTATTTTGCATTCAAGACAGATTAAAATTATGAACACATGATTATGTCATATTATATTACAAACTAGTTTTAAAAAAAATGTTTGGAAAGTTTTTACAGTCAGCTTTTCATAGATGCTTATATAAATATTCAATATATACAGCTAACATTTACAAAATATCTAATGATATCAGCAAAACTACCTTGCCAAAGCTGTTTTCTTGTGAAAAAGTTTTAAACATGACCAATTAGTGGTCTATAAACACTTTTGAAAACACTCTTAAATTAAATAGCCTCTGTTAATTATTTCACTGTTACCTTTTGAGATGTCACTATATAGTGTACTAAGCAAGGCAGAAAATAATGTAAGTGGTGCATTACATAAGGCAATAAAATGCTCTGGAAAGAAATTATTGCATTTTTAGGAGTCCAATTTCTTGGGGTCTATTTTCATTTTAAAGTACAGAAAAATTAAACACTGAAGTATCAGAATAAGGTGAGTTGCAAACTCCAAGCTTTGAGACATTTTGCAAATACTGTAGACATTCTGACAAATATCTTCAACACAAGATTCTTCTTTTTTGTTTATGTAAACCAATTGAAGCTGAAATGATGCCATACAGGGCAAATATACAATCCTTCATAGGCTTTCACAAGTTACATAAAGTCAAGGTCAGGCTAGGTTAGGACTATACATGAATCTTGAAGGAAAGCTCAGGTTACAGCAGGATGTGGTCATGGTCACAAGACAGAGATGCCTCCCACAATTCCTGGCTCTGAAGGGAAACAGTGCCTTGGATATTCAGACCAGCCTGGAAGTAGACCTGCTGTCTCAACTTGAAGCCAAAGCCAGTGTCCTGCCCCTGTAATGGCTGAATCCCATTGCGACTTGGTAAGCACAAAAATACTCACGAGGTTTTTTGGCCAAAAGCTCACCTGGGACTGCAGTTATGTTGGCCAAATTAATTATCTACATTGACTAATCTAGGCAATTAATTTACTCTGTATATTTTTTGTTTGCTTTTTTCCGCAATTTGTTTTCCACTTAAAACATCAGCAAATGTTTACATTTTTAGGAAGTTTCTTATAAAAAGCTTTTGCAAACAGTTTCTTGTGTTGCAATTGGATTATGAGCCAGATGACAAGGCACTGCCTAATCTTCCAAAGAACTAACTGTTTAATAGACGGTAACAAACAGTAGATATCTTTAGTATCAGGTCCTCATGATAAAAAAAACCCAACAAAAAACAAAAACAACAAAACTTCAACAGAAGTATATTTTTCATTAAAATGAACAAACACAACCTCCCCCTGCTCAAAAAAAATAAAAAAGCAAAAACCCACCAAACATGCCCAAACTGAAATTTTTAATGTGAAAACTGTAAACCTAGGGGGACTGTGCTCTTTATTCATCTTAGTTGTCAGTCTCCCTAAATAATTTCCTGGCATACTGGGCAATTTTTAATAAAATAGGCAAAGAAAATCCACCCAACCAACAAAAAAACCCAACGCCATGAAAAGGGAGTAGATGACTCAATTACATTCTGTAATTTTTAGGCATACCAGTATCTTGTCAGAGGAGAAAGATTGAGAGCAGTAGCTCCACTGCCAGGTATGACTAATTAGGCAGGTAAGGACTGCTCAGCTGAATATCACAGGTTTATCTCCAGGTGAGCCAGGGGTTGTCTCTTAACCAGGGAGCACACAGAAAGGAATGGAAACTATTGTTATCATGTGATGGTTGATGGCTCAAAGATTATAAAACCACAGGATATGAGGCTGCATTAATTCCAGTGGTCATGAAGTAACCTTTCTTTTCATATGAAAGGAAAATGAATCAAAAGCTGGCTTTGTTTCAGAAAATGTTGATATGCCATAGGAGTAAATAAAAATTAAATTTATACATTGATTTTTTCCCATTTTTGTATTGTCTATGTTTTTCATATGTTATTTCATAACCTGCTGTGCTTGTGTAGATCAAAACAGGTGTCAAAATGCAAAACATTTTCTGCTCAATGAGAAACCTGAGCATCTGTCTGGATTTGTTTAAGTACCTGTTTTGCTGAGAAGAGTAGAACTGAACAGGCAGTTGGTTGTTTATTGTTAATTTTATATTTTCTTACCTTATGTAATTTCATTTTGTTCTTCCATCTGTGTTTCATAGGGAAATAAGATCATTTTGGGATATGTGTGTTCCTGATATATAATCTTCTTGCCAGAACCACACCCTCTACCAGCAACCTCACAGCAGTCTCCTCATCCATCTCACTGTGCAAGTCTCCAAAGACCCTTATCTCTACATTCCACCAACTTCGTGATCATGGGAAGCTGCCTCGCACGCTGCATCCGGACAAAGCCTCAAGCCAGAACCTGGGATTTGCCCATTCCCTCCCTGCATTTTGCCTTGCATTTTCACACTCCCAAGACACCAGGACACCAGCCGGAGCTGCAAGAAAACTCTCATGGAAGTCCTCTTTTGCTACACAGTGTTTTCATGACAATGCAATGACAGTGCAATGACAATGAAAGCAGCAACTGGGGCAGTGTGGGAACAACAGAGTGGTGAGGCAGCGCCTCAAATTTAGCCTCGTCTCAGAAGCTGTAGAGCTTCCCATAGTGGGGTGCCCATTTCCACATGTACTGTTTTTGTCTTCACATTTGCCTCCCAGTGAAGGGTTTGGTAATGCAGCAGCAAAGTTACATGCCACTAAAAAAGACACAATCAGCAGTGTCTTGACTTCGCAAACAGTCTTATCTCACCCTGCAAAAGTAGGTTTTGTCTCAGGTGAAGGAGGAAGGGCTGACCATGGAAATGTCTACAATGAGATTGATAGTGCTGTAACTATTGATATCAGTAAATAAGAATAAATCTAGCTGATGATGGCAGCCTTAAAAACTTTCCCCACTAAGTTGACTCTATCAACACACTTCCTCCTGGGTTCTGAAATATGTTTAAGGTAGATTGCTGACATTTTTTTAATTTTCAACTTTCTTCCATCCAAACTTTGCATCTCCCTCAGCTCCCATTAAACACAATCCATCGGACCAGCAACCCTACAAGTAGAGAAAAAAAAAAGCAGCAAAGAAATAAAGGGTCAGGGAAAGGTTGGTTGAATAGGCAATTAGTGGAAATTTCATAAACAATAAGGGAAAAGTGTTAGAGAGCGCCTATTTTTTTTCTACAAAAGTCTCCATTTCATCTCCAGGAATATTCTTTTCATGCATATTTAGTTTAAGGAAAAATCCACCATACATCTTCCAGGATATTTTTCATTCTTCATTTATGATACTATAAATGTTTAGGTAATAATGCTGGTATTGAAAACAAGTCAAATGAGTGCAATTCAAATTAGTGGGCAAGCTAGAGCAGAGCCTTTCATTTACAGTCTGCTTGATCAGACCACATTAAAATCAGTAAGAGTTAAGCCTACTCTGTTTACAGCCCACAGGTTGTTATCTAGTTTCAAACCTTTCTGTTCAGAATTGTTAAGCCAGTGCTGTACTGCATGCAGCTCAAAATTAATTGGAAGCTTAGGTTCTAATGGCTGTTTTTGGGGTGGGAGTTGGAAATCCTGAAATCTACACCATGCCCTAAAAATGCATTCATTTAATTTAAAATCTTTACATTAAATTATGGATATTTGAAAGTTAAACACTTAGTCACACCATTCTTTATCAGATGCTGTGAATTTATTCACATCTAGATTTTAAATTACCTCCTTTCCATTTCAGACGCCAATTTTACTAGGCTACCTGAAACATCATTTACATAGAGTTATTACATCAGGAAAGAAAAAATCCTCTCTTATGTACAGTGCCTTGTTTCTTTAATCCCCTCAGACAGTGAAGAAGAAAGGCTGGCTTTATACTGTCAATTTCTTTTACTGCACCCATTGGCACTTGTCAATATTCCTTACCAGACAAAATGCACAAATATTCTAGAACATGTAAAAGCCTCAGAAGTTTGCTGCCACTTATATGTGGGTGTACTGTAAATGTCTACACATTAATTAATTAATAGAAAAATAGGAATGTTTTGATGTTGCAAAACCACAAATGTATCTCTTCTAGCTGAGCTAATGATTGGTTCCATTAAATGTTCATGTTTCTGTATCACTATGAAATTTAATGAAAAAATAATAAGTTGCAGGGTACCTTCTTGTACTGTTTAGTGGGGAAAAGTCACTGTATAACTGATTGAATCTTGTAAACATACAGAGTTCCTTAGGGCTTTTCTGGGAGATGGAGTAATATATGCTTCCAATGTACACTCTCCTGTTATTTTTAAACATGGATTCAAACTGAAACACACACAAGATCTGGGGCCACTCAGCACTGGACCTACCTGTACCTTTTCCCTTAGCTCAGTGCCCTAATTTATACACATTTGCAGTCTGTTGGTAATGGTATTCATTCTTATGCAGTTGTGCAAACATATCCCCTTTCAGTCAGACAGGACTCAGTCGCACCTACTTGCAGACGTTCTCTTGTCACACTGAGTTAGAGTGACCACTAACAAATAAGAAACAATTGAGAATCATGCCAGTATTTTCTTTTATCACCTGACAAGTCCTCCTGAGAAGCCCTAGGTGTTAGACCTGTCTAAATGTAATTTGTGTAACTGAACTCTGCCTAGCCAGCTCTCCCCACAGTGTTAAATCAGTGATACATGCTTCTTCACTCCTTGCCTTCAACTCCGAGCTGTACTTGTCTTGTGTCTCATTTCTCAAAGTAAAGAAAACAGTTCCATTCTATTCTGGGAGGTCACTGAGATGACTCTTCCCATCACAAACCTGCTCAAGCTTTTAATCATGAAACCAGATCTAGAAATGCATGTTGTGGAATATCTGAAAAATGTAATCCATCAGATGTCTCAGTCATGTCCACCTGGATTGTATTTTTGTACTAGAATTTTAATGTTAGATGAGTGTATAAATTTGTGTCTGTTTAAACCTGTTCTTCTTCTAAGAGCTTTAAACTGACAGAAGGAAAAACCAAAACTTCACAGAGTTAAAAAACTCTAATGGCTGGCAACTTTTATACTTGTAGAATAATACTATCTGATTACTATCTAATTTTAGTAGTAAATCTGTGGACTTTAAATGATGTCTTCTCTGTACAAGAGTAGTGATAGATTTATGTAGTTTTCATATGCTGTATGCAAGACAAGGTTTCCCCTCTGCCAGTCCTGTTCCTCTCATTCATATCTCACAGAGCACAGAAATCTACCTGGCCATACAAAATAAAAAAAGCATTACATGTTGAGTGAGAAAGCTGAGAGAAACTATGTATGATATGCTTGCTACCTTTTTATAATTATTTTTAGCAATAACTCAGCTATATTACAATAACTCATTTGCTCTTTACAGCATATAAAACTGTCAGAAAATATGTGCATGTTGTGTCGGACTTGACCGCAATTGCTGTGTTACTTGCCCAGACTTTAGTCCCAGAGCAGTTAGGATCTTTGATGCTCACCTCCCTAAACTACTGCATGGCCAATGACTGTTGCAGTGCTGACCTCTGAGCATTTGCCTAGCTAGAGGGCCTACAGGCTCCATGGGAAAGACAGGCAGAATTACCAGAAGGCCTTCATGGATGAACAAGGAGCTCCTGGCCAAACCTAAAAATTAAGCATACAGAAGGTGGAAGCCGGTACAGGCAATGGGAAAATACAGAGGCACCGTCCAAGCATGCAGAGATGTGGTTAGGAAGGCCAAAGCTCACCTGAAGTTAAATTTTCTAAGAGTTGCAAAAGGCAAAAGGAAAGACTTCTCTAAATGGCCAAGTGGCAAAAGGAAAACTGTGGAAAGGGTGGGTCCATTGCTGAATGGGGCAGAGGACCTGGTGACACAAGGATTGAATGTTTTCTTTACCTCAAGCTCTACTGTAAGACTAACCTTCAGAAAACCCAGGTACTGATAACCAGAGGAAAAGCCTGGAGCAGCGTGGACTTACCCTTAATGGAAGAACATGAAGTTACAGACTATGTAATCAAATTGGGCACATCTAAGTCCTTAGATCCTGGTGGGATGAACTCATAAGTGCAAGGGTATCTGGCAGATGTCATTGTGAAGAACTATCATGACGACTGGAAGAAGTGCCTGAGGACTGAAGAAAAACAGCATTTATGCTTGTCTTCCAAAAGGTCAAGAACAAGAAACCATGGAAATGAAGGCTGGCCAGACTCACCGTAATGGCTGGGAAGGTTATGGAACACTTACTCCTGGGAATTATTTCCAGGCATATGGATGCCATGAAAATGATAGGAAGCAATCAGCATTCACCAATGTGTGCTGATGAAGACCCAGCAGGAAGACATCTTGGCAGAAAAAGGTCCTCAGGATCCTGGTGAACACCAAGATGTACATGAGCCAGCAATGTGCCTTTATTGGCATTTTAAGCTTTTCTGGAAGACAGATTGTCTTGAATGCATGTAATAGACTTTTCAGGAAGTTATTACTTTATTACTAGTATTATCACCAGTATTATAATTTTTAGTATTATTAGCATTATTTTATTTGATTTAGCTACTACATTTTCAAAAGGGGACATAGTGTCTTTTGCATATTGTATTTGAGAAAAATTTGTTCAGATGCACATCATCAAAGTTTATATCTTATAGGTGCCTAATCCTCCCTTTTACCCAACATGCAATATGTGAACTTCCAGTGTATATTAATTTAATTTATTTTAGACATTTACCTTAGAATGAGAATAATTTCAATTCCAAGAAGTGAAGAAAGATTAGGCAGAAGATGCCATCCAGAAAACCAGCATAGACATGTTGTAGACAGAAACAAGCCAAGACAGAGTGAATTTGACCAAATACAGGACTAAACAAAAATGAGAGTATGAAAGGAGGACTCAGAAACAGTACAGTGATGCAGCATTTTTATTTCGCTGAAGCCAAAATGAAGTCACTTCCATTCCTCTAATCCTTCTGTGATCTCTAGCAGTGTTTTAGAGAGTCTGTTCATTTGCTTTCTCTTTTTTCTTCTTCCAGTCATACATCAAAACCCATACTATTTTTCTAACCTGCACCTTATAAAGTATCAAGCTCTGTTGACCTCTGAGAAATAACAAGAACTCCCTCACAGAACAGTATAATGAATTTTACATTTGTCTTTCCCATGTCCAGTTTTCTATCTTAGCTTTAAAATATCAGTCAGATTTAATCCCATGCTTGCTTTACCGAAGGACCATCTGTAGCTTCCCTTGGACCTGGATCAGGCCTGGTGTGCTTGTTCATCTTCAGAATATATTAGCAGCTACAGTGAATGCTGTCTTACCAGATCTTGAATTGAGTCACCAAATTAATGGCAAGGGATTTTATTTTCTTTTGACTTTTTTTTTCCTTCCAAAACTGGTTTCTATTTACTAAAAAATTTGGCCCTCTACTGTAGACAATAAATCAAAACAGTCTTGTTGTGTTGTATTGAAGCTGCTTATCTAATGTTCCGACTAACAATAGAAAGTATCACATTAGGGAAATCTATTGCCTCATCTGTGGAACCTTTCCTGAAATTAAAAAATGATTGGTTGCTGTCTGAATTAAATAACAAAAACTAAACTTGCAAATTTTTGTGATACAGGAGAAATGCATTGAAGGAACTCATCTATAAAATGGAGAAAATAGCTTTAAGTCATCTCCTAAGTGGATTCAGTCTTTTTAATTTTGGATGGGAAGCCTGGCTTCTTCAGAATTCCCCTAGATCTACTGCTTACAATAGATTATGAGTTTTGATATGCATATTATTACATTGTTTAGGAAAGATAAAAGAACAAAAAGAACCTGAGATTACTTGAAACTTTAAATTGCTAGTGAGGCTTGTGAGCCAATGAATTTCACCCTCATGGACTAATACGGGATTTGAATTTTTTTTCCCTCTGTGTTCTCTAGTTCTATTAGCACAATCCCAAGAGCAGCATTTTGGAATCTCACCTTGCCACACAGGGAGACCCAGAAGGACAGCTGAATTCAGCTTGAAGATTAACTTTGCAGTAGAAATGGGATGAATACAGAAGGTGCTTGGAAAGATATTAACTGGCAGAACTAATCACAAATGAGATGATAGGGAAAAAAAACCACAAGGGCCTGATGCAAGATTTACCTTCTAACAGGTTCATAGCTAGTGTAAACCATAGAAGCATTTATGAATACAGGTTGAATATCAAAAATAGTGTTGAAATTTTATGACAAGGTAAAGGAAGAACTAAAAAGATGCTTTAATGACTGAAGAAAAGAACCTTGAAAAACTTAAAGCATATGCTTCTAAATAAGTAAGTAGGTGTGAACTTACAGAGTAGTAAGTAATGGTCCATATGCTAACTAGTCTTGCTGTAAATTGTTTGTATGTCCACACTAACAAGTGTTTATCTTTTGTTTATTTGTTTTCCATGAAGGAGCACTTTCTGTAATTTCTCAGAATAATTAAATATTCTATGAGAAAAAAATATTGAGGGTTGCAGCGAGAGAAAGACATAAGTGTCTGGCACTGAAGCCTGTGCTCCTCTCAGAAGACCTATAGCTTCTGAAATGCATCACTCAGTGGTTCTTGCTTACTCTGCAGTAGTGAATATCACAGTGAGGCATTGAAGAGCACAGGTTGCTTTTCCTTTTGAGGAAGTTAGGTCAAAGATGCTAAGGGATGTTAGCTCTCTGGAGCTATACCGGTCTAAGATGGATTTAGAACAGACATTGTCTAAACAGTTATTCACTGACAGCGAGTGGAAACTCAGTCAAGGTTCAGTGAGACACATTCAGTTAGACAGCGGATTTTTTTTTGTCCTATGGGCGAGATAGATATGTTGTAAATTAGAGTTTTTACATACTTCTATTTCATTTTGATGATTCTTGTTATCACCATCCTTTTCATTCTAGTTTCTTTGAAATTATGCCATTGCAGTCTGGTGTTTCATTTTTTTCACTGTGGTATGTGCAATAATTTTCTGAGGAATCCAGGGCTCTATCATTGTCCTAATGACATCTGTCTTCCTTTCTCTGTAAACTAATTACCACCTGGCTGTCCTGTGCACTTCCTCAATACAGAGACAAGCAGCAAATATTATTTTGGAATATGACTAGAATCCTCAAGGAGAACTGGAGAACAGCTAGAAATAGTCTTTGACTATTATTTTAGGTATGCTCTGATGATTAAAATTGCATGCATCAGTTTTATCCACTTTCCTCAGTGATCTACCTGAATAGCCTGACAGATGTAAAAACATGCTTAAAATACCAACTAATGAGGCATATGTTTTTTTACAGGATGTGCACACTCTTTCACCAAAAGGATTTATTTTCAAAACCCATTTTGTTTTTTAATTGGTCAAGTTCCAGTTTATGTTACTTCATAGTCCTGTAGAATGCTAAGGAGATTTGAAAACTGGTCCAAACTGTGTACCAATGATGATTTCTCAAATAATTTTTCTTCTTAAATCAGTGTTTCAGCAAATCATTTTGGTGAGTATTAACTGCAAAACTGTTTGAAGCACTTAATTGTATTAGAAAATGGAATTTCATAATATGAAGATTCTTAGGCGTGGACCCTATTGAAAATGTGCACAGAGTGAGCATGTTGACATTGCCCAAATCAATAGGGTTAAGCAGTAAATTAATTTGGCATAAATATGTAGCTGTAGTAGTGGCTTTGTTAGTGGATTAGCTAAATACAGTTGCTCTAATTAGGTGTCTAATGCTAATTTGGTTAAAGTTCAAAATTTTCAGTCTCTAAATTTTTACTGGATTTACTAAAATATAACATTTGTCACAAACATTTCTCCTGAATAACTGCTGGTGAAATATGTGAGGTGAAACTATCAAGAAAAATTTGTCAGTGAATTTGTGAGGTTAGAAACAACATCCAGATGATACTGTGCTCTTTCAAAAACTAAAGGCTAGTGCTCCTTATATTTATCATTGATTTTTCTTTATATAACAAGAGTAAGCCTGAGGATATTGAAAGTCCTTATATTTCTGATTGACTTAAAAAAATACAGAAAAAAGCTCACGGATATATTTTTTGCATTTTACTTTTAAAAAATATTTTACCTTGTCATAATATATGTATCATTTCTTAAATGTTATTGAGTGTTAAATGAGCTGTTAAGCATCTTTTCCTTTTATTGGGTTGCTGCTGGAAGCATGATTACACTGATAGCACTTACACTGTGTTTATTTTAAGGAAAATATCAGACAATATTATTGATGTGACTTAACAGAGAAAAGACATTACAAATGCTGGATCAAATTTCTTATGAGAAAAATCATTTCTTTATACCAAAAATAACTTTTTTCCCATCTTCTTCAAACCTTTGCACTTTAAAAAACAGAGCTGATAGAGCTCATCATTGATCCATCCAGTCTTCTCTAGCTATCTGTGTGTGTCATCTGGATTCTTACTATTCACATAGCTCATACACTTGCTTTGGGGTAAAAATCCTGTCTAACTGCTACAGGGTGTTTAACTTCATGACTGAAACATTATAGTAATCTATTATCCTATAGGAAAAAAGTGGCATACCTGTGCTACTTATATGTGCATTTTTTCATAAATGATAGTATTTTACAATGCCATATGACTTGACAAAATATGGTAAAGATCAAAGTAAATTTTGCATCATGTATGAAAGAAATACAGCAAATAAAATATACCCAAGCTTTTATTTATTTTTTTAAATAAGTACTTCTGCATTACTTCATACATACTGTGTTGGATCATCATTCATGTCACTACCATTCTTTACCAGCTGTGTTTCCAGGGAGAGGTATCTGGGCCATACTTCTGCAAAACATTTCAGGGTTTTTTTAACTAACTCTAAAATGGGAACTGTTCATGTACAGCTCCCTGAGTGCCTTAAATGTCAAGGTCCATAAATATGAAGAAATCAAAAATTATGCCAGGAAGCCACCCCAAATAAGAAGAGACTTGGAAGCAGAAATAAAGAATGGGAACTCTAAGGTAACATACATGTGAAGTATTTTAAAAATTTAGCAACTTGACAGATTTTTCATTCACTTGAAAGTAATAAGTAAAGAATTGTCTGGCTAACTGTGTTCTGTAAACTTGAAGCCAAGAAGAGAGAATTTGGAAATACAATAGCTGCAAATTAATTTACAAATCAGTGTTAATGGGTTAGCTTGGCAAAATGCCAAGTGCCCAATTCAGAGTCAAAGCCTCCCTCCCCACATCCAATAAAAGGGAGAAAAGGAAGCAAAAAACCTCTAGAAATGGAACTTTGAAATGGCAAGGTTTTTATATTTACACAGAAGAAAAAAAATTCAAACAGAATATACCACATATATATACAAATATGAAAAGAAATTATAACACCTTCACTGAGTTGTCTAACCTAATAGTACAGATTCCAACCACCCAAACCCCAGAAAACCTCCCAAAAACTCTTCCTGAGAAACCTCCCAGCAGGAGAAAAGACAAATTAACAAGAAAATGTTTGCCTCCCTAGACAAACACAGTGTGGATGATGGCAAGGCCCAATCTCAGCAGAGGCAGAGCCCTCACAGGGGCTGAGGCAAAGACCAAAAGAGACAGAAGCTCCACCTCTCTCTCTTTTTATACCCCTTGACACTTCTTGATGATGTCAAATGATATGAAATACCTCTTTGGTTGCTTAAGTCACATAATGCCTGTCCCTTCTAATCTATTTCACATCCTTTGGACCTGCTGAATGAGGCCGATCTAAAACTAAAGCCAAAACTACCACAATCAGGAATAAATTTGTTTCTTCACATAGACAGAAAAAATTGAAGTAGTGACATGGAAGAGGTGGGAGTGTTCCTAAGTTACATTGTTTCTGTGTTTGGAATGAAAGGGTCTGGAATAAAACCTGTGTCATAGGAAGCATCTGAGGCACCACTTTAGACTAAAATCAAATCTTTAGTCAACACCTCCAGAAAAAGCATTCCTTTGAACATTCAGAAACTAGATAAGGAACTCTATTAACCAAAGAAGGGCTCTAATCAGCAATTTGGAGAAAGGCTGAAAAGCATCTCTTGATCTCCTTCACCTTTTAAAACAATAAAGGGTTAATGATGTGCTGAATCATGGTGATATCTCTATAAAGTGTAGTTCAAGCTAAACAGACTCTTAAATATTTTGTAAATTCTTTCCTAGAAAGATTTCATTATGGAGGCAATGTGGTTTCCAAATTATGACCAAGGCATAATTTTGCCCTTAAATCAACAAAAGCTGAAATTACAGGAAGTGGTAGTATGGAAGGATTAAATCTGAAGGTATGAGAAAATAGACCAAGATTTGAATGACTACTGACCTTATCTTTTAAAAATCACAGCATTAACAAATGTTCACAAAGATCTATATTTTACCCTTGCTCCTTTTTTATAAATCACAAGACGTGTATTTTACTCCTTAATCAGGATTCTTAGCTAATTCTGCGGTAACAGTGGTAGTAACTTTGGCACTCTGTCTGCATCCAAACACATCCAATTTTGACAGATGCTTTGCAGCCCAAATCCCATATTCTTTTGCAGTCATCTATACCAGATCACAATATTTAACATACTTGTCTCCTTAATAAGTTATAAATATCTAACACCAGCATTTACTGACCTACTTCACAACATGTTTCCTAAGCATCATGGATTATATATCCTATGAAAATACAATAATGGTATGTATTCTGGCAATATGGTGAATCTGGGAGCTGAAGACAGCTGGATGTAGTTCCAGATTCCAGCACTGGCATTAGACTTTGTACTGAATAATAAATCTATGAAGCTATTCAGCTGCTCAATGCTTATCTAAAGCAGAGCAAAGCATTTCTTCAGGCTTTGTTGGGTACCTTGATGTGCATTGATGATAATGGGAGATTAGCCACCTAGATCACAGATAGACATTGGCATTGGTGATTTCAGGGTTCAGGTGTGTGAATCTTGTGCTGCTACAATCTGGAGAGCATGCTGTTGCATAAGCAAGAGGCACCCTGGGCTGCTTGAGTTGCATTAAGTGCATCAGAGAAACACAAGTTGGCAGGTATGAAGAAAGACAGGGAGACCTGCACCTTTCTGCTGATACAGGTACTCCATAACACCTGTTTAGCTGACTGAATCCTACTCTTTCTTTTTTGATTTATTGTTTTCCCTCAGATGGTTATCTGGGTTTTGTTGTAGGCTGCCTCTTTCAAGGAGTGTTGCAATTCACAGTAGGATTCATTGCATCTAGCTTTAGCTATATGCTCAAAAACATCTTTGTATCTATTCCAAAACTGACTGCCCTGAGCAATCTTACCTAAGTTGGTGATGCTTTCAGCAGGAGCAGATGACCCACAGGGGCCCTTCCCAACCCGTAGGACTCTGCTGTTCTGCTTGCATCTGAAATGACTACCCTGGGCTGCTCTAAGAGTCAATAAAGAGGCATTTGGGGGCATGTCTGACAAATGTAGGCACCACCTCTAGGGTGAGGTGAATCATACCCTAGGGATATGCGCCTATTCCTTGCCACTGACCTTAGAGTGTATAGTGATAGATTCAGATGCAGACACCTGCACAAAAATCTCTACAGCTGGTCAGACAAAGCCCTTCCTCAGTAGTTGTGAGATCTCTGTCTTTTGAAATTTTCTGCCTTTGTCAATATGAGAATAAAAACCCATTGTGGTCACATAAAACTTCTTTCCCTCAGAAATTAAATTTAACAATGTAATGGGGTAGCAAAGTTCAAGAGAATAGTGATAGGAAGCACATTTAATGGCTAGTGAGATGGTAGATATTTTTCCCTAACTTTTATCCCCTTTTGCTGTGTGAGGATAGGCAAGGCACTGTGTGTCTCAGTTTATTCAAATGTAAAATGGTTATAATTAATATTCAGCATAATTAATGATTAAGTGCCTTGAGAACATGTGATGAAACAAACTCTAGAAGGGCAGAGTAGTTTTGCTTCAACCTCTTTAAAACTGTATCCCCTTGCCACATATTTTCAAAAAGTCTACAACTCCTTACTAGAGCTAAATGACTAATTCAAATGAATAATTTATCTGAAGAATTTTGCTTTGTTTTCTCATTGCAAATTGTTCTCAAATAGACTGCAAAATTCTTGGGCTTATTAGTTATTGCCAAATTATGCACAGATCTCTTCAGTGACTAATTTTGTGTCTGAAGCTCATTGAATTTTTTTCCTGAAAATGTTAGTAATTTGCTGTTTGTACTGTGCTGGTAGTTCTTTCCTATTATCGAAAAGCATATGTAATTAATCAATGCAATTGTACCTGTGTGTAATAATATTTTATAAATGAATACATATATATGAAAAATTCTTGATTCATGGACTTTAAAGGTCAGAGAGCACCAGGAGACCACCTACTCAGAACATCTGTAGAGTCAGTTTCCCCAGAACTGAGACTAATAATTTGTGCTTGACTCAAAGTGGCAGACTCCTTTTAAGAGGATCTGCAAAAGATTATCAAGAAAAGGAAAGCTATTTTCAATATACTTAAATTCACTATATGGGGATTGGTTCTTTTTTCTTCGCCCACTACAAATCAAAGATGACTAGAAATTATTGGATTAAATTATGTTCTCCGTTCATTCTTGGTTGGGTGACTTCAAGAGGCAGAAGACAATTCACTGCTATTGGTAAGTTCTCCCAATACTTAACTAACTTCTGTGTTAGAAATGTTTCTCACTCGTAATATGCATTTTTCAGGCTTCAATTAGCCTTTAACAGTTCTTGCTAATAACTTACACATCACATCAAGTTATCTCTTGATCATTTTTATGAACTAAACAGAGTGAGTTTACCATAAGTCTGTTTTTAAGCCCTCGAATAATAGTTTCTTCTGAACACTCTTAAATTTGTTTACATGCTTTAATATTCTACTGTCAGTCTCAGCAGTGCCATTTATATAGGCAAAGTTCATGACATATTGATTCTGAACATTCATTTCCTTCCCAGAGATAAGTAGAAATATCATTGTGACTAATGTCAAACAAATGATGAATCACACACAGTTTAAAAAGTTTCAGTTAAACACACCTATAACACACTCACACAGAAATTCATTCTTGTTCAATGTAAATATTTCATTTGACTGAAAATTCATTTTTTAATTTAGTATATATTTGTGTCTACTTGGTCTATTTAAAATTCTTTGGTTAAAATTGGCATATTTTTAAAACAAATATTCTAATTTGAAACAAATAAAATTATATTTCATTTGTGAAATGAGTAAGTACAGTGGTAAATTTTATGTGTCTTTGAATGAAATGCAAGACTCAAATTTTGATCTATTTGAGCTTCCATTTTTTAGTTATATTGAGAACAATCTAAGTTTTATCTGGCTCTCTCTGTGACTTTTTCCATTAACTACATGAATTGATATTGTTAGGGCACAACATAAAGTGAGATATTTTTCCCAGTTAAGATTTGGAATGCAAATTAATTTTACAGAAAAAGTTAATTTTTATTTACAGGAAAGCAAGCAAGAAATATAGTTACACATCTACCTGAACCAAAATTTGCCTTAAAATCAGAAAAAAAATTCCAACACTGAGAGAAATATATTCATCATGTACACATCAGGAAACAGGTTGTAGCAAAACCCTGCTCTGTGCCCTCCTACAGACCTCTGATATTCAATCGATATGCTCATGTTGGATGCAGTAGCGCTTGGATCAGGCTCTAAGCACAGGAATTTGTTGGCATTACACAGCAGGTTATATGAATGGACACTTTCCTCTACTTTGTGCCTGCACCATCTGTTCTGCCATCTAATTAGAAATGCAAAATGAACATAATTAAATATTGGCATCACAAAAATAAGCTAGAAGTTTTTTCAATGCATATGCATGTTCTTTATTAAATGCAACAAGCATCTGTTTTGTTTTCTTATGTTTTGAGACACAGATAGAGGGAAATTGCTTTTTCCTGACAGAAAAGATATTTTTTATTAGTAAATTGGAATTAAATAGAAGAGGTAACACTTTACAACAGTTTGTAAACAGCAGTTTCTGTAAACAGAGATTCAGGTCCGAGTTCTTTTCTGAGGAAGCACAAAAGGAAGAGCAAAAAAACAGGAAGAGAAGCCATTACTAAACATTACTCTGACTGACTACTGAGCTCTTGGTCCAGGTGCTACTGGACTTGTGAAATTCAAGTATAAGTAACAATATTTGAGCAGGCATCGAGACCTGTGCCACTTGTCACTTTCCCCCAAGAGCTGCTGACCCAAGCTAGTGTCTGCCTTTGATAATGGTGCTTAATTCTTATAAAGTATTACTAATTAAGTATCTTGGTACACTTTACGGTATCTAGGTGGGGTGTAAGGAAGTAGAGCCATCCCTTTTTTTCAGATAGAGGGGCAACTCAAAACCATTATGGTCTGTACATACTACACATGAAAAATAACCCAGGTGTTCAAGAAGGCCAATGGTATCCTGGCTTGTATCAGAAATAGTGTGGCCAGCAGGACCAGAGAAGTGACCATTCCCCTGTCCTCAGCACTAGTGAGGCTGAACCTAAAATCCTGCGTTCAGTTCTGGGCCACTCACTAGAAGACACTGGAGTGCGTCCAGAGAATGGCGATGAAGCTGGTGAATGCTCTGGAGTACAAGTCTGATGAAGAGCAGCTGAGGAAATTGGAGTTGTTTAGTCTGCAGAAAAGGATGCTTAGGGAAGACCTTACTGCGCTACAACTACCTGAAAGGAGGTCATAGTGAGGTGGATGTCAGTCTCTTCTTCCAGGTAACAAAGTGACAGGAGGAGAGGAAATGGCCTTAAATTGCACCAGGGGAGGTGTAGATTGGATACTAGGAAAAAAAATATATGGGAAAGGGTTGCAAAGCATTGGAACAGGGTGCCCAGGGAAATGGCGGTCACCATCGCTGAAAGTATTCAAAAAATATGTGGCTAGGGCACTTGAGGACATGGTTTAATGGTGAACATGGTAGTGATTCTAGAGTGATGGTTGGACTTGAAAGTCTTAAAGATATTTTTCACCCTTAATGATTATAGTACTCTATATCTATATCAGTAAACAAAAAAAAATTATAGGGACTCACCTCTGGGTCTGAGGATACATGGGATACAGTAGTTCGTGTCCAGGTTGCTAGGGATCAACCTCCTCTAGAGCTGCATTGGTATTACATGGTACTTGATCTTATATTTCTTCACAGTTCCAGTGTCCCAACCCATGATCCTTATTTTTCTGTGTTTAATTAGTTCAGAGTGCTTGAAATAATGAGGCAATTTGCTGTAGCCAGCCAGAATGATGCTCTTATAGCTTGAAACAGAGGGCATGTGTAGCATGTCTTAGGTGTAGTCAGAAAAGCATATAACTGGCAGTCAGCACAAGTTTCTCTGAAATAGTACTGGAGTGTTTCAACTAGGAGAATGCAAACTTGCAGCTAGCCTGTCCAACTTGCTTTGCAAAATGAACTATCCTGCAAAGTGTGCCTGGGTTTTGTGTCAGAGAGATGAAGGAGCTCGCTCAAAAGGCCAGGAAGTAGATGGTGTGTTCAAGGAAGTCAATGTGTTGCACATGGCTGAGTAATAGTACACACTGAGACTAGACCCATAGAAGTCAGTAGCTATAGCATTTGCCCTGTAATAATAGTCACGCCATTGGTCACATAGGTAATTCAGAGTCCTAGATTAGTCTTATGGATTTCATATAGAGGCACCAGGAAGACTAAGGCATCCCTGACTGGGATCTGCAAAATTAAGCTAGCCACGAGCTCCCTGGGCTACTCAGTAGGATAGCTACAGAGAGGAGTTTGTTTTAAAATAAACTACACTTTGACAGTTCATTTCTGACATCCTGGCTTCACTTGGAATTCACAGACATGACTCTTCTCCCACGGTATTATTCTGAAACTATTCCTTCATCACATATTTCATAGTAATCATTTACTGGATCATTTTCCAGGCTGTGGGACAACCTGGACAGAAGCTGCTTGATATAAAAATAAGAATCCATGAGAGTGAGTTGACTAGAGCATCTTATCTTGTGAGTCATGGCTTATGCCTTAGAGAAGCACTCCTACATTTTATTTCAATGTTTTAACAACAAAGCAGTTGGGCAATGTTACTATAGCCTATGTTTGTGGCAGTGCTCAGTGTTGGCAATACCCATTCAACCTGGACTGGCATGAAAAACCGAGGAAAAGAACTTGGTGTTTATGTCTCAGTGGGACTCTAACATGAGTTAGAGAAGATTGTCAGTGTGAAACTTATTCTTTGAGAGGCAGGAAGTGCATCCTGTTGCAAGTCTGCTTTGATATTGTTTTCACTTCACTGTTCTTCCACAGGCACTGCCAGTGTCTTGCTGAAACTGAACTGGACTTCTTAGTGAGTTCAGGGATGGAATAGACTGTGTTGTAGGCTAGGTGATACCCATTTCAGGTTTATGTGTAAAATATGGGCTGAGTCCTGTGTTCTCAGTAAGCTCAAACACATTGTCCTCTTCTGAGGGTGGTAACAACCAGCTCATCACTGTCAAGACTTCATCTATATGGGGCTTGTCCAAAACAAGGTCATCAGGCTCTCTCATTTGGGATTCTGTGTGCCCTAATTTCAACTCTAAAAACTGGGTGTGTAGCGCAATTTTATCACTTGGGCTCCCTCTAGAGCCAGTTGAGGAAGACAGATGCTCTACCACATTTCTTCAGTCACAGGATATGTCAAAGACAAATCGAGTGACTCACCCAACAAGTATAGAGACAATCCTGCTGATTAGCTAATCTAGATGCCTAAAATTAAGAGAGAAGAAAACCTCCTATATGGGTTTTCCTAGTGAAAACTGAGGAATGTTTCAATTTAGTTTGAAAATTTAAGGTTTAATATAAAATACAACTCAATATCTGTAGCTGTTGGTGTATTTAATGCTAAATGAAGCAGTATTAGATCTTTTTGTGAATTTTCTGCTGCTATTAAATCAGTGGTAGATGGAGAGTGCAAACCAGTCCCCATGTACAAATTAATAGGATTCTTCTCTTCCTTGATTATCTGTCGAAAATTGATATTGATTATTAAACTACTGCAACTCTCTTTCAGGTTGATAAGCTTGTTAATGTAAATGCCTATTTAAGAATTTTATCTAGAAAAAGAAACCACCCAAAACCAAAAAAGAAAGAAAGAAACAAACAAAAAATCCCAGCAAGCAAGCCCTAACTCCAGATTGAATATTTGACTCTAAATGAAAGTTATAGCAATGGACATGTATAAATTGTTCATATCTTCCTGACAAGCTTTTTCAAGGAAATCTCTTCAACATCTGCAGACCAGAGCCTGTTGAAGTCCTACAGAAAGATTAAGCAATATTACTTTGGAAGGTTCATATGGCTGATGTGTAACTCATAGGAGAGAAGTAGTATAATAGAGATATGAAGTAGGTTTTTAGAAGGAGGTGTGAGATGCAAAATTCATATTCAAGGCACTGCACACTGTAATGACATTCAAAATCACTATCCCCGTTTCAGGCACTCCAAAAATGTTTCACTATATGCCCTTCAGTGTTGTTTTTTAAACACAGTTTGTCTTGGGGAGGATAACAGCTTGGTACTATACCTCACACAGTGTGAGAAGGAAAGAGTTTGTTTTTCCTAGAGTCCTGTTGAAGTGTTAATTTAAAGAAGTAATAATGTAAATCTTATTTCAAACATTCTTTCCCCCCGGCAGGCTTCTATATTAAGACATTTGGGTAATTGACCAATGTTACTGTAGCTCAGCAGGCATTATTTTCTTTTGGTAAAAGGATACCATAGTAAATTTCAATCAGAAGGAGGAAAAAAAAAAAGAACAGACTTAAATAAGACTTGAATATGAAAGAAAATATAAACCAGATGGGAGTGATGGAGACACGTTTTCATATCTTTCTTTTCTTTTAAGATCAGTTTAAAAGTTTCCCTTCACTGCATTGGCTTTCTGCCGCAGACTAACATGAGGCAACGTATTTGTTCAATGGCAGCAGCTGGGAGCTATTCGTTGGCTGCAGATTGCTGGCCAGCCACACCAGGGATGGATCCAGAGTCCAACACAGCTCAATGGGAACATTTTCATTGCCTGCTGTGGGTGCTGGAACAGGTGCTGGAGTGGAAGGTCTGGTCTTCCTGATGTTGATGGAAAGGCCTTTGGTGAAACTAACCTTTCCTTAGGTCCTTAAGACAAATCTGGCAACTCCACTGCCAGTCTTTTTCACATTGCTTCTGTGCTATCATATGTCTGTCTGACCATTAATAAATTTGGAAGCTGCAAAATAAGTGACGCTGGGACTGGTTGTAACAGTGCTGGACACTTCATTTCTCTTGCACCCATTAATAACAGAGAGGAATTTTCGTCTCCCTTTCTACTCTTCCTAATTAAGGCATAGCGGCCATGGCAGCTC
This sequence comes from Pithys albifrons albifrons, assembly GCF_047495875.1. Classification (NCBI taxonomy): domain Eukaryota; kingdom Metazoa; phylum Chordata; class Aves; order Passeriformes; family Thamnophilidae; genus Pithys; species Pithys albifrons. The sequence continues at coordinate 27,517,949 of NC_092458.1, forward strand.
TGGGGCTCCTTCTTCAAGCCATTGTTTCTTGCTATGGTTTTACTGACACATGAAAAAAGCTCAGGGGCAGGAGGCACATGGTGTTTTCTACTGAAGCTTGAGCTTTAAAGCTGGGACTCAGACTGCTTCACTCCACTGCTGACAATTTAGCAAATGGTCCATGTTATGCTGCTTTGATCTTGTGAAAGTTTTCAAAAATTTCATCCTTGAAGAAAGCTACAGGCCCAACAGATCCCCCAGTTCATTAGCAATCCTTTAGCGGTTCCCAACAATTAGAGCTGTCAGCCAGTCGAACTCCGTTCGGGGGCCGCACATTCAAAATCCCTGACTAATGACTTGGTAAAAAGACTTGACAGTGTGTTGCAATTTGTTATAATTGAATCTAAGCTGCATCAGCTGTTTGAGGGGCTGAAATGTTTTCAAACATTACATTGATTTAAATTAATGCCACAAAAATATTCAGAAATAGTGTCTGTCAGATTCAGTGCTAATAATCATGTTCTCTTCAGATATGAAGAAGACATTTCATCACCATTTGAAAGCATTGTCAGGCAGGCAGTTTAAATTCCCCCTCCCCCCTTAACTGAAAAATAAGTTGATAATCATTATATTCATGAGAGAAAAGTGCTCAGTAACTGGAATGGGACAGGGTGGGAGGGAGAGGCCTCCTGATCTATGAGGCCCTGGGGAAGAAAATTTGAAAAGCCCATTATAAATAATAATTTTCACTGACTATCCTTCAATATAAAAAAAGTCCAAAAAATTAAAACCAATTCTGCAGCAACTGTTGGAGAAAGTTCAAAAAGAATCATCTTTTCTAACTACTTCTCTGCCTTTATTTTTACTGTGGACGTATAAACTGAACACTGGGACATTTGGCAAGCAGGCTTGCAGCACAAGCTCTCTGTTAAAACGTGCATCTGTTTTCAGAATACCTTTCACTCAAAAGCAGTGGGATGACATGATATATCAAGGCAGCTTTACTTTCCAAATAATTTGTTTGCTCTGTTTTTTTAATCCTCTGTTAGTACTGGAAAGCTTTCCATTTAAATTAAGAGAGGCTCAGACTGTAAGTACTAAACCTGCATTTTCCTACTTGGAATGCTCAAGGGTCTAAAAATGGAATTTAAAGTCTTTATTCCATTTGTATGAGGGCTATTTAAAATCCAGATACAGACAGAATTTGGGACTTTGCCCATCCAGAAAGTCAAGACAGTTTGGATTCCGTGGTTTTTCCGTCTCAAAGTACAGAACACCTTGAGTGTACAAAATGATGAGTTAGGATTTAATCGCTACAGAAATTTCAGTACCATAAAGGTCACTGAAAGAACACATTTCTCTCCAATATATCTGTGAAAAGTAGGCTGAGCTAAGGAACTACAGATTTTAGCTATCATCCCATTACTTTGCCTAATAGAAAAAAAACTCCAAACCAACAAAACACAACAATTATTGACAGACCCCAGCATAGAAAGAACTAATGAACACTAGTTTTATCCTCTGGAGTTCTAAAAGTCACAGCATTCACCTGACCAACAGTGGATATCTACTGTATACATACCTAACTCTGAGCTGGTCCATGGAGAGAACCGATGGGAACAGTTGACAAAGTCTCAGCATTCTCAGTACTAGGGCTTGAACTGTAGGAATTTGAGTTAATCTCAGTTCCTAATCAGGAATTGGGTGTTCTTAGAAAACTGACTGTTCTTACAAAACCAGGCAAGGAAAGAAGCAAACAGTCCTCACTGAATCTCTTCACATTGATAAACTTTTCTTAATTCCCACTTCCTCTTTTCCAAGCACAATTCTTAATATTGGAAACTGCATTTTTCTCTATATTTACTATTAATATTTTAAGCTGGATTTTTAATAGATTGCAAGGAAAGTCTCAGGAGAATCTTTAGTACAAATGCAAAGACCCTCTGATACAAGTATATAAACATACTTGTGTTATGTTAGAGGTAACACAAGATTTTTTATTCCTTACAAAGCTTTAAACATTTAGACCTCTGTGGGGAAATAGCAATATATTAGTTAGCCTTTTAGTCTTGATAATTTCACAAAGGAGTGTGGCTCATAAAATCCCTTATACAATAAGCCTTCTATGCAATGTCATGTCAATGGACAGCTTGGAGTTCTTCATCATTCCCAGGTTTTACAGAGATGTATGTTCCCAAAATCATGATTATAATTAAATAAATCACTGAAGAATATTCCACTAACATATCCTATGTTCATTTTACATATTAATTTTCTTCAAATATTTTGGTCTTGATTCTACTAGGCAGGTATAATTTCAGAAATGATGATGTATGGCCCGTATTGAACAGTTTAGGGTGGATTTATTTCAATAACCTGATTTACTGAAGCTAGTTTTCTAGGTTACTTCTACAGTCACGAGAATATGAGAAGCATCTCCATATAGTGATTTACCTCAATACCTATCTTAGACAACCATCTCCAGACATTACTCCTGCCACAGGCATCTTGTTCATTTGGATGCCATGCAAGGTCAGATCACACTGCAGCTTTTAAGACATTGATACAGAGAAAATTCCACAGGTAAAATCCATGATATTCACTCTGCCTTAAAACAACCTTCTGTATTTTCATGCTATGAGTTTGCAAGGAGTTGCCATTTTATTCCACCAATGGTTGATGACAACATCTTAATTCCTTTTCATGGTGTTCCTGACCATGGCATGGGTTTTGAAACTAGATAACCTTTAAAGTTCCTTCCAACCCAAATGATTCTATGATTCTACAGGTATCCTCAGTTCATGTGAAGTCACAATCCTGAGCGTCCCCCCAAAAAAATACTTCACTAAAAAGGAATTTTCTGAAAAGCAAGAACTTACACAAGACTCTTCAGTTGCTGTTTTAGCATTTTAGTTATAATCTTATTCTGATATATTCTGAGTGCTTAATAACCTCTGCTGAAGTCAGAGGGAACAGTTTCATACTCACATGCTTACCAGTAAAATTGGAATTTAGGTACAACAATGAGAATTGGGTGGCTTGATATTATGTGCTATTTGATAAATATATAGATGGTGAGATTCCTTCTTTACGTAGTTATGCCTTACCTACTGTATGTCATGCCTGTTTCTTGCTGCAGTTCCCATTGCATCCTTGAATCCCTACTGTGAATTATGTGCTTACATGTTTCTTATTTTGCTTTTTTCAGTGAGAAGCTTGTCTGCTCCAAAATGTAATTTTGTTTTTTATTTCAACACAAATCCAAACACATAAACTAAGGTAAAAGCCGATTTAGGAAGGTGGGAGAGATGGAATGCTAATTATCCAAAGGTGTGAGATCTACAAAAAGAGCCAAGTCACAAAAGGGTTATCCATTTAAATTATATAGCCAAGTTAAACAAGACACAATTGGGGTTAATTTAGCCTTCCAGGCTTTCATAAGCTCATACTTGGGAGGTCGAAAGAGGGAAGTTGATTAGCCCCAATTGTGTCTTGTTTAACTTGGCTGGGTGAATCACTAACCCTTTTGTAAGTTGGCCCTCTTTGTAGCTATCACACCTTTTGTATGACCATACAGTTTTCTAACTTGCTTTTTTATTGGTGCCAAATAATTTTCATCAAATATCACAGTTTCTTGGGGGTTTGATAGCAGCAATAATTAAATAACAAGAATGCATTCACTGATTTCAGTGCTCATAGAAAGCAAATAAGTATGGATAAAACTTTCTATGAAATCACAAACTCAACAGGCTTTGTATTCATAGATTCCTGAAAGAAAGCCAAGTGCATAATCTGCAAGGCTATATTGGAGTAGTCAGTGAAAACTGCTTAGAATGTCCACATGTTAACTTAGACACCAAAAGAAACATTGACACTCCCATGAATGCAACAAAAACAACACAGAGAAAAACCTACTTAACTTTATAAAACAGGCCACTTACTTGGAAAAAAAACATGTGCTACTTTTAGGACTCTGATTGGAGCACATTCTTGAATGCCAGTAATGACAGTTGTTAGATGAATTTTTTTCTTTATTCAACAGATTCCTGAGTTCAATCTAAGCAATTGTTTCCACACATAGCAATAGAAGGTTCCTGCTGCCAGGGAGCTGACTTATGGCCTTTGTAGGTAATATGCAAACTGTGAGTAGAGCAAAAATCTTCTATCAGAACGTAACTTTAACACAGTATTTGTGCTACAGTAAGATGCTGCAAGTATTTCAGAGTTAAAATCAGTGAACAGACAAACAATATTTGAATAACAAAAGTATAGGATCTGGATTTAGAGTAAGTGTTTATCAATTTTGTTAAATAATAGTATTTCAGGCGTTACTCAAGTATTAAAGTTTAACAAGGGTTTTCCTAAATATTTTAGCCTTAGAATTATCATTCCTCCTTCCAGTGTTGTTGAACAGTGCTGCCTTTCTTTGAGTATTATTAGAGGGGTTTTGTATGGTGGGCCTAGAAATTGCCACTAGTCTGCATATTAATTAACTTTAATCAGAAAGATTTTTGGCAGCTAAACAGACTTGAGACGAGTTGAGTTACTGCCAGAAATTGATATAACTAAGGTGAGTGCAGCTATCTTCAATTTCTGGATAGCAGAAATAATTCAATATGAGCTCTGACTGGTACTTAGTATGTTATATGATGGACCCATCCAACAGAAAAAAAATAATTAATTAATTACCACTATAAAGAAGCCAGATACATTCAAAAGGTTTTCCTTCTAACAATGTCTGTTTGAAAACATTTTCTGCTAGAGACATTTGCTAGGTGTGTAGATAGTTGCATACATGCACTTCCTATGTGAACTCATAGTCTTATACAGTGCGGTACTTGATACTATGCTTCATGTTGCATCCACATTGAGTTAAAGGGTTTTAATTTCCTCACTTTCAAGCTATCTTCCCATGTTTATGAAGTCTCACCTTTCTAAACATGAGTTGAATACAAACAGATTTCAATAATACTCAATGATATTTTGATATATAATATCAAGTATTTTGCTTTTACATTTTTTTGTAACATGAGACAAAAGTGACCAAGAGAAAGAAAAAGTCTCTATTTAGGGATTGTAGAACAAAGAAGCTGTTCCAGAACATGCTCATTTAAATTGTTAAGATTTTTTTTTTCTTAAAGTTATCTTATTGTTATATTTGACCAGGCTCTTTGGGGCTACTTATCATCATCCATTCTTATTATTTCAGTAGATTCCATCACCTCTTTGATCTTTTTCGGTATTTTGTGCTGATCCTGGGGCCAGTTAGGATAAGACCACTAGTGTATTTGTACAACTTAGTGAGACTCAGCATACCTACAATAAGTGCCAAAATGGCATTTGATCTTGTCACTACCACCCTCAGCAAAGCAGCCACAACAAAGTCAGAGAGGCTTTTTCTCGTTATTATACTCCAGAGGATCTCTGCCTGCCAATAAGAAAAAAGGTGACTACGAGTTCACGTTCCTACAATGGCTGTAGTTTTGACTATTTAGCAAGCTCAAAAAGCCTTACCTACTTTAAAGTACCTTTCTTTCATTACAGCCAAGGTCACATAAGTGCTGTAGAACATAAATGCCCTGACCAAATATGATATGGTTTTCCTTTGGAATATACTTTCATATTACAGTACTTAAACTGGGGTAGACAGTGCTCAGTGGTGTACAGTGCTTGTTATTAGAAAAAAAAAAGGAGGGGAAGGATCAATATAAACTTCAATAATAGTTGAACCAAAGCAAATTTGCTTCCAAATGATTACTAAAATAGAATTGAGGCTTATGTTGAAAGAGAATAAAGCCATTCATAGCTGTCATTGAGAATTAAGGTAGCAATCATTGTGAAAATTACAGAATCGCAGAGTGGTTTGGGTTGGAAGGGCCCTTTAGGATCATCTAGTTCCAACCCCTCCACCCTTCCCCAGCCCCACTATGGACAGCAATGCCACCCTCTAGAATGTAATATTCTTTCTTAGTTTTCTGAATTTATTTCCAAAAATAATGTTTCATTATGGAAAACATAAAATGCAGGACAAAGGCAATGATTTACCATTTTTCTGGAGGTTTTGTAACCTTCAGTGTGTGTCTCCTGACACTATGAAATTCACTTCAGTCTTTCTTCACTATTTCTTAGCATGCTCAGATGATAGCTTTTCAAGTCTCTTAGTACATTGGAGATATTAGTTAGACCATATCATAGAAAGTTCTTTTATTAAATGCACAACTGCTGTTGGGGTGACTTCCATCATACGGGAATACTTCAAAAGTTCTCAAAATTGAATAAAAAAGCAACCAGATCTTTCTAAAAATTGCATTCTGGTATGAAGATTAAGGATCCTCAAGCAGTGTGGATTGGGTTGGCAAGTGGGTTAAGGCTGATGTGGACAGGGAAGATCTTGTACCAAAAAACCCCCAAAAAACAAAAACAAAAAAAAACCAGGGCACAAATGTGTCCACACCAAATGAATCTGCACAAAGAAAGAGAAATGCTAAGAGGCCAGCATGATAGCTAGGAAAACACACACACACACACACTTTTCCTGTGAAATTAGCACAACAAAGTGCCTTTCTGAAGTGCTATACATTAATGTCTGTGGCATGGAGAACAAAGAGGAGGGATTAGATGTCTACATGCAGTTACAAGGCTATGAACTCACTGGGATCAGGGAGATGTAATGGGATAATTCCTCTAGCAGTGGATGTATCTAAAAGATATGGGCATACTGGAATGAATCCAGTGTAGGGTCCTGAAAAAGACTAAGGGACTGAAGTATCTGTCATATAAGAAAGATATCTGAACCTCTTCAACCTGGAGAAATGAAGCCTCGAGGGCATTTTAATCATGTGCATAAATTGCTGATTGTGGAGGGAAGAGTGTTAAAGAAGACAGATCCAGATTCCTCTCCAAGTGACTGACAGGACAAGCGGCAATGATCACAAACTGTGAAACACAGGAAATTCAATTTAAACATAAGAAAGAAATCTGTTATGGTCATGATGGTCAAAGAAAAGGAATAGGTTACCCAGAGAGATTGTGGAGCTTCTTGTCATTGCAGCTATTAAACTTCACATGGCCACCATACTAGGCAACCTGCTCTAGCTGACTCTTCCCTGAGCAGGTGTTGTACTACTCAATCTCCAGAAGTGTCTTCTAGCCTCAAACATTGCATAAATATCAAGATAGGTATGACCAGTGCATATTTTAGCTAAAACAAGAAGCAAAAGGTGCCCATTAAAAGGTAGAGGAAGTAACTGTTGCTTCAAGAGAAAATGAGCCATTGGGAAAACACATTGGATTCAGAGTTAAAAAGGAATTGTTCATTGTATGTGTGATATAGCCCACAGTGGCTGGAAAGGGATAACTGTCAATTCAGTGGGTCAGCAGAAGGCAATCTAAAATGTGATTCAATATATGAATTCTATGGGAATATACAGAACATGAAATGTAAAAAAGATTGACTTTCTTCCAAAATACAGGCACATAGATGTGTTGTGATGCAGAAGAAAAGCGTCAGACAGTCCATCTTTACTTTCTCTCTTACAAACAGCATTTACATCCACTACTTCTTACTAATACAGAACTTACTACCTTGCTGTTTTTCTCTGTCTTCTACCTCATTTAATTTTTAACCAGTCATCTTGTTCTTCAAAGTTATCAGCAGGTTCTAATCAGCTCCTCAATGGGCCATTAATGTAACTATGGTCTTTTGGCAGCACAGTGGTTAATAGACAGAAGTGGTTATAGAAACTGTTTTTGGCTGGTGGAGTGGTGCAGTTCCCACTGAAGAGCAATTAACTATGTGTGGCACCTTGCATGGAAACCTTTACCTTTTAATCAACAATTCCTATTAGAATGGAAGGCAATGAATAAGGAGAAAGAGAGTTGCTGGAATTCCTTGTCCATATGCATCCCATTTCTCTTGAGCATGCACCAAAAACTGAATGCCTTAGCCACAGGGGTTTAATAGGTTTCACTTGTACCCACAACCTGAACTACAAAGATGAAAAGGGAACAAAACATACAACCTCTTTTCTGTTATTAGAAATTTTGTACCTGGCAAAGGCCACATTGCCACATCGCTTTGCAGCAGCCATCTGCAGCTACTCTGTACTCTCAAATATATCAAGTCTCAGTGAGAGTGGAAACTGCTTCTGTGTAGCATTGCCTGCATTTTCCTAAAACAATAGGACCTTGAGTAAACTTCACAGAGCCAGAGGCTTGTTGCACAGGTTCAAGTGCTGATGTGCAAATATCCATAACTATAAATTTTTCACACAGTCCCTGACAAGGTTCTCCCTATAGCAGATATCCCTTTCCTGAGTTAGCCTTGAGGAATACTTAGGGACAAGTGGTGTCCCTATGCTAAAGATGGTCTCCAATGAGCAGATCACCCTGTTCTGGAGGAAGATCATTCAGGTATATGCAGAGGAGAAAATCTACTCTATATTTATAGGGTATATAATATCAGTGTACAACCCTGAGAGTCCAGAAAATCCTTTCCCATTTCTTAAACTGCTCTAGCCATGCTATGGGGTGAATAAGAGAACAAGAGGCGCTTACACACCACTGCTGAGGGAAGTAAACAGAAGAGTCTCACAAAATTTTGTAATAAGAATTTACTTAGATAGCACTCAAATATTAGAGTGGTTTACTTTTTGAGAAGAATCCCCAGACCTACAAATCTTTTCTGTCATCCTCATTTTGGGCTATAGAAATACAAATCATTCGAGTCAAAGAGCCAACATTTCCTCCATGTTTAGATTTACGTTTGTGACCATAGGGAAATAATACAGGTTATTTTTATCAAAATCACAGTTAATTTATGGTACATTGTCAAAGATTTGCTGTAATTGTTTTTGGGCCTGCTTCTCATTCTAGTGCAGCTAGGATTGTGGTGGTAATTGCTTCTGCAGTAGACTTGAATATTTTCAGAAACGGAGTCTTTTTCTCCCCAACAACTGTAATCTCTCATGCTCTGCCATTGATCTTTATATTTGTGCCATGACTACAGATGTTTTTCAAGCAAGACTATCAAGACAATGTATTTGCATTCTAGTGAGCTCAGCCACTGCTGAATGATGTTTGGCCTATGGATCATCACCTCCTCTCAGCCAATCTGTATGATTCAACAGGCACAGTTGTTGTGTAGAGGGGGGAAAAAATCCTCTCTCTGCTGGAATTTCAGACAATCAACAAAAAATATCAGCTACTGAAATATAATAATCAGATGTTATAGGTACACCTCAGAATGGGCATTTCCTCTTCCTCAGCTGTGCTATCTCACTGGTGCAGCATGGCGAATGGACGAGTCTTTTTGATATATGAAGTCTTAATCTTTTATTCAGAAAGTAAATCCTGATCAGTGTTTAAATGTGATAGTTAACAAAATGAAGGATCTTACGGTTTAAATGTGCAGCTTTCAAGGCACAATGAATCTGTTAATCTTCCTGTGCAGTTACTCTATGGCAGCTATCATGATGGCATTTCTTCTTATCACAATAATTTGATCCAAGCAGAAATTCTTGAAAGGTTATTTCTCCCTAACTTTGATTCCCTTTCATATTCATAGAATATTCTAGAATGAGAAGTTGCCAGCTGCCTTTGTTCACCCACTCTCTAGTCAGCCCTTTACATGTGTATCACATCACCCTAATTGATTTGGAATTTTTCATGAAGCTAGAAAAGAAAGTAATGAATTCTCTTCTAATCAGTCAGACTAAAAACTCCAAAGAACCCATAGGCATGGTTGACTAAAATGTTCCAGAACCAAATATCGAGAATGCAGGATTTTCTGCATTGTCTTCCAGATATGTCATCATGGCAACCTGCCCAATTAACCTTTCTAGTAGAAAGATTCAAGCATAAGCCTCTTCTCCTGTTTGAGGACTTCTGAGCGCCAAAAGTGACAAAGTTGTGTTTGAATGAATGTACGTTGTCATACAGAGATATCCTGGGATGCTTTACAGTAGAACCTAGAAGAAAAGGAGTCAATTTTTTAACCATACAAAATTTGGAGCTTTTCTACTACATGATATATATTCCTCTGAGTGATGATGCTAGAAATTGCAAAACTTAATCAGTTATATTTTCATCATACAGCCAAGCATGCCTCAGACTATGCTGCTTTTTCCAAAAGTCAAAGGCCTTCAATATTGATTTGGAAAGAGACTGCATTTCATGACTTTTCTCTGAAAGAAGATATTTTCTTGGCTCTGTTGGGCTACTTGTCCTGTTGACCTGTAAATGGGATGGATTTTCAGTAACAGAAACAGGAAGTTGAACACTTCCATCACAGGAAGAACAAAGTGTTCACATCGGCAACAGCAGGTTGCTAAAGACATAACCAAAATTGTTTGAACAATTGCTGAAGGTGGTTTAGTATATACTCCTGTTCCTCCTTCTAGTTACAGAAATTAAATTCAATAGCTATGGGGTAGTGTAGGGGACAAAAGAAGTGTTTTTTCACGGATAGATAGGTTTCACTTCACTTGATGTTAGCTTAATATAAATAAAGAAATAATAAAAGAGCATTACATAGTATCTGTCTCTGGAAAATGACAAGCATCATCAGAGAGCAAATACTTTTGGTAAATTCCTCAGACTGATGGAATGAATCATCTGCTGAAAATGCTTATCTACTTCTACTACGTATAAGGAAGAAGCTGAGATCACTAGTTTACTATGGCAATTTAACTTTCAAATGGCTAAAAATCAACATTTTTATCAAGTCAATTCCATTTATGTTCCAAACTTCTCAGTGTTAAAGATTTCCACTTACATTTCCCTGGCAATACATGCATATACCTTAGCATAAAGTATGTACATCTGTTGCAGTTCCATTATGCATTGCCTTGTGAGATACTTTATGTATTACCATTATCCTCTACTTCATGTAAATCGGGGGAAAGCTAATATAATAATATAAACATGAGCATGCAGAAATATGAATTTTTGATGTCTTTCACATAAAAGTACTAGTATTTCCAGACACATAAAAAAGGATTGTTTCCTTCATGCTCAGGTAGCTTTTATGAAGTTGTGAAAATATTCTGCATATTTGACCATTACGGTTTTTTGTACTAAATTTATATTTGTGGCTGCATGGGAATTACTTAAGTCACATGACAATGGCATTTAAAAGATAATGTTGTGCAGGTACACGGACATTCTTGGAAAGAACATTATTCCATTAGAAAGCATATCAAATTTTAGTATGTTCATATAATATTAAAGAAGAATCTCACTCACATATAATGTGTAGACAATTATTAATTAATAACTAACAAATATGCTTAGTGACAATTCTGTTCCAAAGAGAGAAGCAGTGACCATAAAAATGAAAACCTCATTGACTCCAAACCTTACTATCATGGGATCAGTTACATTACAATGAACATCTGCTCACAAACTCACGAAATTTCCTTGTAAGTTTAGGGTGTTGACTCCCTACACATCTACTGGGTATACTGTTCAGATTCTCACTCCTCAGATGTTTGTATAACTTCTTCAGATTATAAATCTCATTATTTTATGGCCAGTTCTTATCTATCTTTTATTATACCAACACTCTTTCGAGGTGGAGAGGTAGTATTCTCAGTATTAACAGTCACTGAAAGTCAAGGAGTGGGATTGATCTCAGCAAAATAGTCTGGAAGTCTTCAGTCATTCAAAGCTTCATCTATATAGCTAAAATGAAAAGCATTCAAATCCAAAAGATGTAAAACTTCATTCTGAAATAGGCATATGTTAAGATCCTGTCCTGGGTTGAGCTGGCAAAACGCCAACTGTCCAAGACAGAGTGAAAAGGGTTCCTCCTCCCCCCAACCAGCTAAGGGGAAAAGGAGAGGGAGAGAGGACAAAAAAAAAACTTCCAAAGCCAGGTCTATGCTGAAACTAACTACATGTATTTATACAGAGAAGAGAAAATTAAGAGGAAACTAAAATATAACACACACTTACACAAGTTATGTATAACAAGAAATAACTTCCCACTTCCCAGTAAACACAAATTCTACCATTTTAACTACAAATCATTCTAGAGAAGTTGGTTCTTCAGAGACAGACTTAAGCAGAGAGAAAAGCTAAGAACAAACATTTTACTTCCCTCAGATAACATGATGGTGAGCCGGTGCTCTGGGCTTGGGCCTCCCCATCCCTCCTGGGACATCAGAGTGTCTTGCTGGCACCACAGCTGTGAAGCAACTGAACAAGCCACACCCACACACCAGCTCTTACCCCTTTTGAGATGATGCAAAATGGTATGGAATACAATATTATTGGCTAGAAGAAGTCAGCTGTTAGCTGGCTCAGCCCAGCTCAAGTCAGCTGACAATTCCCAGGCCTAGCTGAACTTTAAAACCTAAATTTAGGCCCACCTGGCTAAACCCATAACATATTCCACCCCTTATTCCATACCATATTACATCACTCATATCTTCAATTTATCTATTCCCGCGCTTAAACAGTCTTCGTTCTTTCCAGGGCTGTCTTCCACCCCTCCATATTGTAGGCAATAGTCCATTAGGATGGGGTAGGTACTTAAGGCAGGAAAAAAACAGTTCATCATTGGACACCAACACCAGTTCAGCTCAGGTCTTCTTCATCTCATGGTTCATGTCCTACAACACAAAACTCAAAATCCAAGTTACCTTTTTCCTCAAGGTTAAATGTCCTTGAGGCACACATTGGGATTATCCCATCCCCTTCTTAGGGGTCACTGTAACCTCATTAGGGTCACCATCCCCACACTGGGGGCACTATCCCCTTTTCAGGGGTCACTATCCCCACACTGGGGTCTCCAATCCCCTTTTCAGGGGTCTCTATCCCCACACTGGGGTCTCCATCCCCTTCTCAGGGGTCTCTATCCCCACACTGGGGTCACTATCCCCTTCTCAGGGGTTTCACAATAGCGGATAACCTGGGAAATAATGTCCATGGTTAAATCCATCCCTCGGCCTTGTCCACCTACAGGTGGGCTGAGGCATCATGGGCCCATTGAGCCAGGAACAACTCTCTCTTATGCTAGTCCAGGTGTGCTGTTCCTTCATTAGCTCAGCTTTTGGGCACATGAGCATCCACATGATGAATCTTTACAGATTCTACTCAAGCAGCAGTGTCCTGCCACACACCAAAGCCCACATGGGCCTCTCTATGCTTCAAGTAATCTTTTATCGGTCCAGCCACTCTCAGGGGCACTGGCTGTCATCTACAAGTCAGTGTAGAGGTACAGTCTTGGTTAGTTTTCTGGTTCAGCAATGTTCAGTAGACTTGGTTGTTCTCCTTCTCTCAGCTGGAGGCAGGGTAGCTTAATTGTGGTTCTTGGCTCTGTTCTGGGATCTCTGCTTCAACATGTGGACAGCTTTTTACCAGCTTTCTTACGTTTTGATTTCCATACCTGGACTTCAAGCACAGAAGTAGATGCACTGTCCCACCTCCTCATGCCTTTCCCCTGGTCACACAGGAAGGATGACAGTTCACCATGTGACACACACTTGGGGTTTGCTCTCTGTTGAGGTGAGGCAGGAGAGAAAGACAGCTTGCTTTGGCTGTAAGGCTTCTCCTTGCAGTGGCTGCATTCACAGCAGGTACAAGTTGAGCTGTCTGAACTCACAAAAACAGTCAGTACAAGGAATAAAACGAGTATCCAGTAGCAAGAGGACATTCTTATCTTAGTTGTTCTAGATGTACCATAACAAAGCAGAAATCAAGGAATGTTTCTACAACAAAGCTCCCGGGAACCCTGCCAACTCTCTGGGACACTTGCTAGTGGCCTTCGTTTCCCGGCCAACGCACCAATTATCTGTCCTGGGTAGAGCTGGCAAAGTGCCAACTGTCCAGGACAGAGTGAAAAGGGTTCCTCCTCCCCCCAACAAGCCAAGGGAAAAAAAGAAGAGGGAGAGAGGGAAAAAAAACTTCCAAAGCCAGGTCTATGCTGAAACTAACTACATGTATTTATACAGAAAAGAGAAAATTAAGAGGAAACTACAATGTAACACACACTTACACAAGTCATGTATAACAAGAAATAACTTCCCACTTCCCAGTAAACACAAATTCTACCATTTTAACTACAAATCATTCTAGAGAAGTTGGTTCTTCAGAGACAGACTTAAGCAGAGAGAAAAGCTAGGAACAAATATTTTACTTCCCTCAGATAACATGATGTTAAGCCGGCGCTCTGGGCTTGGGCCTCCCCATCCCTCCTGGGACATCAGAGTGTCTTGCTGGGACCACAGCTGTGAAGCAACTGCCCAAGCCACACCCACACACCAGCTCTTACCCCTTTTGAGATGATGCAATATGGTATGGAATACAATATTATTGGCTAGAAGAAGTCAGCTGTTAGCTAGCTCAGCCCAGCTCAAGTCAGCTGACAATTCCCAGGCCTAGCTGAACTTTAAAACCTAAATTTAGGCCCACCTGGCTAAACCCATAACAGATCCTTAGATAACTCTCATGAGTTCTTCACACAGTTAGTATTGATTGTCTTTACCAAAACATCTTGTCAGATACAAGTATATGATGGCTGCAATGTATTTTTTCACAGCAGTATCTATTTTAGAAGCTGAACTCCATCCTGTGTTTGTCTAATGGACATGATCTGGCTCTTCTACCTTGAAGCAAAATTTCTTGTTGGTAGTCTCCACTTTCCTTGATCTCAATACTGGTCTACCTCCTCATGCTTCTAACTCACTTGGTTTCCTGGTCAAATGTCCCTTCCTATACATTCTTCAAATGGTCCTCTAAGATGAGAATAACTGCCACCTCTACGTCATCAGCAGTATAATGGAAGAACCTACTGATCCCTGTGCTGAAGTTATCACTGAAAATCTTAAATGCTAAATACCAGATCATATCAGTCCCAAGATCAGACTTTCAGGATCCTTATGAGGATTAATTGAAATCAATATCTGTTTCTTACGGCTCAACTGATTGTATTCTGCCCTTTAATCCTTTCTGCATTTCTGTCATTATTTTGTATCTATCCTATCTTCCTCTCATAACTAATACCTTCCTATCACACCAGATACTTTATTTTAGTAATAATAAAAAACTTTAAATTCAGCACTGGCAATGTTTTCTGTTAGTCTGATACACACTAGACTACTTTTGCAGAACTCATAGTTTTATTTAACTCAAGAATCACAGAACAATAGACAAAGATAATGAATTATAATAATAACAACATACAACTTTATTTAGTCTGCAGCCAAAACCTGAAGTCTGTCTTTGAGGCATAAATGAACGACTTTATTCAGTTTCCAGCTTACCTGGGAGCCAAGTCAACATCAAAATTGGAAACCAGCAGTCTCATGATTCTCTTCCTTTCATTTTAGAGATACTTAGTTTTTTGAACTTGCTGAAAAGCATCTCCAATAAAAATCTAGAACACTACGCCCTTGTATTTTCTTCCTATAAAGATATTTATAGGAAGAAATAATCATTTCTCAGAAAAAGACTCAACCATTAGCGTGATTTTGTTCTATCACAGGTAACTTATTCACTAGTGGTAATATAAATATTATATTTTGTAATGTTTAAGTACTTTGCAATATTTTAGATGTATATGTGTGGCTACTCTTATGATTCAAGCATAAAAAAATATGAGGGATTTCTTTATTAACATTTTCCCCAACAATGTAGTGACAGTTAATAAAATCTTACATTTTTTCAATATTGACAATTAATTATAGGTTTTCCATTTTTTTTTTCCCAGAGAGTGACACTGGTCAAATCCTCGGATTTGTCAGTAATCTGTCAGTTTTTGAACACTGACAGGAAATTTATCATCTTCCTATTTTTCAAATCAGATGTTATGTAACACATTGATACAATATGAGGGAACGTTCTCTAATATGTGCAGTATTTGTTCTATAATCAAAGCATGGTATTAGAAATTAGGAGATTTGGGCTCAGCTAAAACTGAGCCATGGTCCCTCTATTAGCAAATACACAGTCACACAATGCAGATGTCTAAATCTGAGTGAGTCACCATAATAGTCCCTTCATGGGTGAAGTAGAGAAACAGATACCTCTACAGCATCATTCCTTTCCTTATAAATAAATGTATAAAATAGATTAAGTGAGTCATACCTTAAAAATTCTCATTTCCTTCCCTGAATATGAAGGAAAACTGCAATAACTCACTCATATACAGAAATGTAAAGCAAGGTGAAATAACTTGTAGCCTTAATATATTTGCCTCTATCTGTGACATGAGCAACAGCATAAACACAATGAGTCAAGATTTCTAGGTCTTTATTCATTAATATTTATAAAGTACTTTAAGATCTTGAGATCAAAGCTGTAAAAAGAGGCAATCAGCACTACATGACCAATCCACTCAAGTGTCAAAGTCCCATTTTATAGACTAGTGTATGTCTAGGTAGCCCTTCCTTAAAAATCTTTTGAATTGTTTGAGAGGATACTTGGACAACAGAGGCTAGGTGTTCCTGTTCTAGCACACAAGAATAGTGCAGGAGCTTTCAGAGTGACAACTGGGACCAGACAGGATCCATCCTAGGGTGATGAGGGAGCTGGCAAAAGAGCTTGCCAAACTGCTCTCCATCATCTTCCAACAGTCCTGGCTCTCTGGGGAGGTCCCAGATGATTGGAAGTTGGCAAATGTCACCCCAATCCACAAAAAGGGCTGCAAGCAGGACCCTGGCAACTACAGGCCTGTCAGCCTGACCTCCGTGCCTGGCAGGGTTATGGAGCAGTTCATCCTGAGTGCAATCACACAGCACCTTCAGGGTGGACAAGGGATTAGACCCAGCCAGCATGGGTTTAGGAGGGGCAGGTCCTGTCTGACCAACCTGATCTCTTTTTACGATCAAGTGACCCACCTGGTGGATGAGGGGAAGGCTGTGGATGTGGTCTATCTGGACTTGAGCAAGGCCTTTGACACTGTCTCCCATAATATACTCCTGGAAAAGCTGGTAGCCCATGGCCTGGACAAGCGTACCCTCTCCTGGATTAAGAGCTGGCTGGAGGGTCGGGCCCAGAGAGTGCTGGTGAATGGAGCTGCATCCAGCTGGTGGCCAGTCACCAGTGGTGTTCCCCAGGGGTCTGTGTTGGGTCCAGTCCTGTTTAACATCTTTATTGATGATTTAGATGAGGGGATTGAGTCCATCATCACCAAATTTGCTGATGACACCAAGTTGGGAGGGAGTGTCGACCTGTTGGAAGGCAGGAGGGCTCTGCAGAGGGATCTGGATAGACTTGAGAGATGGGCTGATTCCAATGGCATGAAGTTCAATAAGGCCAAGTGCCGGGTCCTGCACTTTGGCAACAACAACCCCATGGAGCGCTACAGGCTGGGCACAGAGTGGCTGGAAAGGATCCAGGTGGAAAGGGACCTTGGGGTACTAATTGACAGGAAGCTCAACATGAGCCAACAGTGTGTCCAGGTGGCCAAGAAGGCCAATGGGATCCTGGCCTGGATCAAAAATAGCGCGGCCAGCAGGACAAGGGAAGTGATCCTTCCCCTGTACTCTGCGTTGGTGAGGCCACACCTTGAATGCTGTGTTCAGTTCTGGGCCCCTCAGTTCAGAAAGGATATTGAGGTGCTGGAGCAGGTCCAGAGAAGAGCAACAAGGCTGGTGAGGGGACTGGAGCACAAGCCCTATGGGGAGAGGCTGAGGGAGCTGGGGTTGTTTAGCCTGGAGAAGAGGAGGCTCAGAGGTGACCTCATCACTGTCCAGAACTACCTGAAGGGAAGTTCTAGCCAGGTGGGGGCTGGTCTCTTCTCCCAGGCACTCAGCAATAGGACAAGGGGGCACAATGGGCTTAAGCTCTGCCAGGGGAAATTTAAGTTGGATATTAGGAAAAAATTCTTTACAGAGAGAGTGCTGAGGCATTGGAATGGGCTGCCCAGAGAGGTGGTGGATTCACCATCCCTAGAGATTTTTAAACGCAGATTGGGCATGGCACTGAGTGCCGTGATCTAGTAAATGAACTAGATTTGGACCAAGGGTTGGACTTGATGATCTTGGAGGTCTTTTCCAACCCAATTGATTCTATGATTCTATGATTCTAATTGCTTCTCTTAATCTTGTCATACTATTAGAAGCATTGTCCTCCACACATCCTACGTATGCTGCAAGTTCTAAGACTTGCCTGCAGCCACTCTGCACTCCTACAAAGCTCACCAGCCTAACAGGGGGGATAGCACAGCCCTTTCCATCTTCCTGCACACCAGTCCCCTGATCTGTTTCACTGCCATATATTGTGAATCCTGGCTACTGCTATCAATTCAGCAGCAAAGGCTGGGTCTTTCTAACTGGGGAAAGCTGCCTAGTGATATACTCTAGACCTGAACACTCATTTCTTAAAAAAAACCCAACCAACCCAAAACCATAATCCCACAGACCACCCCAAACAGTTCCATTATCTGTCATACCTATACTAACAATATTTTTTTTAAGCACTGAATACATTTGGAATGCTAAAGGGGGGTTAATGGTCACTGATTTCTCCTTTCCATATTTGGAAGGGCTCTAATCACTACATAATGACTATGCAAAATTCTCTTTGCTTATTTTTGTGAAAAAACTGTGGACTTGGCATATGGGTCCTTCTGATCAAGCTTCTGCAAAGGTAAAAAGGGCTCTATAAATTTACACATCCAGCCAACATGCACAAGCGTTCTTTTAGGTTTGCTTCTTTTTCAGTCTGAGCTAGTTTTACACACACGCATGCACACACATTTCCTAGTACATTTTGTATAATTTAAGTTATTTTTGTGTTATATGCTCTTTCTGGTGTTCCCATGGATTCGTTAGGATGAATAATTTCTGTCAATAATGAACACAGGAACCCAGTACATGAATACTTGACGAGATGAATATATGCATAGGTTATACATATCAATTTGTGGTGAATGCATGAAACAAATGCATAAGAAACTGCTTTAACTGGCACGAAACATAGATGAAATAGATGGCATATAAATGTAATTATATTACTTTCAGGCAAATAAGACCATGTAGATAGGAGGGTGATGCGTATGTGGATTCTGTAATGACCATCACGGCAGAGGAGAGGCTCCTTGCAAAGACAACGCATCATTTTACGTCTGTAAAAAAGCCACAGTCACACAAAAAGCTAATAAGAAAGCACTGTTAATAGGTGGAAAAATAAATATATTCTGTGTGTTAAGAAGATAGAATGGATATAAAAATTAACAGTTATGCATGGAAAGAAAAGTAATGAGAAGCATATGTCCTATCAGACCAGGCAGAATTTACATTACCACCTTCAGTGGACTTTGAATATGCCCCTAACAAATTAACTGATAAGCAGCATCAGCATGACAATGTTATTATTTATTTTTATTTCTGATCAGACTAAGAATAGATATTTAAAATCACCATAATTTGAAACTTTCTAAATATTTTAAAATCCCAATCCTTTTATAATGACTTGACTTGTTTTAAGACCTTAAAACCAGGGTTTTATAATGCTTAGACAATTTTGATACTAGGTAATAATACTGCATGATGAAGTTCATCTCCTGGGACTTGGTCTCTAGCAATGTATGTGTGGAGGACCTAGTCTTCCAGATTATTAGTTTTATTTTCTTCTCTCTTTTAGTGCTATAAAACATCTCAAGTTCCCAATAAAACAATATACAACTCTTTATCCGCTCCAATGTATATCTTTCATCCACCAACATTTTATTCACAACTATTTTCAGGTGCAATCCTAAGCCTACTTTTCACAATCAATTTTCCATGGTACCTGTTAAGTCTTACACATCTTTTAGGGTTTCCTCAAGAGTTCCTTTAACAACCCACAGCAAGAATAAAAGATAAGTAATGTTTACTCATTTTGTGACTTGCCCCTGATTTTCCCTGTGGTGTTCCCTCTTCCCTGTGCTCCTGAATGCTGAGGCACAGACCAACCAGCTTTAATTTGGACCTTGCTCTGGGGCTCATCACCACAAACCTTATTCCTCTCCCAGAGGAATGTGACCCCCATCAAGCACGTGATCTCTCACAAGGTTGCCAATAATGTTTCTGTGGTCTCCTGTGAACCCTTTTCTTACCAGAAAGGCTATGCTCTGTGTCATACAGCATAAAAGTGAATGCTTTGAGTAGTCAAGAGTTAAAATATACCTTGGCTGTTTCAATAAAATGCAATTTAATACGGCAAGGAACACATTTCATATCTAATGTTGACATTGAAGGATCTTGTATTGCTTTTTTACCAATAGAAATGACAGTGATTCATCAGCTTTTATTCCATTTTATATTGCTCTGGTGCTCTATCAGCCAGAGAAATGCTCTAATTTTTGGCAAAGTTTATCCATTAAATTCTTTTCTTTGCTGCCTTTCAAATAAAAAATATTTCTTGTAGAAGGCATTCACATTTTTTGCTATACTCCTGCTCTTCCCACCGTATAGCTTCCCTGTCCCCCTGGAATCCACAGCTTTGTACTTCCTATTGCTTCTTTTTCAAATGGTACACATATAGACATGTGATTTCTTCCAGAGTTCATGACAATTTTTCATGTCTTTGCATCCTCTACTTTATTTTTAGAGTTTCAGCATGCATCCCTAACTTCATATGCAGTGCATTTTGAATTGCCCTAGACTCAGAGGATTTTCTGAGATCAAACAGCATCAATATTAATTACTAATAGAGTTTCCCTTTCAAAATAAACTTGGGTTTAGAATACTGAGACAGCATGTTAGCAATTAATGCATTGAATTTACTTTTACACATGATCCATATACTTTAAACACAGGAACAAGAAGTCCTTATATTCAAGTTCTGTATTGAAAGAGGTTCAACAGCAGTTGAATTGGTTTTTAGATTTGAGATTTGGACTGAAATTACGTGAAGTATAAATCTCACAGAAGCAGTTGTCATGAAACCTTTATTCTGTGAGTAAAGGAAAGTCTTAGTCACTTCTTCCTGCTGCATTCAGCTAGAACATCAAAAAAGAATATCCAAAGAGCAGAAAAATTAAAAAGAGATTATTATAATTCAAACCTAAACAAAGCCAGGTTTCTTTTTGTTAGACTGTAGTCAGGGTGAGTTTCATTTTTCGAATTTGACTCCACTCATGTCTGCTTGCATTTCGAAGAGTTTGGCATATGAAGGTTTAGGTGGGTTCACATTCATCTAAGTTGAAGAATGAAGGACACTATATTTATATGAAAAGACACATCAGAATGCACCTTTTGCAGATGGCTTTGTATAGCCACATCTGACTGGAAACAGAGACAAGTAAAAGGAATATTCAGAACAGAAGGAAATGTGGGAAATTTATAAATAGACAGACTCTCCCTACCACCTGACTTGGTCTGAGTGGCGGGCCCTAGCAATAAGAAAGAACAACTTCTCATACACACTAGTTTAAATAGCAAAGCCACAGCTGTCAATTAAAAATGGCTTAGAAGCTATGTATAAAGCAGTAAAATTACTTTTCTAAGGAGCATTTATTTTCTAAGAAGAGGCAGCAGTATTTCTGTGAACCATAAACCAACTGTACCAGCTATATGGCAAGATCTAAACTATCTGGACATATCATTTCATAGTATCAAAGTTTTTCTTTTGCTCTTTTCTTTATGTCCATTTCTCCTCCTCAGTAACTTCTTCACCCCCAAACAAACACCAACTCTAAGAAGATACTCAAAATGAAATTTCTGTACTCTTTGATTATTCTAGTAGTCAAGCTGTAACCCAATTTTCAATGTAGCATATAATTTCCTGAATATACTTTGCTCTGGAAAAATAATGTTGAAAGACAGAAAGAAAAAGACCAAAGTACACCCTATGAGTCAGAAGTTGTATTACTATAAATGCCAAAGGAGGCAATTTAAAGGCTCAGTGAAAGGACTGAAGCTTAGAAATGCTTTAGCATTAAGCTGGCAAACAGTACATGCATGAGAAGCTCTAGAAAGGGACTCAATATGAGACAACAAAAAAAAATTCCCTTTTTATGTCTGAGATATCATAGAAGAAGTCATAAGCCTAGTGTGGATTCTTTATGTTTTGCCAAAGGTTTGGCTGGAAATGATTCTGCTGCCATAAAGTCTGTTTATGACAGTATTAAAGTAAGTATATCACTCTGAAAGTGCTGTCTATTCCACTTCAAATAAAGGCAACAAGGAGATCTGAAGCTCACCTTAAAAATGGTGTAGGGAAGAGACCTTAGCAAGAGCATCAAGACAATCTCAACACTGTCATGCAAGAACCATGAGCTGGTGCTGCCAAGAGTGACTAGGTGGCTAGCTCTCTTTCAGAAACCAGCCTCAAGACCTTTCTAGAAAAATGTGAAAAAAATTTACTGACAATGTCTAAGCTGCATGTATTTGGGTGCCATGGGAGCAGCAATAATTGTGGGGCAGTGTGTCTGCTGCTGCATTGTGGTGTCTGCAGCTGTCAGTGTGGGTAGTAAATGAGTATCCACTGTGCTTTTCCCATTTTCCCTTCAGTGTTCATGTGTTTTATGGGCTTGAAAGTTAAGGAGGAAATAGAAATCCTTGTAGGAGGAAGTGATTTTAATACATCATAATAATTTTTTACTTGTGACTTTAGTGTTAAAATAATTTGTAGCCTTTTCATGTTCTCCTTTCATTCTCTCTCCCCTGATTTTTTCTGTGCAAACACTGATATTTCCTGATGGAGACTTTAAACAGCCCACAAAGATCAACTGCTTTCATGCTTCCAAATTTTCTCAGGCAGTTAAGCTCAAGAGACTGGTGCAAGAGCATGGATCAAGTAACTTACACTCAGACAAGCAACAGCAAAGGGAGGACATGAGGCAGCTGCCCTGACATGAAAGAGCAAGATTTTACACCACAGGACCATCACTCCACTTGAACCATGTGATGGCATTTTGAAACCAGCCTGGGTGAAACAGCCATTCTGTGCCAAAAGGCTTCCCTGCCTCACATTTCTAGGCTAGCTTAGAAGTAAAACCCCAGAAATAAGACACAAACCTCTTTAAGGAACAATCACCTTGTTACTAAAAAGCAAAGTTACTCCTAATGGCCAGTCCTTCAGTGTCTGTACACTTTGTACTCATCAACATCAGGATGTATGTATGTGTGTGTGTGTCTGTGTATATGTGTGTATATATATATATATATATATATATATATATATATATTACTGTACTCCATGGAAACAAATGGCACAGTAAGGAAAGAGGAAGGAAAGAAGGAAGGAGGGAGGAAGGGAGGAAGGAAGGGAAGGAACGGAAGGAAGAGAAGGAAGGGAAGGAAGGGACTACCTAGAGTGACTCTCACAGTTCACCTAAGATGTTAAAGAAGTGACCTGATCTGCTTTAGTCTGGCATATCATATGTTGCCATTGCATGCAGTACACAGAAGTAAAGATCAAAAAAATAAAAAAAGTTTGGATGTGGTCGAGGGGAAAATGGAAAAAAGCTAAGCAAATAGTCACAGAGCCTAGGAAATGCATGAGGGCTGAACAGCAACTAGGAATAGCTATAAAAATAGTAGGGAAAACCTCTGGTTTCTCCAAGATGGTAGCTCAGAAGTTAAAAAATTCACAAGCTGACCTCAAATCCAAGGACCTGAGCTCACCCTACAGGTATTTTTGGCCACTAAGCATATTTCTGTCAGAGTAAGGTTTTTATTTGTTTCCATTCCAATAAAACCAAATTTCTGACAATTGATAGAAGAAATCTAAGCAATTTTGAACTAGTGGCTAGGTGTATTTGTAGTTTAATTTCTTTTTGGCATAAGCCACTGCTGTAGCATGGACAGTTACAATCAACAGACATATAACCACTTCTTTCAGCAATTTCAATACAAATGGAATTTCAAGCAAGGTACACAGATGAAGACAGATGGGAATATTCCTTGGTGCACTCTGGAATTACACATTTTCCCTTCTCCAATCTTGACATTATATGAGAAGGTAAGAGAATAGATTCCCAACAGAATAGAGCTGGTGATCCATCCAGTCTGGCTCTATGCCTGCAGAAAAAGCAATTGGGTATTTAACACATGGGCATGGCCACTTCATGCCAAACCATTTCCTTCACACTGCACCAGTTTCTGCGACTGTTGGATTAGGAATGTAAAAAGGCATTATCTTTTCTAGTCCTTCTTGTATCTGTTTATGGACCTATTGATTGTGAATTTTTCTTCTCCCTTTCTCAGACTGCTGGTACTGCTTGCTTTCACCCCCATTGTGGGAACAAGTTACAAGAGTTCACTATGTATTCTGTATAAGAGCACTTGCTTCTAAAAATCAGCCTGTCTTCTGCTTCATCAAATTCAAGAACTCAGTCAATAACATCTTTATACACAAGCACACACAGCACTTGTACCATGGCACATTCATTTGGTGGCAAAAAAGTGTGTCTCGCTCTCAGTGATAATGCCTAGCTGATGTTTTGAGCTGATAATAGTGAAGAGTATTCCCTGTTGCATCTTTCACTGTCATTTGAGACTGATTTGGAAAACTAGACAGTCATGACTCCAACGTCTCTTTTTGAAGCTCAGTTCCAGCTGGCATTTACAGCTCAGGTTTCAGCATCAGGAAAGCATTGTTTGGGTTACTGTTCCTGAGATGCATTATCCTGAACTTTTGGTACTGAAGTTCATCTGCCCCTTTTTCCAACTCATTTGCTCTTTGTGAGATTTTCCTGAAGTTTCTTAGAATCAGTACTCTGTTGTCTACCCAAGACAGACTTGCAGATTTTACAGTGCATTGGCTTTCCCACATCCTTGCTGAACACAGCCAGCACTGGTACTGGTGGACAGAACTGGAGGCAGAGTAACAAGGGGTCATTGCTCACAGACCCCTCCAGGGCCCTTCAGTACATGGGAGTTACCCTGGCCTGTGTCCCTCCCCCTACCCTTTTGTGGCCACAGAATCTCACAAATTCTCTTTACTGCTTCCTGTCATGGGTGCCTTCAGGGAGCTTCTTCATGCTCTTCTCATTTTTTATTTACTTCAGCTTGCTATGTGTCTGGGCTTTTCTGCTCCCCTTTTCTGAGGCAGATTTCTCTTTCTTATTTTTTTTAAATTTCTTCACCATGTGATATCCTACATAACTTTCCAGTTAAGGCTTGAAGGGATTTTCCAAATTGTTGTGCTTTCTTTCTGAATTGTGGCACACATTTTATCTGATTTCTAGCCTTTAAATTTTCAACAGCCTCCAGGCTGACCCTAGGCTTTTTTTTTTTTTGACAGCTGCTTTTATGAGATTTCTTCTTGTTTATTTGTTTATTTTTGACCAGTTATCTCATTTTTACAGGTTTTTTTCCTTGAATTTCAATACTATAGTCACTATATTGTCCTGTACATAAATTCATACTGTATCTAAAAGAGCCTCTTTTCTTGTGATTTCTGAGACTTGTCATTCCAGGAGGCAACCATCTATTGTCTCCAAAAAATTTATCTCCCAGCACATTTTTCAGTACTGATGTGTAAAAACATTTATAATTTTTATTCTTTTGCTTAATATTGCTCTAGCAAGTCAAATGGTCTAATTTGCCTTAATTTTTTATTGTAGTTGTGGGGTTTTCTCCCTCTTTTCAGATATGCACAGGACATTAACCACATCCAAATTATATGTTGCATTACTCAGGCATTCTTCAATATCCATGCATTTTCTCCTGTTTCTAATTTAGTAAACATCACAGATAAGTGTTGAGTTATGGTAACACCTTGTGAAGTCTTCTCCCTTTTTGTGCAAAAAGTCAGGTACTGTGTCATCACAAGAAATCTGAGTGTCTAATAGTTGATTATCCACTATCACCACCTGTTTGTTCTCACCTCTCTGCCACAGAACCAAGGGCAAAGCAAGATGACACCGACATCAGGTTGAGTGAAGGTTTCATGCACAAAGCTAGAACCCTTCACTGGCATCTAGTCCCAGGCATCCCAGCAGACTCACACTTGCCCCCAATACAGGGTCAACATCATAGGAATATAAACTGAAACACTCTTGCCCTTTCTGACCGGAGGACCCAATTTTGTTTTTATTTATTTTTTACTTCATTTCACTTTTCCTGAGTGCAACTGCCCTGCTGTTGTCCTTCCCACTGGCAGCAGCATAACATTTCTTCAAAAACCTGTGCGCTGATAGGCTACCACTATGCAGCACTACCACCTGTTAAATCTGACCAGGAAAATAATGAACTCATACCACAAATCATTACATTTATGGGTCATTGACCACAGTCAGAAAAGTTTCATTCAGATACAAGGAGACCAAAGAGTAAGAGGTTGATGATTTTATTCTGAGCTGTTATGTTCAGCACCGGCTTTTCCACGGAGTTTAAACTAACCTGAGTGCTAATAACAGGCATTACTTGCCCATTCGGTTGACAAGTTTGACCTGTTGCTCTTATTGTTTCTTATCACAGTCTTGTAGCAGTTCAAGAGCAAGGGACTCAGGAATCATTTTCAGGAGAGAGATAAGAAGTATAGGGTGCTTCTTTATTTTCCATGGGGAAGGGGTTCAAGTAATGCAAGATTTTGCACCTGTGACCATATCAGCAGATAAGTGCTTATAAGAAGCATTTCCTCAGTGAACCCACACTATTTTCACCAGCTCCATGTCAAGATGATTCTAGTGACTTAAGTAATCTTTTTTTAATAAAAGAGCTCATTGTACAGCAGACTCATTTTCTTTTTTTCTTATTTATTATTTCCTTTTCTTGAAGTTAGCAGAATCATAGAAAATAACATTCAGAACTTATCAACAATTTAAAGTAGGAGTGGTTCAGCTCTTTGTTGACTTTCCTGACTATTTCTGTCTGCAAAATTTAGACAGAGAGCAGCTCAGAATTTCTACCCATTTTTTACGTAAAATAAGCTGTTCATTAAAACCAGTTTAATCTCTGAGTTTGATGCAATAAGCTCTTTATGTAAGAGACTCTCATGCTCCTCTGTAGTCTTATTATTCTCCTTGCACCATCCTGTCTATTCTCAATATGCTAGACATAAAGTCCTAATGCAGTAATGTTGGAAATAAATAGGAGCATGACAGAATATTTTTATCCATCATTTTACATAATTCTGTAATATTTTATACAAGGATATTCTTGTTCTCTGTAACTACATGATGAGTGAGAAATTAAAGCATGAAGTTTTCCAAAGAGTATTAGCTGCAGTTCCTCCAAATTCACATGCTCTTGCCAGATGCAATATCTGTGACTGTTTCTGAAATGTGCATGCAACAGAAAAGCACACTCTATATAAAAGAAAAATCCCACAGTTTTATAGAAAAAAAATATTCCCACTGTAAACAGTAGGAAATGACAAATACTCTTAGGACATATTTATGTATCCAAAACAATATCAATTATTAAAGCGAAAGGGGAAAAAAACAAAATATACTAAAAATAATGTAGAGTGTTTAATAGATTTGTTTAATAATCATAAACAAATAACCCATGAATACTTTAAAACAGTTAGTGTTGCAGGGAGCAGACACCCAGAAGATTTTATTAAATATTCAGACATTTATGAAGTGTGCTCTAGAGGTTAGAGCAGAGGCCTGACAGTCAACAGGGTTGCCTTATATCCCTGCCCTACTGCAAACCTTTCCTGGAGTAAGGAAACCACCATGCACACAGCTGGACTTATGGTGTAGTGGGGACAGTTTTCTGCTGCCAAGCTTTGTGTCTGACAAAAGGTCCCATTACAACGTGTTTCTGGGATACTTCTGTGTCCTCCTAATTGCATCTCTATTCCTACAAGTAGCAATGTAAGTTGTGTTATACTTCTGCAAGCTGCTGAGGTCAGAGCATATGCTTTGGCTGCTTCTGTCCCTCCAAGACAATGACTAGGGATATAACCATCTCAGAATTTACCCAAGAAACTCTCCAGTAAAAATCCAGCAAAGCGTAAACTGAAGGAGTTTACTAGAAGGAGGATTTGAAATTTTTTATTAAAAAGAAAGAATGAGAAATTGCAGAACAGCCAAGTTGAACTGTTATTTGTATAGAAGACAGGTAGTAAGTCCTCATAATGCAAACTTAGAGTAATTTTCATAAACTCTTCCCTCAAACATTTCCCTCCTTGCTTCCTCCAAACGAGTCTGCTTACTTTACAGATCTCAAAAAACCCACAGTCTGAGGCTCATGAGGTGCAGCTTTTACATGAATGGGTTCCCAGCAACAGAGAGATCAAAATAGGTCAGCAAAGGAGATAGGAAACCCACTGGCACCAAGGGCTCAGAATACCTGATTGGTGCACACTGTAAATGGAAACAGGTCTGAGAAAGCTGCGTGGGGCAGTTTCCACCTGCTTACTGGCATGAGAAAAGCATGAACAAGCAGCCCACATTATGCTACTGGAAACTTTGCAAGTGAGGAACAGGAATTATATAATGACTCTTGTCTATTATGTGATGAAGATACCCACTGATGAGTTTCTTGCATCTCCCCTTCCAATCTGAATATGTACTTCAGGAACCTTTAAACTGGTAAAGGAAAAACTTTTATTCTACTTTTATAACTGAATTAATGTATCACAATAATAATGCAGTCTATCTTTAAAGACCAGAGAGGAACAGTAGAATGTCTTAGTCTTATGTTGAAACCCAGGCGATTTTCAAAAACCCTAAGACATGTGAACATCCTTAGCATCCAAGTTGATGTTTACAAAGTTCCAGAGTGTCTTGGTTTGAGCTGGCAAACTGCCAACCCTCCAAAACAGAGGGTCAGAGCCTCCCTCCCAACACTGAGGAAAGGGAGGAAAAGAAAGAGGAAGGAAAAAAAACTTAAGGCCACGTCTGTGCTAAAACTACATATATATTACAGAAAGAAAGAGACAACTAGAAGAAAGTATGAATACACACTCACCAAAGTTAAAAGAAACAAGGAACAATTCCTTACTTCTCAATACACACACACACATATTTCACTATTTTAACCCCAAATTATCTTAGAAGACTCAGTCTCCAGAAAGCCAGACCCGAGCAGAGAGAGAAGGACCCACAACAAATATTTTACTTCCCAAAACAACTGCTGGGCCAGTGCTGGGCCTGGTCCTTCCCATCTCTCCTGGGACTGCCCTGTGTGTGTCCTCTCGGCAAGAATGCTGTGGGGTGACTGACTAAACCACTCCCACACTGATTCTACTTCCCTGGAAAATGATGTTGTAATATGGTATGGACTAAAACAATATTGGCTAGGAGGAGTCAGGTGTTGGCTTAGCCCAGCTTAGATCAGCTGACAGCTCCAGGCCTTGTCTGAACTTCAAAAACTCAAATTTAGGCCCACCTAGGTGAACGTATGACACAGAGTCACCAAAAACTCCTACTGTTGCATGTGTCTGAAAAAGTCTGTATCTGCTTGAACCCATCTATATTGAGAACATAGTCCTTCCTGTTTGAGCCTATGGTTGTCACTTGTCCTGCCATTATTTGTCTCCAGCTGGGGATGTGATAGTCTAAGATCACATCTAATTGGCCAAAATAAGTGGGATGAGGATCCATAAGTATCCAACACTCTATAAGGATCCTTACACTTCATAAGAAGATCTGAATTCCCAGTTTCCAGCTCTCCTTGGGTGCATAATCACTAAATATTGAGGGAATTACAGTCATAAAGTTATGAACATACCTTTATGGACTATCATATCTTGCTCAGTATTTGATTTATCTCAACAATGCATGGCTCTCCCAAGATGTGACATAGGGGAGTGTCAGCACCATATATGACTGGCACAAATTCCACAGGCTAAAGCATGCACTGACAATATTTGGAACTGCAACCACTCCTACCCAGATGTTGGTGACCTGTGAAATTTGCATGAGGTCAGACAGAGGGTTGTTCACAAGACTGAAACTCTTGCCTCCTTATCAAAAATTCAAGCAAAACATTGTCTCCTTCTCTTAGTTCATTTGACTTGCCAGCTGGTTCTCACAGGTAGCAGAAAAGATGTCAACATTGTGGAAGATGCCCTCAGAGCTTTCTATGAATTATTTATTGCCCTTACAGATCCCAGCTTAATTTTCCTTCTTGCAGGTAAATACAATTGAGGGGATTGATCCTAACATAGTCTAAATCTTGGGAACAATAACCAGCCTTTGATTTGCTAGGAGTTGTTGGAGGAACCCTAATAGTGTGATGTCTGTGCAAAAAAAACAGAGACAGCTGTAAACTGGGTCAGATGGTGATTCCAACCACAGCTAAATTTCTAATGCAACAGATTGATTCATTTTCTTGTGACCTCTCTAAGCCACGGCATCCCAATACTATGAACTCTTCAAAAAGATCCAAAATAATGGCCTTGAAGAGCTAATGGTTCAAATGTGGGTCCAGCACCAACAGGTGAGTCTAAAGTGAGTTGTGGGATGTAGGGGTGGCCCTGTAACGTAGCAATGGCACAACAGCAAAAAGCCTGGTCTACAGTAGTCACAGCATGTTTACTGCTCAGCCAATGACTCCATTTGTCACATGGTGCATCTGGGAAATGCAGTTGCTTTTTTATCTAGGCAGGTACTGGTGGGCGTAAAATTCTGTGGCTGCTCCATAGCCTTCACCCATTAAGCCTCTTGTGAATTGCACAATCAACCACAATTAATGATAAAAAAAGAAGTCAGTTCCACAGCTCATCCTCTGTCCCCCTGGCCCTGCCTTTTTCTCTGTAAGTCTTCCCCCGGAGAGGAGGTTTTAGTAAGTTTCTTTTGTTTCTTTAGAAAACATCTTAAGGGAGTATGCAAGGCATGCATTTTTACTTTCAGAAAAAGGTAAAAGAGAAGACAAATATCCTTGTTTTCTTGTAATCCAGAGTCTAAGTAGATTTAATGGCCCTGTTAGTGCTAGCAAAATTAAGACCTTATGAAACATGTTACAAAGTACCTTTGTAGATCTCATTTTCAATAAAAAGAGGGTTTAGGTCATGTGGAACAATCTGCAACCTATTAGCACTTTGCCTTCAATAGGTCACCTTTCATGGTTTAATACCCTGTTTTCATTAAGCAATGAATCAAAAAATGCTATATTTTTAGAACTCAAGGAAAATATATTACTGATATTGTAAGCACAAAGATAAAGAAACACAAAACCCTTAACTACAAAACTCATTTCTTATACAAATCTGTCAGATTCAATGTTTTTCTCTAGCTGCAGTGATCATTATAGGAACAGCTTGTATTTTTTAAACATGAAATGTTAGGTGAAACATTTGTTGTCCAGCCAGGAAAGAAAAGAAGGGGAGGGGGGCAATCAAAGGTAATAAACAAAAATAAACACAAATTGCAGGCATGTTCAATCTGGTCTACATCTCAGAATCATGCACACCTAAGACGAAAGAATATGAGGTCACGTAAAACTCAATCTACTTAGATTTTAATAGCTAAAAAGATACTAGATACCAGTTTGTGGGTCCATTTTGTTTCAGGTTTGGTCAAGGAATACTTTTAAGATTCATAAAAATCTCCCCTCATCTTTTTGTAACAGCAGTTACTTTAAGGCATAAAAACCTGAGACTATGCTCATATTTCTAAAAAACTATTTCACCATATGGATTTGTGATTATTTGATCATTTTCTTGTAAGTACTTGTGCTGATCCACCCTCTTCTAGGACACACATTATATGGAGTAGAAAGATTCTTCTCCAAAGAAAAGGAGAAGAAGGAAATATAAGTAATCTTCTCCAGCATCATCTTTTGCAAAGGTGAGATAATACTTCTAACCCTTCTACCTTGGAAAGTTCACTTCTTCCTTTAGTAGTAATATATTATTTGCTTTGACCAAACAATCCTCCCAGCTGATGAGTCATAGGCAAGCAGTTGCACCTACATGGGATACATTGATAGACACTTGTTCACCGTGGACTTAAAGAAATAACCATAGATGGTGAGATCAATAGTATCTGTCAGAAGAGAGGAAAGTTGAAATTCTCTACAGCTCTGCTTTGTACTTGCAGCCTGGAAGCAGAAATCAGTACTACCCTCAGTCCTTTGTGGCATACACAGTGGTGAGGAATTTCAAGTATCAGCATTTGTTTTCCTTATTTCAATGATGTTCTGGGAGTTGTTCGGTTTGGTTTGGTTTGGTTGGTTGCTTTGTTTCTGTGGAAGTTTTGTTTGTTTCTTTCTTTTGGCTTTTTTGGGGGGCTTTTTTTTTTGAATAACATCTTGCAAACAGAGTCCTCTTAGTCCAGTAGTCATGACATGAAAGACTTCCCCCCATTTTAGTTCACAAAACAACAAATATGGAGAGATAGCCTCAATTTTCTGCATCACAGGAATGGAGCAGAAAGACCAAAGCATAATCTTCCTAAACCATAGTGAGAGAGATTTCAGCGACAGTCTTTATCAGTGCCTAGTTTTCAGGGTAGGATGGAGAAGTTGTCTACATGCTGGTCCTCCTTCAGACCACTGGCAGTTTTGACCTGAGACCTGTTCTCCCCATCATTCACAGAGCCCCTCTACACCCGCTCTTGTGTGAGAATTTCTTTTTGAATGGGGTATGAAGTACACTCTACTTCAGGTTTAAATAACCCCTGTGTCATGCAAAACTACCAGTTCTTCCCTCCCCCTACTAAAAACAGATCTCTTTCTGCATCTTGCCGGCATGTTTGCCATTCTCATGCCAGTGTCTGTCTCATACTGTTCATTCAGTGGTTATACAGACTGTGAACAAAAAATATAGAACCTCATATGAACTACCGTTGAAAAGAGGCAACCTAATAGTCACTCAGAAAACAGTTTTAGACCTCAGACTGCACTTCACATTGCCCCTTCCTCTTCCTTCTCCATCTCTATCTGATAGCTTTCTGTTGGTAGCCTGATTTTTCTAACCATATACACATACCTTATTAAATGAGTTATGAAAGTTCAGATTAAGCAGAGCTATCAAATTTCCCTTGCTTACTAAACAAGTGTTCTTAAAACAGGGAGATAATAGATTGGAGTGATCTAACATTCTTAATTTTATCCCATTTTTTAATTTAACTCATTAGCTAATACTGTTCTTCTGTTCAAAATGCAAAAACACTATGACTCTGTTAAGGGTCAGCAGTACATTGATTAAAGTTTTAGTTTCTTGGATTTTGTTTTGGTTCTGTTGTGGGGGCTTTTTTGTTTGTTTGTTTTAATAGAATAGGAATTGAAGGTAATTTTAAATGTT
Organism: Pithys albifrons albifrons; assembly: GCF_047495875.1. NCBI lineage: Eukaryota > Metazoa > Chordata > Aves > Passeriformes > Thamnophilidae > Pithys > Pithys albifrons. The sequence continues at coordinate 27,551,009 of NC_092458.1, forward strand.
AAACTCTCTATAAAAACCAATAAAATTTCCAACTACAATAGCATACATTAATATAGTAAAACAGGTAATGTTTATTCATAAATAGCATGCAGAATATACAAATTTAAGTACTGTATTAATATCTGAGTGACAAACAGAGAGATGATTTATATAAGAGATTTCTTTGTGGAGAAGCAGAATTCTAGTTCTGATTCCATTCTCAGCAGATTGGAAATGATACTCATCATACTGTGAATTTCAACTGGTATATACATCCTTGCAAGTGATAAACACACACTTTTGGGAAATTACTCACATGAATGTTATTCCATTTGAGAATCTTATGTTTTAAGTATAATGTTCAGCACATATTGGAAAGAAGGTTGCAGTTAATATATGGAAACATCATTTGTATTTAATCACGCAGTTGGGAGTAGTTATAGTAACTAAGTAGATGCAGGCAGTTTAAAATGCACAGATTGTTACTGCAACCTAGCTTGCCACGGGCACTTTTTCCCTTTGATAGCTCAAGTAGCGAATAAATAAAGTACAATCAATGCTCAGAACTGGTCGAAAAAGCTGTTCCATGTAGGTTATGCTGTCAGTCCCGTTAAATGAGGCAGTACAGCTTAGCTATGATAGTGTGAAAACAAAGGGCATGTGGGCAGCTTTCTTGATGCCTTTTGCACATTGTCTCTGGCATCTGGAGGGCAGAGCAGCAATTTCACGAGGCTTAGCTGGGCTCCCCTTTGTGCCTGGATGTTTTTTACAGCAGATGGAAGCTGGAGTAGAACATTTGCTGTGTCTCCAAACATCTGTGTGGTGCCAGCTGCATGCACAGGGTCAAAGGTGTGACAGGGTGACTCTTGTACTGGCTCTCACCTGGCAATTTCTGCTCAGCACCTTTCTGTTCAAGCAGTGTTTAATCCAGTGTTTGACAAATATTGGTAAATAAGCAAATGGTTTTTTTCAGTAATCATTCAGGGACTCAGTTCAAAGAACAAAATAAAATAAACTAGATCCTGGAATGATTTTCTTAAATGTATCGGTCTACAGACAGAGATACAATAGTGGTAAAAATGCAAATGTATAGACCTTTTTTCTTATTCAATTTACATAAAAGTTGTCAGATTAAGGTTGCTGGGTTATAAATTCTAATAACCCTTCTCAGTAGAAATTATAAAAATATATGCAGTTGCATGTATATATGGTGTATATGTACTGATGTGGGTGTAGATATATGCTCATGCAAGAAAGCACTACAAAGGAGGAAGCAAATGATTCTTTTATATGAAAATAATATAATTTGTTGTAAGGTACTTAAATACTGCATAAATGGCCATTAGAGAAAAGCTGAAGCTGGACAAATCTATCTATATCTGTACAGTAGCATGCCTAATTTTAAAGATTCACTTATGCAAGCTTCCTGTAAAACACTGAAAAACATCTATGCCCTTATACTATGGCAGAATTGTTGATACAAAATTTGCTGCCTCCTACATTAATGTTACACATTATGTTTGTTTTTCCTTCCCTCCTTTTTCAAGGTATAAATGAACTGTTTATGTGGAGTTCAATAACATAACTGTACAAAATTAGTGACAAAGAGAAATGTCAGAGTTGATATTCCTGACACAGCCTTTTTAACTCTTGTTATGTCTTAGGTTTGCATATCAGAGATAGAATAATGCAGCAATCCAAGATCCCAGGAGACACTCACTACCATTGTCTTTTAGGATTTTAGCCTGTGGCCTTGATTGAAAGGAGAGCTTCAATTGGGACTACTCATTCCTTGTTATAAAAAACTGGGCATTCTGGCATGCTTTTGTGAGGGGAAAAAAAAAAAGATAAGTTTAAAATATTTGCTCTCTCTTAGTATGTAAAAACTCCTTAGATGGAGTTTGGCAATTGATGTTGAAGTAGAGTTAGACAGCCTTTGAAACACTTACCTAGTTCACTAACATTATGGAGGATCTAGTTCACTGAAGTTTAGATTCATAGACAGCATTTGGCTTTTCTGTGATCAAAATGCCTGTACAGTTTCAAGGGCTTATCATCAGAGTTGAATCCATACAGAGCCTAACCGAAGAACAGTCAAGAAAAGCATAAATTTGAAGGGCTTTGATGCTCCATCGCATAGCCATTCAATGGCTATAATGGAAAAGGAGTTCATGACAGACTTTGGTTGTTTCTGTCATTCATAAATCTCAGTAACACATACCAAGTGTTCCAGCTTTTACAGGAAAATTGTACCAGTACCTCATTCAGCTATAGAATGAACTCTCACTGCTTTAATTATGTACATTACTTTTCTTTACTCATATTACTGAGAATATATATGCTAAAATTAGATTATTTTATTTTCAAGGAGATCTCTTTAATATATTCATATGGTGTAACCTACCAGATAACAAGGAGCAGGCATATTGATATGATACCTCTAGTTAAAGAATAGATATGTGCAGAGTAGAAAAATGACGTATGTAATATTACATATGTAGGGTAATCTTTTTCTTCCTTGTTCAGTCAGAGCAAAGTCTTTTTTAGAGTAGTTTGGCAAAGGATTAGGACTTGTAGTATAGATTTGGTTGACATAGTAATGAGATTAGCCAGAAGCTAGGATATTTTTGCTACTGGCTTCAGCAGACCCAAGATTTTGGCCCATGGTCTAATTTTGCAATCTTTCATCAAGCAAACTTACACAGAAATGTTCCCACAGGGGCCATCAGCAAGACTGTGAACACACAGTAAATAAGATAGAGAAAATGGAAAACTTCTTTTACAAGGAATTAGTCATTCAAATGTGTGGCCATTGCCAAACACCACTCTATATAAAGACTATCTCACCATATTCAGGTGTATTTCTGGTAACACAGCTATCTCTTTTGCAGCATATTTTCCTTTCTTATTCCAAAAGCTCATATTACTTCTATATTTTTCTGTCTATTTCTCTCTGTGAGATAAACATCACTGACTGCATTGCTTGTTCCTTGATTCTCATTTCTGCAATTGGTTTATACATTGTTACGTTGCTTCATTCTGATGAAGACATGCTTTTATATTTTTATTTTTAGTCCTTAAGAAAACTCTTTTATCTTTAATAAGAATACATATTCCAGCCCTGTGTATTTCTCTCCTCTTCTTCTCCCATTAATTCAGTTTCCTATTCTTATCAAAACAATTAGTAAATATAAATTTACTTTTATTTCTTTGATAAAAAATGAACACTTCCATTATTTTAGCAGAGGAAAAGGTCTTTTTGATTGTTTAATTAAATAATTCTTTCTGAAAAGCAAAACAAAATCTACATATGCTCTTTAGCTATAAGAATTACTAGGGATGTACATGTGTGCACATTCCCTGAGAATGCAGATATTCATCTTTATTAAAGAAGTTCCATAGCTTTCTTTTGGTATCATAAATCATTTTGCATCCAAATATGTCTATTGCATGCCTCTGGAAAGCACCTGAGTGCTAAAGAGTCCTTAAAGCCTTCACAGAGCAGGATTCAGGAGAGGGTGCATCCTTCCCTTGTGCCCTTCCCTCGCTCCATGTCCCATCACTCCCTGGGATTACCAGTGCCCAGCTACAGCTCTCCTCCACAACAGTTCTCTGCAAGGCTTTTTAAGGATTGCCTCTCTCATCCAATGTTATATTTTAAAAGAGTCTGCACCAGCCAGGCCCAGGACAGCTGCCTCCCTGTTGCCCCTGGGGCTGCATCCCAGTTGGGAAGCCGAGCTGAGTATGAGCACTTGTGGGGCAAAGCAGGGAGGAAAAGCACCTGTGTGAAACATCAGACTCCAGAGACTACTCAGCAGCAGAAACACCTCCCAAATAAATATATGATGATCATGGCTGTCCCTGTTCATTGACATAAATCTGAGACTCAACCTTGGTTTTCCATTCATACTGGATAGAAAGTTTCAGTCTGGTTGATGCATTCATCTAACCCACATCCAACCATCTGAGTAATCTTTTAGGCTCTGCCAGTGCAGAGAGTAACTAAGCTAGCTAAATTTCACTTTTACTGAGATATGAGCAGTGCTAATTGCCTGCTCTTTGCCAGATGAAGCAATATGTTTTCCAGATTTCCTAAAAAGAGAGTGACTTGTTGGCTCAAAACTTCTCATCTTCCTTCATCACTTCTAGTATTTATTATCATCTAATTCTCCAGTAATACCTTAGGTCTAAATTAGGTCAGTGACTCAGTAACTGGCAATGTTTCTGTAACATTGCCATTGAAATGGTATAGTGGCTGGATTTCTTAATCACTTCTATATAACCCAAACTCTACAGAGTTCAGGTGAGGAATTTTTCCTCTTTGAGACTAAGCTCAACGTTCTAGCCTCTGTTGAAGCCTGTCAAGATCTTCCCCCTTTACTTAAGAGATTGCTGGCTCTAGATTCAAGACAGACTGTCACATGAGTTTTTTTATAAGGTCTTTGGGATTTACTGCCAGAAATCTGTCCTTAAATGTGTTTTCAATCAAATTATATTGAGTAATCTGTCTATCTATTCTTTAGTAGACAATAAGTTAGTTCTTCTTTGTAAAATTTCTCCATTCCACTTTAGGTACAGCTGTGCTACCTCCATGGAACACAGATATCAACATCATCCATGATACAGCTTTTTCATGCCTCACACAGCAGATAGTTTCAAATGGCTTGTGAATTTTTGGAGAGCAAAACATTCATAAAAATGCTATCATTTGTGATCTGCTTTGATATGCAGCACCACATGAGAGTTCATAAGATCCTATTGTTGATCTACAGGAAAATCATTGCTGGATTGCTGTTCACATTGACTGTTATTAGACTTAAAAAGAGAAAATCAAAGCACTGTAATGCAATAAAGTCATTAATGAGTGGAGTTGCATCTCTCTTTCACAGGGAAACAGAACAGTTAAGAGAGTTTCAGTGAGAGTTGATGTCTTTTATATCATGTATAAAAACAAAATGAGGAAGAAGGAGGTGTTCCCACTTGAAGGGACTTTACAGTATAAAGCAGCAGTGAAAATACAAAAGTTGTTGAATTACAAAGGAATAAAAATAAATGGGAAATGTCATGGATCAATTTGCTAGAGGTTGGAGAGATTGTGATAGATCATTTACTCAGGAAACCTCTTAAGCTTATGAAGCATCACTTCTCCCAACAACCAGGAATAAAAATATATTTTCTGTGTTTCTTCTGTAAAATATTGTCAGGCAAATCACTAAAGAAATGTTTGAAAGACAAAAAATCAGCACTGAATGGAGAGTGCTGAGACAGCATGGCATCCAATAGGGTCAGCCAACCACAAAGATTGAAAATGGCACAGAGGCCTTTGACATTTATCTAACATCATTTCCTTGTTCCATAGCTTCCCATGCCTTCTATGCCTTCCAGAAATGTTACTAACATGTGACTTACTGAATCTGTAGAACAATGAAATGGTGTCCAAAAAAGTAAACAAGTGAACCACTTCTGCAATACGAAGCATTACAGGTTGGTAGTCCCATATAAGAAATACCTAACTTGAAATACACTTAAAAGGAGACTCCTAGTAGATAGTCAATAGTTCTGTCACCGTAGTAGGGTTACCTCTGATGCCTGCGGGTTGCCCCTTACAAGCTGTCATTCTCTCTCAAGCTGTGTTTTCGTGGTGCTGCTTTTCCCAGAAGAAGAAAGGAGAGCAACAAGTTGTCCAGAGCAGGCACTGCTGGTCACTCAGCCCATAAAAGGTAGGCACAATGAACTGGAAGGATGTGCAATTAAAAACTATGAAAAGGAAAGCTTTCCTAGAATTAATTTAATTTGGCCCTGTAATTCTCTGTCATAGCTGTTATTTGTAATTATTTCAAAAGGGTGACTAGATGTGCATACCCTTAACAAGAATATTTGGTTGTCATCACAAGACTATTTGGTTATCATCACCAGTAAGAACAGTTTGGGATGACAGTCTTGAAGAACCTGCTACTGGCCTGTGGGAGAGACAGGGAGAACTTCATGATCAACCCATTCATATCATTCCCAACACACCAAGGCACCCCATACAGCATCTGTCATCAGGGAATAGCCAAATAAAGAAGTGCTTCATGATCATCATTGCTGGAAGGACATCAAACAGTTGGGATTTGTTTCCCTCAGAACTCCTATGACCCCTTTCAAAATAAAAATGTTAAAGGTTTAGGTGAGACTGATTTGCCTTTGATGCTTTTTTCCTTACTGTGGAAAGTTGCTTGAGAAGGTTATTAAGTAGACACACAAAATGGATCAGCTGAAGATTTCAATAATATGGCATACATTTAGGATGCTTTTCCTATCAATGGCAGACAAGAACATGAAGTTATTTTGTTTCCCAGTTTCGCTGAAACTTGCAAAACTGTAAAGGGAAGTTTACTACAAGCCTAACTGCCTTCTTCAAAAAAGGAAGGAGAAACTCCCACTGTCTCTATGAAGCTGGCTGTGTCCTTTGGCCTGAGGAAAATATTACAGTGGTCGAGTGTGTTCAGTAGATGCAATCAGTGACTAGTTCTGCTTTATCATATTTTTTTTTAAAGAAGACTGTTGCTCCATTCCTTTGGAAATCATAGAGGATTATCTGGATTTTAAATCAATATCAATAAGTCTGGGGCAATTTGCTTGGAATATCTAATTACTTTTCCCCTCCGACTAGATTTTCAGGCCAGCTGGTTACCTCAGGACTTCAAATATCGTGGGATCCATCTTTCTTTCAGAATTGTTCTCAATTAGTTTTACATGCCTGCTTTAAGATCTTGGAGTTGGCAGTCCTAGGTGGCAAAATCTGCTAATAATTTATGGCAGAACCATCCTAATGATACAGTTTATCTGTTTGCTACGTATTGTATTTGCTCACAATATGCAAGTGTTGCTTTTTAGGTATTATGGGTAGGAACTGAAAAAGGTACATAACAATTTTCTCTGATGGCGGGAGAGGGGAGCCCAAATAACTAAAATACTACCAAAGCTCCCTGAATCAGTTTGTTAAGACTACTGTATCTAAAACCAGTATCAGAATTTATCTAATTATCTATTCTGTAAATATTATATCTAACAGACATTGGCTCTATTGTGATTGAAATCAAACAATTGGCAGAGTTTCATTCTCTGTAACCAACAGTACAAAGTCATCAGAAGGCCTGCAGCAACCTGTCTGAATTCCCTGACTCTCCCATATGAAAGTTCCTTAGGATGAGCTCTGCCAGAACTCATAATAGTTCTCCATGGGGTGTGTGGGGAAGCCTCACCATCATCTCTTTGTACCAGTTAAAGCATTAGGAAAACCACAAGGATATCCTTTGTTGTCAAGGGAAGGTACTAGATGCTATCTATTGAAATAATACCCAGATCTGAAAAAAATGCACAAGTGAAGGAATGATGGAGATGTGAAAAGTTCTGGAACAAAAGTTAGTTTGGAGCAGTTGTTCACTCTCTTTTCCAATATATGAACAAAGGGGCATCAATATGCTGCTGAGAAGTTAAAAAGGAAAATATGGATGATTTCTAAATGTGTGCTTTCAAGTCATAGACAGTGTGGAAAGTAGTATGAAAACATACATGGATTCCAAGTACCTGCAGAAGAAGAAAAGTCTATGCAAGACTTTGCAGTTAAAGGATACCAGTTCTGCTCAGAAAGATCTCAAGCTTCAGTCAGCTGTTTTCTGAAGTCTGTACTGGAGAATGAGCATTGTTCTGAACACATGTTCAAATTTTCATTTTCTTCCTCAATAGCTAATATCATACACTGACAAAGACAGGGCATATAACTAGATGGTCTGACTGATTCTAGGCATTCTTTTGTATTTTATGTGAAATATTATAACTGACTGAACTGAAATATTGTCCCTGAAATATGGCCTCTTTTGCTTTTAAACTCAAGGATTTGAATGAGTCTCATCACTATAGACAAAGAATTTTTTCATCTGCAGGAGCTCCAGGATGCTCAGTTAGGTTTCTGTCAGCGTAAGAGAGAGCCTAGTGAATGATTCCACCTGGATTTCCACATACATTTTGTAGCGTGGAAGTTTGGAATGGGCAGGAAAGGAGCAGAAAAATCAGAGTTTAAAGCTGGAAAGAATCAGCCAAGCATCTACACTGCTGCACAGAAAAGCATGTGTTAAATACAGTAAATCACAAATCAAAAAGCTGCTTTTTAGGAAGCATAAGATGAATTATTGATAATTTTGGGGCGATTGTTATGGAGGTTAATCACACTTACTCTTAAAAACGTGGCATAATATTCTTCCCTTCCAATTGCAGCCAGTGGTTATTGCACTACCCGAATTTTTAAGTGTTAAGTCTGATAGGAGCTGCTATATTTTTCTTATCATCCCTCCACTCCCAGCTTTTTCCTTCTTTATTTGGGACAAAGGACAAGGAGAGACAGAGAGAGTTCATGTGAGTGCTCACCCCTTGTCTCTGCCTCGCTGGGAAAAGACTGAGAATTCACCTTGCAGCCAGCCGAGGTGTGACACTGACACTGTCCATAAATATAACTGCTCCAGGAGGAACCTACTGTTTGGGGGTTGTTCTCCTTTGGTTGGTTTTTTTTTTTTTTGCTTTTGGTGCTGGGGTAGCAGTTTGGTCTGGTCTGTTTACAGTTATATCTATATCTACATATATATATATATGCATTAGTTAAGAACAGTTATCCTTCTTATATCCATTTTCTAATTAAAGTTCCTTTTTCTTAAATTTAATAAAGAGTGGTGTGATTATTGTGGAGGAATCCTCTCCTCTGCTTTTTGGTAAACATTTTGGTTTTTCCCTCAAACTAAGACAGAGGCAAACATGATCCCGGCTAATGGGGAATGCTGTGAATATGGAAGTTGTCAAGAAATACTTGTTTTGAGGTTAACGACACTTTTCCCCGCAACTTTAGTCTTCACAAACTCTAGCCCTCTTTCAGCATACCAGTCAATTCTTAATTTCACATAGGGATATAATGTGCACTTTTGACACCAGGGTCTAATTTAATGAAAAGGTTTGCCACCTTTATGGGTAGAGAATGTCAGAGATGCTCTTTGCATAGACACTGGGTTTTTTTTCAACTGGTTTACTAACATAATTTTGCTATTTGTACCTAGAAGATTTAGGAAAAACACAGTTCCTGACACAGTTACTGTGAAGGCCTAATATTCCTAAATGCCAGGTTGTCAGCCTCATCAGGGCTAAGCAACCGAAATAGAAGGTGCTTTTTAATGCTATCCCAGAGTCAATTAAAATACAGTAATGCTGACATCTGCAGAATATAGAATGATCAAAGTAAAGAATGCCCATACAGCTTCTGACATAAAAACAGTGTGTTTGGCGGCAGAGTGACACAGTGTAACAGGTCAGGTAATTATGAGAAAATCTATGATGTATCTGTTGCAATTGCTTAGCTTCTTTCCATTATCAGAGCCATCAAACAGAACAGTGCTCTCACTTCTCCTGATGGATCGTAAATCTAGTGACACCCTCACTCTCCTGATACAGATGGCAACTCAGGAGCAGCTGAATTAATTTGACAGTAAATAGGTGATAGCAATTGCTGATTGCTGTCTTCTCTCTTTTTTATTTTATTATTTTTTTAATTGCACGAGGATGGCATTTAGCACTTCTGGGAACAGCTAAGAAAGCCTACTCCATGATTAGTAGTGTACCCTCCTCTTCTGTAAGTCTCTTCCAGTGCTTTTGCTTCTGTTTTATTTACACGATAACTGCTCAGTGGCAACAAAAATTTTATTCTTCCCCATGTACCCACCCTAACTCCTCAGTCTGAACTATGGGCATTAATTAATTTTTTGCCTTGATATGTTTATTAAATTAATGAAGGAATCTGACAGATGGGTTTGTGTGTTTAGGGTACAGTTATGCTAAAGTCATGGGTATATTTTAGATGGCCACACATTTTCTGCCTCAGTAACATTATAATTGGCTTAATGGATTTTCAGTTACATGCATTGGCTTTCTCCCCTCTCTGAAGCAGACTAATTACAGCTTTTTACATTAAAGTCTAATAGATATTCATTTATCTTCTCTAAATTATCACAATGATTACAGTAATAAATTAAGCATGTAACTGTCATTAATCTAAACAATTTTAAGTGGGTATCATAGCAGCATAACACAGCCTACATTTCCTAAATGTGTATTCAAATATGTTCCTAACTGTATTACCATTGGGTGGGAGGGGCTCATTTCTCAACAAGCTGCAAAATACAAAAGGCAGAACGGAAAGAGAGAGGAAAGGAAGGGAATTTGGGGAGCGTGGAAAGGAGAGGAATGAACGGAGTAACAGTCAAAACAGACCAAATCTGAGGGACCACTGCATACAATTAACAGTGTCTGAAGAATTGTCTTGGACAGTAACATTCTGGCAGACCTCAGAATCCATCACTAATTCATGACTCTTTTTTCCCCTCATATAAAAATGAGTTGCAAATGTTTCTTTAGTCAAGAACACCTACTTGAAATTACAGCTGGCTGAAACATGAAATTATACCTTTCACAGGAAATTTTGGCAGAGACAACTTGGTTTTGTTTCTCACTTAGCACAATTTCCAATTATTCAGAACACATCAGAAAATGGAAATTCTGAAAAATTTCATGAGGGAAACTCATGTGATCATTGTGTTTAAATTAAGACCATTCCTTACTTTTATCTTTCACTTCTCAGAGAGCTAAAAGTACTAACTTGACTATAGTCACCTTCATAACTTCTCTTCAGCAGAAGGCTGACATGCTCATGCCACTTTCATTGATAGCTGCCAGGCTTGCAGGATTTAGTCATGGAACAAATCCCTTTACACCCTTCTGTTTCCTCTCTTCCTCCCTAAGAATCTGGACTTCCCAAACATCTGTGCCTGAAACGTAGGCAGATGGACCCTTCATGCAGCTGCATAGTCAGAACCAAGTAACCAATAGCAGTTAAGGCAGGCCTGTGGCAAACTAAGACAAACAGACAAATCACTCCTTGGCTGTGATGTGTGTTGGCTTCTACACTCTTACAGGTGTGCTGTTTCCTTCTTTCCTAAAGGTTACAGCTAGTTTAGCTAGGTCTAATTTAATGTCCAGACATGCTGATGTGCTACAAAGCAGGACCACTGTGCAGCAGGATGGTATGGCTAGAGTATAGACACTCATCTGGGGAAACAACCAGCCTTACTGAAATTGTGAAAGTTGTGTTCGGAGTGGCAGCAGCTCCTTCATAACTGCAGATCCAGGATGGGTGGGAGCACAAAAATTTGCTGCCCTGGCAAACCTGTGGACACAAACATATGGCCACCTGTGGGAACATGTGGACACCTTTCTTGTAGACACTGCTACCAAAAGGGAGCTCCAGGCTCCTCCTCAAATGCAAAGCACTGCTGGTTCAATGAAGTGCCATTTTCTTATGGCACGTACTCTACCTGAATAGTTTCCAACTAACTCCATTTATAACACATTTTGGTAACATTAAATATTGGGGTACTTTCATCCTGCAAAGGGGAGAAAGATTTATGTCTGTATTGTAGTCAGCACTGCTTTATTATGTCAACATGTAAAAACAGAGGCAAGAAATCAAATAACACATAGAAGCAAATTTGTATGAACCGAATAATTATATGCTTTCAGTTAGCAAAATATTAAGGTATAAAGATCCTTATATGGTATATATCTGTGAAGATTTTGTCTGTTTCTGTCACAAGAGAATGGAACATGTGTAAACATTTAAAGGATTCCAAAAGGAATTTTGTTAAAAACTCCAAACTTTACAACTGTATTGCAGTTAAATAAAGTGCCCTTAGAACACTGATACCATATATATATATCTATATGTTAAATAATGTCTACAGCTTTCCTGAGCAGTTTGAATTGAGTTTCAATATAGAAAAACACTTACTACATTTCTGTTATACCTCTGCTAGATGAAAGAGAGACATTAACATTTTTCCTAGTGACTAAATCATTTTGCAAATTCGGGGTGTTCTGTGAATTTAGAGAGGTTTAAATTGGTAACACTTAAAATAATAGCACATTGATTTGTGCAGCTCTGCAGTGGAATTCCTCTGGAAGAATGTATGACCTTGCCATTAATATGAAATGAGCTCCTTGTGATACCTTAATGAATATGCAGCGTCCCCTTAGTGACATGAGTAACATTTGAAACCTTTATGCATTTTCAACGGGCCTTCACCTCAGCTAATCCTCAGAGCAGGTTCATTCATAGTCATATTTCCTGTTATCTGCTTACAAAGTTAAGATGTTCTTATGGTTTGAAATTTGTCACTTACTCCAGAAGAAGAAGGAAAAGAAGGAAGCAATGGCTCTAATGGGCAATGTGCCAAGATAAATGGTCCCTGCTGTGCATGTTAGATTTGATGCAAGTGTTCCTTCTGTAGATACTACTTCCTGTACAGAATATTGCAGCCTTATGGCAACCTTTGTCCTTTGTCTCGCTGATTGTATGAAATATTAATCTCTGAAACAGTAATGCTAAAAAGAAGCATTCTGCAATGTATCTAGTGGCTACAGATGTGGACAGGCATTCAGATGTCGGATCCTATCCCATAGTATCAATGGGTACATTTTCCTGTGTTTCAGCTCCCTGACTTGTCAAAGAAGAAACATTATTGTTGACTGTGTTCTAAGGGTTTTCTGCACCTTACCTAGATAAGTTGGTAAAACACTCTAAGACCCCATATGGGAATGGACGGTAAAGTTTTCTGATTATACTTGAGTACTGAAAATAGAGCAACATGTTATTTTATTGACTCACCATAATAGTTAGCCTTGAATAACCTGACCTAAGAAGTACTTTCCAATCTTCCATTGTTGAAAAGTTATTGCAGTTATTGCTTAGTCTAATTTAGTGTTTTTCTGTTTGAAGACACATCCTTAAGGATGTATTTGAAAGGCTTTGGAAAGATGGCAGTCTCACAGTTCATTTTCATCTTTTGGGTACTTGTGGAAAGATGGCTGGGAGTAAAATTGAAGGAAACTGAGAAGTTACATTCACATCCTAACAGAAGTTATAAAAGTAAGGAAATTATTGGGTAAAAGGCAGCTGCTACTTCCTGAGTGCAATGAGGTTGGCATGCTCAAAACCTATTCCACAATGATTCCCCATACACAATCTGCTACCATAAGCATCTGCTAAGGGGGTTGGAAGGGAGGGTGGAGTGAAGTGAAGATACCATGTCCAGGCTCTGTAGAAATCCTTGCAGGCTGGGGAGCTTGATGGTGCTTTATAGCTGATAAACTGCCTAGTGCCTGTCAACACAGGGAGGTGGGAGATGTCCTGCTGCTGAGCCACAAACTGTGACAAAATGTCTCTCTTCAGATGAACTTGGTTCATTAAGGCCTAATTGAAATATTAACACATACCTCCATCGCAAAATTACCCCCCTGCAAGGTACAACCACCCACACTGGGCATGTGCTTTACATTTTTTGACTGTATCTTTAAGAGCGAAGGGAGAGAATTTTACACCTATCAGCAACATAGGCATTTATGACTAGTCACTCAAGCTCCACCAAAACATAAAGAAATAATATAAAAGTAAGTCAGCAATGGGGAAAAAGTTACAGAAGTCTCCATTTTAACTGCTGGGATCAGTTGGCGGGCTGAACTTGTATTCTTCCATAGGGATGCTGACTGGGTAACAGCTATACTCTGCACATGTTGAATATTTTATTTAGGATTAGAGCTTTTCTGTATATTGCTTGGAATATATTTTTGCAATCAGATATTATCACTGGCAATCCTTGAACCTTAACCTCTCACAATTTTATTACTGAAGAGTATTATTCTCCAAACGGTTATTATGAGTCCTTCCCAGGTGCTATCAAATGCAGGCAGTGGGTAACATACTCAAATAAAGTGGAAGATCTGCTGAGGGGTCATAAAATGGAAAGACCCACTTAGAGGTCTCCCTTATGGTATTGATGTGTATCCCTGAATAAGTCAGTCAAGTTGCCCTCTGATCCAGCAGAACTGAGCAGTGAAGAGTCCCTATAACGGGACACTGACAGACTGGTCAGGCAGAGAGCTTTCCTGGTGTGCAGACAGAGAAATCAAACACTAGGCTTGAGAAAATATCCCCTTTTCACATCACAACACTGATACAGATCACAGAATAGGTCCAACTTTTATTTAGGTCCATTGATAGAAAAAATTCAAAGTCAATATTTTTAGAGATGATGAGAAAAAAGCCAACAGGTGTTTTGTTCTACACATCACTCATAGAGTGTATGAGAAGCTGTTGCATACTGTTTTCCTACTTGTTTCTATATAACTAGAAAAACACATATCAAACAGGCATTTTCTGTACCTACATATACTACATGAAGGAGTCAATTCCCTTCTGTAAACCCATTTAAACTCTAAATAATATGGTGAGTACATCAGTTGGAGAAAATAAAGCCATTTGCTTCTTTTGGTGGTGTTTCTTTGTTTTTTACCCCTACCTGATGGTCCCTGCCTACTCACACCTACAGTTACTTCTTTTTTCTCCCTTAAAAAAAAACCAAACATACCAAACAAACAAAACCTAACCAAAACAAACAAACAAAAAAAAAACCAAAACAAAAGCAAAATAAAAAAGCACTTTATTTATTACTAAAGTGTTTGGTGGGTTTTATCGCTCTCCACAAAGACTACTAAAACCTGCTATAGAAAGCAGAACAAAAAAGGGAGAAAGGGAAAACAGAGATAAGATACGGTTGGGATTTTTTCTCTTTGTGCAACAGTCCAAAGCTTACAACAGCCATCCCTGATTATATGACTGTATTTCTACCTTGTTTATAGCCAATGGACACAGGGATAAAAGGCATAAGTAAAGGGAGAGGAAAAAATTGCATAATTAACTTTTAAAATTAATTCATGACCCAGTTAAAAGGACAAAGAGGGGGTTATTAATTAATTAAGGTGGGAAATCCTTTGGGCATGTGAGATTTAGAGAGTTTTAACTTACCAGCTAGGTTAAAAGGCTTTCTAAGGGTGTACTGAGCACTCAGTGAAGCTGGAATGCAGTTAATGCAAAAAGAAAAGGTGAAAATATATTGTAAAAGGCTTTTTCAAGGGAAAAAATGTCTAAAAAGACTGAAAATTAATTAGGGAAAATCCTGACAAAAGTTTTCATCAGAATCTGAAAAAGAGCCAACCCCAATTCTCAGTTTTTTAAAAGCTTCCTTAGCCCTATTGAGCATATTGGATGCTTGATGCTATAGAGATTTGGACCTGAAATATATTTTTAAAATCTTTGCATCCTAAAAATTTCAGCAGAACTGATGGATTCAGCTATAGCTCAATATATTTTAAGTGAACTTTTTTGACTCTCTGGAGGCCTCATAGACTCTCTTTGCAGATGTGGCACTTCTCAATCAAAACATGTTTTAAATTGGCCATCATGAGTTCCCTCTTTTCTTAGGCATCGGTGACTGCAAATGCCCATTTACTGTAATATTTGTCTTTACCACCTTAAAGGTTCACATCACCCCTGCTGCTTCCAGCACTTTTCCAGTTACCTCAGGGTAAAACTTAGAGTCTAGCTGAGGTTAGAGAAGTCCTTACATCTTGTTTTTTTCTTCCTATTATCTTTCTTTATATATCTTAGTGTCTTTGGGATTTGCAGTTTTTAAAGTCAAGGATAAGCCTCCCATGAACTTGTGCCACAACCAACAACAAATATACTAGTTCAAGGGTTATTTTATGAATTTATGAAAAAGAATATTCTTTCTTACTGATGGCATTTAAAGTGGATTGCATGGTTTACTGCTTGTTTATTTAGCTGGTCTTATATTTCAACCATCTCATGACAGATATCAAGACAAATCACTTTCAGCTGACTTTAAATGCCACCTTCTTTTGTTAGCTGATACTGGCTATGTGTCTCTGTCTCATCAGTGTTTGGCAAAATCTCAATCACCATACAGATATTGTCAGAAATGTTAATTAAGCAGAAAATCTTTCCTTTTTCCCAGTTGCCACCTTGGAATAGCAAAGATTCTAAAAAACCCAAAACTAATAACCAAAAGATGTCAGACAAAGTAATGTGAAAGTGTTACTACAAACAATTTGAAAATTAGGGAGAAAAGAAGATTATGATCACTAAAGACAGACTACTGCTAATGGTATTTGGGTCTTTTTATACACACACACACACACACACAAAAAAAAAATGTCCTACTAGCTGCACTGTATTACTGTTCCCTAGGCAAGTAGCAATCTTCATTGCTTTATGATTCTCTCTCTCTTTTTTTTTTTTATCATACTGCAGCATTTTGGTGTGAGAATTTTAAAATTAAATCTCCTTATTGTGCAGGCAGGATGTCCAGTTTTATTCTATCAAATGCCACAGAAACAAAGGGAACAATCCATTTTTCCTGATAGAAGCCAACAGTTCGTAAGAGGTTTGAGATGAGTGTAAGGATACAATTTGCCTAGAGAGTGCCTGAGGATCAAGACAACCTGACTTTCCACGGAATGAGTCTGTCAGCTGGCATCTTGCAGTAATTGCTTCCCATGGCAGGACCTTACCAGCCGAGGGAGGACTGCTCTCGTCAACCCAAGAATCAATTTCTACAGTAGCTGAATGATAATTGTTTGCTAAGGCTCGGGGAACTTGTTGCCAAGCCTGAAACAGGGGCTGAAGCTATGATTGGCACTCATTAACCCGGGATTTGGATTTGATCATTTACCTTTCTAGGAGAATGTGTGGGGGTAAAGGAGGGAAAGGACTGCAAAGTGTTCTTTTGTTTGGAAGAAACAAATGAGATCAACTGCAGAACGGGTATCTGAATGTCAAGTCTGAAACTATGTATGCCTTCAATCAAAGGGACCAAATAGCATGTACTGTGAGGTGATTTGAATGTTTTCTTTCAAGTAGAAACATCTCTTTGGACTTTTTTTTTCCTGATAGATACCTCTGTTTGAGCATTTTGTTCATTATGGTAAGTAAGTTCTGATGATTGATATCCTGAAGTTAGATTGTCGATGTACACTGCAAAGAGAGTGGGAGAAAACTTGCTAGAGGTCCAGAAGACTAACTTCTGACTTCTATAGTGAAGCTTGTGTTTTTGCAAGAGGCAGTTTGCCTCTGCCTACCCTCTGTTGCAGACATTTAGGCCCAGATGCAGTTGGGCCCTGTAATGTTCTCTGGGTGGCTGTATGAGGCACAGTCTGATCCTCACTGAGGCATTCCTAATGCCAGGTATTACAATTGCCAAGGTCCCTGTGGCACAGAATTTTAGCAGGTAAACAAGATGCTGTGACTTGGAGCATCAGCCCCTGATACTGCCTTTACAGTTGTCTTTCTTAGTGCCTGTTGATTATTTATGTGACCTTTCAAAGTTTGTTGACTGACATACAAATATTTTTACTTCTGTATCACAATTAGTCCATTCACTTAAGTGTTCTAGTGCTGGTCACAGGCCAGTGACGAAGCGAACAGTATGGCATTTAGGAGACTGCTTCAGAGTCATGCTCTATCAAGAAGCCAAATTATATCATATTTGGTAACTATCAGTGTTTTGGGAAATTGCAGACCAAGCACAGTCCTTTTACTCTCCATGTACATATGCATTACCAGAAAAAAAACAATTATTGCTTCATGGCTCTGGTCTCACCAAGGCTACCCTTTTAGATCTTTGTGGGTCTCTGGAATGGAAAAACTGTGGGTTTCGCAGCCTTAAAGTGGGCCAAGAGTGGCTTTCAGTGGTGGCTTTAATGAGTTTCAGCTCGTGTGGAACTCAACAGAAAGTCTTGTAGTTTGTGTTTCAACACATTCATGTGTATATAAAGCAATGGAAACTGAACAATATTGTGCAAAATATGAACAGTAAAGTTTGTTCATTATCAGGATAATACTCACAAGATAAGGGTATTTAGCTGTTAAATGTCAGAGGAAAAAAAGCCAAACCAACAACCCCAAAACAGCTATTTAACTTTCTACTCTGCAACCTTATTAGTGCTCATCCCAGGCTGCCTCATGCAGAGCATCCCTTGACACTCAGCAAAAAGAGATGGTGTGGATACTGTAGAGACAGGAGGGACGTCCTCTCTTGCATAAATTCACAGCACTGGAAATGAAGCAAACCTGTAACTGTTCTGTGCGGGCCTGGTTTACAGCTCTTTCCATGCCTTGTTTGTGTGCACATTAAAACTCTCTTGCCCCTCTACACTTTTACTAGAAAGATCTGAGGGACTGTTTCATCATCATATGTAAAGCATCTGCACTCAGATGTTGTCTTATTCAACACTTACAAGCCATGTGGATGTCCTTCCCTTTTTGCTTGCCTGTAGACAGTTTGGAGTACTCTTACAACTTTCCATTTCCAGGAAGGTCTGAACTTTATCAGTTTCCGCTGCATTCTGAATACTAGCCTGGGTATTCAATTTACATTGCATCACCTGTGGTCCCTTAGCAGACCAGTTGTGTCCTCAGTGGCAGCAGCACCAAGGTATTTGGATGCGAATTAGCCATTTAGAGAAAAATAATCACTAGATCTGCTAGTTTGGAGAGAAACATCCTGCAATGGACTAACCTGTGGAAGCTTCCATCTTAAAAAAAAAACTCCTCAGTAATATGTCCTTCTGATTTGGGCCAGTTCATGTAAAATGCTGGGTGACTTGAATAGAACAGCATAGGTTCAATGGCTTGATAGATCAGAATTCCTCAGATACTGGAGACTGATTCTTTAGCTCATGTGACAATTATATCTCAATTTGATCACAGGGGAATACATTTCCTCTTTTCTGAGAGTATGGACATTACATGATATCCCCTTCAGTTCAGATCTACCACCAAATCAATGTGAACAGATGTCAAGTTACAGAATCCCAGCCTGGCGACAGGTTTGCATTCAGATTCAACTGGGGGAAAGCAGCTTTGTAAAAATGCCAGCTTTTCTAGGATTCACAGCCAAGAAAGTTACATTAAATGAATCTTGCACTTTCAAAAAGCCACATCCCTTATTAAACCAGTCCCAAAAGAGCCCATGTCCTTTAACTAGAAGGAGGTATTATCTGAGGTACATGATTTTCAATCTCAATCTAGAGATTTATATGCAATATGTACACAACCAATGTAAACAAATTTTATGTCTGACACACTTTCCTATGTTTTTTCCAACTGGTTATGAACTGCTTCTTCTTAGAGGTCAGATATGGTACTTCACAAAGGATCTGGATTATGGATGATTTGTGTTGTTTTTACTGCAAACACTACATAGGTGAGTTGTTCTGATCACGCATCCAATGGTTTGTATAAAACAAGAGTGACATGCCTTTTTGATGTGCCAGATAGATTTAATTTGTATGCCTGATATTTTCACAGAATAAGTCCCTTAAATAAGTATCTTCAAAGGAGCTGTGTGCCTCCAGCTGTTCCAGAGAGGTATTGCCTAGCCAGAGATGCAAGAGGCTTAAATGAGTGACACCAGTTTGAAGTCCAGGTAACTTGTCTTCATTTGTGCATTTAAGACACATGAAAGGAGACAGAAGAAACCATGCTTCCCAAAGTTGTATTAGAGTGTTGCCATGGAAATATTTTGGGATGGTGCTCTATTTTGATGGCTGGTTTGGAAAAGGTAATGCCTCTTACCTGCACTCCTAATTTTGTTGGAACTACCTCTGTATTCCCACCAGGTAGACCTGTCTCTCAGAAGCTGCTGTATTTCAGGGGAGCTATATTATGCAAAAAAAATGTAAATGACCACTTCTGTGTTTTTTACACTCCTGCCTCTAATCTGTTGGTGGCACTGGTTTTCTCTGGTGTACGTTTTTCAGTCAATAAACATTTGAATTCCATATCTTTATTTTCCACATTCCTGTAGAATTACAGGAACTCATACTTTCAAATAACTTTCACAGAGTTTGAATTAAGTAACTCACTAGGATGAGGATAAATCCCTGCACATTACCGTGAAAAGATGAGGTTTAAGGTGAACATTATAGTATCAAAGTATTGCACTACCAAGGGTCTTTGAAGGTTAAATTGATGAAATATGATGAAATTAACAAAATGAAACCTTATATCCAAAGATGTTTCTTTGTTCTTGAATAAAACATTTTGCATCAAAGTCTCCATTTGAATGGCCTTACAGCATACCAAAATAACAGTGTTAGGAAAAGCCCCATCAGGTTATATATTTTGTGGTTAATGGAATTTGCTATGTTTCATTTCAGGAAAGCTTTTCAAGAAATGATTGTTCGTTTATGTTCTCCTTGGGAGGATTCTTAGTACTAAACTTGTATACTGGTTTTCTTTCAGTGTTTAAATACCTTGCTGTACACAGGTCTCCATGTAAATAATTGGAAACCATTGTAGTTATTTTGTATCTCTATCTCAACTTTCTGCTGCACCCCTAACCCATGACATTGTCACTGCTCTTGGAATGAGATGTGCTAGAAAGTGTATCATCATCTTAATTCTTAAGGGCTGCCTAAAAAGAGGATATAAGGTCAGCTCAGATACGGCTGACAGATAAAGAGGTGATTTTCCATCACTTCAGGTGATACAGGTGTTGATTGGAGAAGGCCGTGGTGAAGCACAGGCAAATCAAATTGGCTGTGAATAAGAACTGTTTCACTAAGAGTGAGGTGATTCCATGGTGAACTCCCAGTAAGCATTAACGATGGTGTCAGCCTGAAGGTGGGAACAGCTAACACTTCTGACTTCATCCTGAGTGACTAGTCCATTCAACATGACCTCAAAAATAGTAGTGTTTCCTAAGGAAAATAATACGTACTTGGAACAACATTGATTTAGAATGTAGATCAATAGGCCACGAGGTTTTTAGTTTCTCTGAGAATCTATGACTTTATCCAAATTTTTTGAGGGCACATCTGTTAGTTTCCCCTCCATATAGTGGATTTTGAGTCAGCAGGACTTAAACTGTCCCCTGTTACCAAAAAACACATAGTTACATGAATGCAATGCTGAATCTGACCTTATAAGCCCATCTGGCTTATGGGATTGTTGGAGGATACTTTTATTCTAACACTGATATTTGTTTTCTTTCATCATAGAAGTCATTTCATGGACAGTCCTCCACTTACACTGGTGGTCATGATATCATCATATAATATATATTGTTATTGCTTGATGCCTTCACTGTTGTTAATGCAGTTACAGCTTTAGGGTTTAAGACGACTTGTCTCTTTTGGTCTTAAGGCACAAGGATTCATTTGGATGCACCTCTGTCCAATGACAGCTCTGTAGGCATGGGTTATGCCTAAAGAAAACTAGGCCAGTGGAATTACCAATTTTAGTTGATTTCTATTTTCATTGCCCTGTTCTTCAATTTCTGCACTTATAATTGTGAACAACTATGTAGTAATCCAACCCATACCAGTTTTTATGATGGTTTTATAAGCATGCAGTGCCTGTTTATTCCTCAAACATGAACAGTACTCTGTTTAATAAAAATCCAAAGCCACTGTTCTCAAGTAATTTACTATGAGTAAAACTCATTTCTCTTTATTATTTGGTATAGGTTTCTTACTTCTTTCAGACCTCAGCACGTAAAGCTCTGGAACTGGGCCATGGGGGTATCAATAGCATCCCTATTACAGAGGTGGTGGTAGTGAGATCAGATCCACACAGAGAGGTAGGTACCCTTTCTGTAGTGCCAGCCCTGCTGAGCTCACTGCAAAGCCAGCAAGGACATGGCACCAGTAAAGCTAAGGCTCCAAGCCAGTGGCTCCTCTGTATCAGCACTCTGATAGCACAACACTTGTAAAGGACCCAAAGCCTGGAATCTGCCCTCTGTGTGCTCCCAAGGACTTGTGAAAATGAAAATACAGGTCTCACTTGATTTTTTTTTTTTTGTTAGAAATCCTAGTTAGCCAAACTCTTTGAATATACACTATGAGAGGAGAATTTAAATTTTTGAGAAAGGTTCTATTCCAGCACACATCACTGGAAGGTGGCCAGAGGCAGCCTGGAGCCAGTGAGGAGAAAAGTGTTTATTGCAGTCAGTGTGGTAATATTGAGGGCAGCAGAGATGGACCAGAAGGAGACTGAAACCAGAACAGCTGAATGCAGAAAGTACACAGAAATTATAATATAATAACGAGCCTCTGAGAAGGCAGGTGTGAGAAGGAGATGCATGATCTGTGGAAAAGCTCGGGTAGCTAATATCAGGTGCTTGATGGGGACAGAACGGCAGCTGTGGCAGAGTCACTGATTTGCTGTTGTTCCTTGGCACTACAAACAAAGGTGGGGGCAAAGGGCCCTATCCATACACCTCTAGAGCCTCTTAAAAACTCTGACCTCAGCATCTTCTCAGCTCTGACTGAACCTGCATCTGACAGCAGGCAGAAATGCTCTTCCATATTTTCAAAAAAAAAGGGGTTTACAGCTATTTTTCTACTTCCTTGTAGTTGCCTTAGTTCCTTTCTTTAGTTCCCTTCCTTTATTTTTCTCTTTTTTTTCTTATTTTCCCCTTTGTAATGGAGGGAAAAAAGGTTAGATTAGAAAACTTCAATTAAGCCTTTAAAAAGACCATCTGCTGAATGCTGACTGGGGTTTCATGTAAACAAAATGCCTGTGCTGGTTACAAACAAATGATCTTATCTATTGTATTGTGTTACAAATTAAAATTAGATTAAGCCACCTACTTGGTACCGCCACTGAATCTTAAATTTCTTATGGAAACTGAATGTTTGCTGCAAGTATTCATTCGGCCTGATGAGAGCCTCATTATTTTTGTACCAGCAGTACACACTGGGTATAGCATAATCAAAGCCTGGGGGTACGTATTAATTATCCTTTTGAATAGTGATGAAATTTTAAAAAGATCTCCTTTAGGCTCACATCATCAGCAGATGAAACAAAGCTTTGCACAGCTTGTGAGCAGTGGCTCACATGTGTTTTTACATCTGTTCAGGATATTTCAATTTGAAGCGCAACAAGCCAAGTCTGGGATTAAAGACCCGGAGAAAGAGGGAGAAAAAATCTGCAACAATAACCAGACCCCTCCCCTTCCTGTCTGCAGCCGAGAGGGAAAGCGCCTTCTTGGTAATAAAACCTGGCTCCATTTTGATTTTCCTTTTGATGGCATTGGCAATGTTATTTAGAAGAGGGGAACACTGCCTGTGGGTACTAGGGCTGATTTTACCTGGTCACCTGTTCTTGTCACCTCTGTGGTTCTAGTTTAGGCTGTCAGTACAAGGGGTTTTGAGTTTACTGGTCCTTCCTTATCTAGTGTGGATTACAGTCAGGTTTAAGTGAAGAAATGTTTATTCTCCCCTGGACTCCTGAAGATCCATGCTTGTGAGCTTGTGAAAAAAATAGGGAAACGGGAATGTCCCTTCTCAAGAGAATTATGTTATTTTCTTTGGAAGGTGTTGGGCGCACACCATAATTGTTTTGCTGGAATGTAAAAACATCAGTTTAAAATATTTTTTAAAGCAATAGCAAAACTGCAAGCCCCAATTTACACAAGTTTAAGTTATACTGTTTCGTTGAGTAAGACCAAAAGCAGTCAGTCAGAATGGAGATGTATTAGCTTCCAGTGGGAAAGGATTGGTGTGGTTCAGTGCTCAATCAAATAACCAGATTCTGAAGCAGCCATAAATCTAGAACCCTTCTGAAGTCTGCATGAGCTCTGACTTGATAGGCGCTTGAAGACAAAGCTGATCATGTTTACAACTCTGTACACACATTGCTATTTAGTGGGTCTTCGTTTCATTTTTTTTTCTGCTATGTCTCTTGAGAGAGAGGCCATAGCCATTCAGCCAAATTAAAATACGAGAGGCACAGGCAGGACATGACCTTAGATCAGGTGGTTTTTAAAAGTTTATTCATTTTTACTTGAAAGAGCTGTCCAAATTCTGCATTTACTTATGCAGTTTTCTGAAGATGCATCATGACTGTAGCCTAGAATGGTATCTAGAGCTTAATTTTATCAATGGACTTGAGTGAAAGTCATTTAAATAGCTAGCAAATAATTTGTGCTTTGCTTCAGTTTTTATGACAGTTGAGAAATACTTTACATAATTGTATTAAAAGTATGGAGAGACAACACCAAAGCTAAGCCATATAATCTATTTAAATTCTTACTTCCTTGGCCATTTATGGTTTTTGAAGCAGAATAAAATCTTAGCAAAGGGTATGATTTATAATTAATTTAGTGGTTCGAAGCCAGAAGATTCATAGAAAAGCTACTTTGAGATATCAGAAGCACCTCCCTGTTCATGTATGTGGTAAAAAAAAGCAAGACCCAGGGAGGAATCCCAGACCTGCTAGAACCTCAATTCCCTATGGGTCAGTTGTAGGTGCCAGGGCAAAATCACCCAAACAGCAAGAGAGCAGTTTTGTTCACATATCACTGGTCAGGGATGTCAGCCCTTTTCCACTGATGGGTTAAAACTGACTTAAACAAAGAGAGCTCTGTCTAAGTAAGGACTGTTGGGAGAAGGCCCTGCACTCTACTTTTCAGGCAAAAAATTAATGTTGTCATTATTAAAAATTAATTATGCTAATGAGCTGAAGACTGCAGTCCAAGTTGTGTGGTTTTTGCAAACCAGCAGCTGTTGAGGTTCTTTCTCTGTGCTCAAGACTACATGGACTGTCATTTAGTATTCCTGACAGAATCAGGATCATGGAATATAATAATATAAATATGGATATATGCTTAAAAACAGGATTAAAAATAGTTACTGCTTATGGTCAGTAGCCAATTTGCCAACATGAATAAAAGCAGTGCTATTTTTAAAAATGCTGCATGACATATAATGGACAAGCTTGTAAAATTCAAATAATGAAACTCTTCAGAGTTAGAAATGACTGAATATTGAAATCTGCTTTCCTGTAAAATAAAAAGTGACGAGAAGGGTGTTTTGTTTTGTTGTTGTTGTTTTTTTTTTTGTTGGGGTTTTTTGTTTGTGCTTTCTTTTTTTTTTTTGTTAGTTTCATTTTATTAAAAAAAAATACTTGCAGGCTGAGGCTTTGCATACCAAGTTTTGGCCTAAAGCAAAATTTAAAAGCTGAGTTATAAACCCCTAAAAATAGGGGTTTGTAGTGAAAATGCTGACACAACTTTATCTGTGGCAGTAATGATGGCACACAGCTATCATTAAAAGTAGTGTACTTTGACTAACATAAATAGCTGTTAGGATGGCCTTCAATAGAGTTCTTCATGTTATTTTGACTTCAACAAAATGGAAATGATTCCTTATACTTGCATGGTGACACAAATCATCTAAAATTATTTAGTTGTTCGATTTGTCTACAAACAGCAGCCAAACACTCTCAAGTTGATGTCAAGTGGTACTAAAAACTACACCTGTTGTAAGAGATACGAATCTTATTCTGATGTGGCCCTAATAGACCAAATTACCTGTTTTTCTGTTCGACTTCATTATGTGGATGATCAGTCTGTTTTCACTGAAACATCAAGGTAATGTCCATCAACTAGATCAGCCCCTCAGCTCTGGATGCCTTTAAATTGCTAGATATCATTATGACTTCTTGCTTTTGCAGTGGCATTTGTTTTTAATCATACATCACTAAATAGGTGATATGTAACAAAATTTCCTGACAAAGTTTTTTATTTTTTACTTTTTCCAACTCTTCTTTTAGTTTTCTAGGAAAAAAAAAACAACCCTAGATATATTTATATATTCTTTGACATTCTTAGCTTTTATCCAGTAAATCATCTTGTCAAGTTAGTTTTGTCTCCCATCCCTTTTTCCTCTTTCTCTCTTCTCCCCATTTCTCTCTCTGTGTATGTTGGTCTATCTGTACTCCCCTCTTTCCACCTGTACTCTGCATCTGTGTCTGGACTTTTCTAGAGAGGCTTCATTCTGAGCTTTTTGCACATCCAACTCACTAAGATCAGCGACTATTTTAAATACTAGGTGCCAGACTCAAAAATCCTGTCTCTCCTTTCCTAAGGCACTTGAGTTCAAAATTAACAGTTGAAAAACATTTCAAAAGTCAAGCACCTTACTTTGCAAACACTTCCACACATGTGTAACTTTCTGTGAGTTGTGTGTGTTATGGCTTGAGTCCAAGAGATTGGGATTGAGGCACAGCTTTGCAAAATATTTGTGATTTGACTGGTTTATTTTGCAGACCAAGAGTCAAGATTTCTCTTGCCCTCATGTAACAATACCTTTTATAACTTGCATAATGTGCTGCCATCTTCAAAGGTGAGCTTTAAAAGTTAATTCTATGTAAAAAGAAACATTCTTCCCCTAGAATTGGCTCTCAGCACAGGGATACTTCCCACACCGCTGTTGATGCAAACAGGAACAATTCCTTTGGTTTCTCTTCCAGGTAGTTTAACTGATTTTACTGTTCCTGCAGCAATTTAAGCAGGAGGACTGTTTCAGAGACAAATATGGGATACATATTGTTAACCATCAGGTGACAAAAGACAGAAAGCAGACAATACAAAATACAATAAAATAGCTCATAGGAGAAACATGAAGCAACGTCCTTTTTCTGAATAAAATATTCTATAACAAGGACAAAGAAGAGTTGCATTTTTGAAAATCAGTGTAAAAAGAAACAAACCCCCAGAATTTTAGTTAGATGAAACTGAAAAACCTAAGATTTAAATAATTCTAATTCTGTTTTACATATGTTTAGTTTAGAAATCTGGGATGTTTTACAAAATTTTAGGATATTAAAAAAATAATTAAATTAGGATGTTAGAGAATTAATTAATTTTAATTAATTTATATTGCTTATTTTTCACTTTGAAGCCAGTAGGGGGGGAAATTAAATGAAGATTAAATGAGATGCTCTTTTATGGCTTATGGTGCAATGAAAAGACAGAAATTATTTATTTTTCGTGCTTCTTCCTCAGTTCTTTCTTTTTGTCCTGAGCCTACTCATACAGGTCCACTGCATGATGTTGAAAACTGTGTGGCATCCCGGGACAGACTCTCTTTCCAGGTGGTTTCAGCTTTCGATTTTCGGCCTCCTGCCTAATACAACTCACCCGAGGCAGGGCGACATCCCAGCATAACACAAACCTTGTCATGTCTCATTGCTTAAATAACACAATAAGGAAATTAAAATCCTTGCTGGTTATGATTTTCATTGTTACGGCTTATGAAGCCTTGAAGAATTTCAGGAAATTGATTACCCGGGGGGAGTTTGGTACCTAGGCTGAAAGAAAATAATGATAAAAAAAATCCAACTCCCCCCCACCAAGAACAACAAAGAACCTCTAACTAAAAGTCTTTTGATATGAATGCAACACACAACCCCTTGTCCGCCTAGGAAGCGCCGGGATCGGGCGGCGGTGCGGGCGATCGGGATAAGCGGGATCGGCAGGGGACGCACGCCCTCTACCGGCGATCAGGCGCCTCGCCACTGTGCAGCCGCTTCCGCCGCTGCCTGCGCTGGAGCTCAGAACCACGGCAGGTTTCGTGCTGGAAGGGACATGACAGAGTATCTTGTGACAACTCTCGTGCCATGGACAGGGATGCCACCCACAAGGCCGGGTTGCTCAAAGCCCTATCCAACTCGTCCTTGAACATATTCAGGGACGGGGCACCCACATCTTCTCTGGGTAACCTATTCCAGCGCCTCACCACTAAATAATTAACATTACCCTCTTCTCCTATACCTAATTTGCACCAAGATATAGTGGGAGGGGAGAACACACAAGAACCTCTAATAAGCTCAGCAGCCAGGAAGGAAATCAATGGTGTGGCTCACAGCTGTCCTGCTTTAGTAAGGGAGGTGGAGGAATAAACATCAGGCTCCTTTTTCCCCAGTTGCTCCTGGCATTTTCCCAGCATTGCTCCTGGCAGGCACCTGCCCCAGTATAGTGCCGCTGCTGGGTGCAGGAGCTTCTCCCCCAGACTAATGCAGTATGCACCACTTGTGCAAGTGCACTCTGGGGATCTGCACTGTGTTGGGATAAGCGAGTTCAATAACATCCTTGAATTTCATACTACAGCAGAAGGGGGAAAACCCAAACCAAAGATAGGGTGGTTGCCACCTGCAGAGAGAAAGGCTGCCCATCCTGCTCTATTGCTTGTGGTGAGTCTGCATCCCCTTATGGTACCTTTCCTTCCCTCACCCCTGGCCCTGCAATGGCAGCTGGGAGGAAAGTGTCAATGGGCCCTGAAAGGGCAGTGATTCTAGTAGAAAAATTAATCCAGTCTGGCAGAGGCTGGTTTAAATGTACCTTCTGCCTCCCATGGGAGCAAGGACCCAAGGCCTGCTGCCAGGTGCGACAGGGAGCATGCAGTGGCAAAAAACAGGAAATGAAAAATGTGTGCCAAATGCATGTTTTCAGTGGGGAAGTGCTCCCTGTGTGCAGGTGGGCGCTTATGTTCTTCTCTGGCACCAAGTGCACCTGTGCCAAAGAGGTCAACTTGACCATGTTCTCCCTCGCTGCATGGCAGTGCCCCTTCCTCTGCAGGACACCTGGCCACAGCCACCAAGTCTCACTGACTGTGTGAGAGGTCTAGTTTAGCCACGTAGGCAAGAGAATTCTGTCTTTGTTCAGAAAATCTCATCCAAAGTCAGGAGCCAGTGCAGTGCACCCTGCCAGCACACAACTGGGTGGGATGAGGCTGGTTCAGCCTTACCCCAGGATCCGATTGCTTACAAAGGCTCCAATTAGATCCATCATGTTATATGAATGGCTATTTTGTGACTTAATTCCCTCTGCTTTTTTGCAGTGGTAATTAAATGATTGAGGGAAAAAAAGAGACAGATTAATTGATTGATCTGATTCCAGGAGAAACTATTACTCCCATTCCTCTTCTGCTCTATACAGTGTTTAAACAACTCTGGAATCGAGCTGGGTGAATCCTGCCAACATATTTCTGTGAGCATTGCTTTGATTTTCAAATGAATTGTCTTCATCTGCTTTTATCCCCCTATTGCCTTGGCTTTATGTGAACATTGTACAGCCTAGTTTGCTCATGAAATAAAAAAAAAAAAAGAAAGAAAAGGAAAGCTAGTGTGTTTCACTTCAATGGAAAATTAATTTGTTTCTGTGAGCTCAGGACTTATGTAGTGACAAGGAAAAAGTAGCATCACGTAACAGACCAATAATCAGTAATGGCATTATTCAGATACGCTACAGTGCAAATGCATAATACTATGTCATGGATCAAACAAAATGTATGAAAATTACTTAGCAAAACTGCCAAAATCACAACATATGGAAACTCTGCATTTAGAAAAAGAGGTGAAATATAGCAAATACTGAAGTTATTACCAGTTATTCCCTCTTTTATTGAAAAGATTAGGAATATTTTTCTTTTAAATTGCATTCAGTTCATGTACATTTATAAGTATAGAGCATATTAGTCAAATCTGTGTTTAGGGAATATGAATAATGTGTATTAATCATGAAAGTCCCTTGGTAGGAACAAATATTATTACAGATTTTTTAAAGTATTTTTAAAGGAAGGAAGGAAGGAAGAAAAATCACATAGGAGTACACTTTTAAACGAATTTTACAAAACGATCATCAACATTAAGGAAATGCAATTTTTCATCTGGATCTAATCTGTAGCTTCATGAAATTTTCTTTTTGAACAATTATTCAGAGACAGACTAAATTAATATAATGCTAATATAATAATAAAAGTTTCTAGAAAATTTGAAAAGTGGGCAAAAATCTATGCTTAGTTACCTTCCCTCCATCTGTAAGAAAGATCAGTATTTCAGCTTGTTTGTATGCAACTTTTCCATAAATTGCTTTTGGCAGCAATATTGGATTCTATAAGTTTGCAGAATGTCTGAGATGTTTCAAAGGTATATTTTGAATTTATTTAACAGAACTGACATTTAAGACAATGCATTTTCCCAACTCATGTGTCCTTGTTTTAATTGTCAGTACTGGGATTCCAGTTTCATCCTGAATGATTGTTCACCTTATGAACGTACTATAGATCCTCTTCCCTCACAGACTGAGATACATTTTTTGAGAAATCATTGCAATTTTAAATATCTCATGAAGAATGCAAAAAACAAATTAGAATACTCAAAAATAGAGGGAGCAAGGAAGAAGTTTCTTGCTGTGTTCTTTCATGATCAGAGTGTATCTGAGTATATATACAGCATATATATAACTCTCAGTTTTCAAAATAACTATGTTCCTTCAGAAATTATGTGGAAAACAAGATATATTTTTTAATACAGTATGCAAATTTCATATATCATTTTCTATAAAAATGTGACCAGAGTTATACAAAATCACTATGAGACTGTGCTAGGGAAAACAAAAAAAACAACTAAAACTTAATTTTAATTCAATTCTGATGTGAATATTGTATGTAAGCCACAGAAGGTGTTATCTTCTTTATCAGAAAGGTTTTTGCTGCATTATCATCTTGGGCATAATTCTTTAGAATGATGTAGCCAATCAGAGGAAAACATCCAAGATGAAAGTATTGGGAAATTTGAGGAAAGGAAAATTATTTAAAATTGTATCTGACTTTTAGTAAATATATGTTAATTATTTTAATTCTTTTTTTAGGCAGGATGGCTCGGAGGGGGGATTTTTCCCAAATAAAAAATAAACCTAGGAGAAGGGGCTTTAATCTGTCTCCCTCTCCCCTTGGAAGTAAAATCTCCAAGCCTTACACCAATGGCCACCATTGCTCAACTGCCTGGTCCAGTTTATGGGCCTCAAGTGAGAAGGCAGAATGTCAGGAGAACCTTTGTGTGGGAGTCATCTTTCTGTCTGTACCTGCACATGTGGCCTAAATTTGGGCAGATAAGTATCATCTGCAAAATATGTGCATAACTCAAGGCAAAAAGAAGCCTAATTTAACTAGAGAATTAAATTGTGTTGTTTGAAAGTAGTTGGTAACTTGGGACTAGCTGTGTGTATAAGTTTATAAAGTCATGACTCAACAGTGCCTGGTTACAACCTGTTGGCTAGGGCTTTTTAGCCAAGAAGGAGGGAAGAAAGGCCTTCTGGCAGAGTACAACTAAAAACATTGAAGAAAATAGTTATTTCAGGTGCACAGTTTCCCAGTAGAAAATAAGTTAAATTAATTAATTTATTTTTCTAATTTGTGAAAATATGCCTGGGGTGACCTCCAAGCACAAGTGCAAAAGCCATAAAACCAGATTCATTCATTAACCAGCTGACATAACGTCAACCAATGATAGTCAAATAAACAAATAACATGTGAGGAAAACTCAAACTCCTCCCCTCCAACCCTCCATAGGAATACGCCTTTGAGGGTGAATACACTTGGAAGTGTGCCTTGAGCTCCCTGCTCACCACTTTCTTGGGTGACAGAGAGAATGAAATCTGAATCACAGTGATACATCCTCTCCTTTTTATTTAATTTTCATGCAATTTAATTAAATACTATGAATGTACCATTTTTTTTCTCTTGTCATTTTTCAAATACATTAAATGTTAAATAGGAACCTGTTACAAAAAGGTTTGTGCAAAATGTTTAGATGCCTGGGATTGGTCAGACAAGAGGAAATCAGGATTGTTGGCATCTCCTAGACCACTACCACCCACCACTTTCCTGCTCTCTGATCCTAGGGTAGCTACTCAGCCCAGATGGTTAGACACGTAAACTTCACCAAGCAGATCTCATCATTGCCTAGTA